>NC_079191.1:352168840-352489673 GCF_029499605.1 Hyla sarda
GTTTTTTGCAATTCTGACCACTGTCACTTTAAACATTAATAACTCTGGAATGCTTTTAGTTATCATTCTGATTCCGAGATTGTTTTTTCGTGACATATTCTACTTTAACTTAGTGGTAAAATTTTATGGTAACTTGCATCCTTTCTTGGTGAAAAATCCCCAAATTTGATGAAAAAAATTTTTCTAACTTTGAAGCTCTCTGCTTGTAAGGAAAATGGATATTCAAAATATATATTTTTTGGGTTCACATATACAATATGTCTACTTTATGTTTGCATCATAAAATTTATGAGTTTTTACTTTTGGAAGCTTCAAAGTTCAGCAGCAATTTTGAAATTTTTCACAAAATTTTCGAACTCACTATTTTTCAGGGACCAGTTCAGTTTTGAAGTGGATTTGAAGGGTCTTCATATTAGAAATACCCCATAAAAGACCCCATTATAAAAACTACACCCCCCAAAGTATTCAAAACCCTTTAACCCTTTAGGTGTTTCACAGGAATAGCAGCAAAGTGAAGGAGAAAATTCAAAATCTTAATTTTTTACACTCGCATGTTCTTGTAGACCCAATTTTTGAATTTTTGCAAGGGGTAAAAAGGAGAAAATTTTTACTTGTATTTGAAACCCAATTTCTCTCGAGTAAGCACATACCTCATATGTCTATGTAAATTGTTCGGCGGGCGCAGTAGAGGGCTCAGAGGGGAAGGAGCGACAAATGGTTTTTGGGGGGTATGCCGCATTTAGGAAGCCCCTATGGTGCCAGGACAGCAAAAAAAAAAAACACATGGCATACCATTTTGGAAACTAGACCCCTCGGGGAACGTAACAAGGGGTAAAGTGAACCTTAATACCCTACAGGTGATTCACGACTTTTGCATATGTAAAAAAAATATATATATTTTTTACCTAAAATGCTTGGTTTCCCAAAAATTTTACATTTTTAAAAAGGGTAATAGCGGAAAATACCCCCCAAAATTTGAAGCCCAATTTCTCCCGATTCAGAAAACACCCCATATGGGGGTGAAAAGTGCTCTGCTGGCGCACTACAGGTCTCAGAAGAGAAGGAGTCACATCTGGCTTTTTGAAAGCAAATTTTGCTCTGGGGGCATGCCGCATTTAGGAAGCCCCTATGGTGCCAGAACAGCAAAAAAAAACACATGGCATACCATTTTGGAAACTAGACCCCTCGGGGAACGTAACAAGGGGTAATTTGAACCTTAATACCCTACAGGTGTTTCACGACTTTTGCATATGTAAAATATATATATTTTTTTACCTAAAATGCTTGTTTTCCCAAAAATTTTACATTTTTTAAAAGGGTGATAGCAGAAAATACCCCCCAAAATTTTTAGGCAATTTCTCCCGAGTACGGCGAGACCCCATATGTGGCCCTAAACTGTTGCCTTGAAATACGACAGGGCTCCAAAGTGAGAGCGCCATGCGCATTTGAGGCCTAAATTAGGGACTTGCATAGGGGTGGACATAGGGGTATTCTACACCAGTGATTCCCAAACAGGGTGCCTCCAGCTGTTGTAAAACTCCCAGCATGCCTAGACAGTCAATGGCTATCTGGCAATACTGGGAGTAGTTGTTTTGCAACAGCTGGAGGCTCCGTTTTGGAAACAGTGGCGTACCAGACATTTTTCATTTTTATTGGGGAGGGGAGGGGGGCTGTGTAGGGGTATGTGTATATGTAGTGTTTTTTACTTTTTATTTTATTGTGTGTTAGTGTAGTGTAGTGTTTATAGGGTACAGTCGCACGGGCGGGGGGTTCACAGTAGTTTCTCGCTGGCAGTTTGAGCTGCGGCAGAAATTTTGCCGCACCTCAAACTTGCAGCCGGATACTTACTGTAATCCTCCGCCCATGTGAGTGTACCCTGTACATTCACATTGGGGAGGGGGGAACATCCAGCTGTTGCAAAACTACAACTCCCAGCATGTACGGTCTATCAGTGCATGCTGGGAGTTGTAGTTTTGCAACAGCTGGAGGCACACTGGTTGTGAAACACCGAGTTTGGTAACAAACTCAGTGTTTTGCAACCAGTGTGCCTTCAGCTGTTGCAAAAGCTACAACCCCCAGCATGTACGGACAGCGGAAGGGCATGCTGGGTGTTGTAGTTATGCAACAGCTGGAGGCATACTACTTTGGCTGGGGATGCTGGGGATTGTAGTTATGCAACAGCTGGAGACACACTGGTTTGCTACTTAACTCAGTGTGCCTTCAGCTGTCGCAAAACTACAACTCTCAGCAGTCACCGACAGCCAACGGGCATGCTGGGAGTTGTAGTTATGCAACCAGCAGATGCACCACTACAACTCCCAGCATGCACTTTAGCTGATTGTGCAAGCTGGGAGTTGTAGTTATACAACAGCTGAAGGTACACTTTTCCATAGAAAGAATGTGCCTCCAGCTGTTGCAAAACTACAAGTCCCAGCATGCCCATAAGGGAATGCTGGGAGTTGTGGTGGTCTGCCTCCTGCTGTTGCATAACTACAGCTCCCAGCATGCCCTTTTTGCATGCTGGGAGCTGTTGCTAAGCAACAGCAGGAGGCTGTCACTCACCTCCAACGATCCTCGCCGCACAGGTCAGTCCCTCGTCGTCGTCGCCGCCGCCGCCGCTGCTCCTGGGGCCCCAATCCCAACATTGACGCCGGGGATCGGGGTCCCCAGCACCCGGGGTGCACGTCCCGCACCCGCTCACGTCCTCCGGAAGAGGGGCGGAGCAGGTTGCGTGAGTGACACCCGCAGCAGGCGCCCTGATTGGTCGGCCGGTAATCCGGCCGACGAATCAGGGCGATCGTGAGGTGGCACCAGTGCCACCTCACCCCTGCTGGGTCTGGCTGTTCGGGGCCGTCTCTGACGGCCCCGATCAGCCAGTAATTCCGGGTCAACAGGTCACTGGAGACCCGATTGACCCGGAATCCGCCACAGATCGCTGGACTGAATTGTGACCCCCCTGGGCGATATGCCCCGATTCCTGCTGAACGATTTCAGCAGGCATCGGGCACCGGCTCCGCTCCAGATGGTTGCGGGGGGCCGGTAAAACACATGAAGTTCTCATACGTCATGTGTCCTTAAGGACTCGGAAATGGAGACGTATGAGAACGTCATGTGTCCTTAAGGGGTTAAGGACCCGGGGTTTTTCCGTTTTTGCATTTTCGTTTTTTGCTCCTTACCTTTACAAAATCATAACTCTTTCAATTTTGCACCTAAAAATCCATATGATGGCTTATTTTTTGCTCCACCAATTCTATTTTGTAATGATATCAGTCATTTTACCCAAAAATCTACAGTGAAACGGGAAAAAAAATCATTGTGAGCAAAATTGAAGAAAAAAAAACGCCATTTTGTAAATTTTGGGGGCTTCCGTTTCTACACAGTACATTTTTCGGTAAAAATTACATCTTATTATTCTGTAGGTCCATACGGTTAAAATTATACCCTACTTATATAGGTTGGATTTTGTCGGACTTCTGGAAAAATAACTACATGCAGGAAAATGTATACGTTTAAAATTGTCATCTTCTGTCCCCTACAACTTTTTTATTTTTACCGCGTATGGGGTGGTAGGGCTCATTTCTTGCGCTGTGATCTGAAGTTTTTTGCGGTACCATTTTTGTATTGATCAGACTTATTGATCGCTTTTTATTAATTTTTGCATGATATAAACAGCGACCAAAAATACACTATTTTGGACTTTGGAATTTTTTTTGCACATACGCCATTGTCCGTGCGGTTTAATTAACGATATATTTTTATAGTTCTGACATTTACGCACCCGGGGATACCACATATGTTTATTTTTATTTACACTGTTTTTTTTTTTTTTAAATGGGAAAAGGGGGTGATTCCAACTTTTAATAGGGGAGGGGTTAAATGATGTTTATTCACTTTTTTTTTCACTTTTTTTTGCAGTGTTATAGCTCCCATAGGGGCCTATAACACTGCACACACTGATCTCCTATGCTGATCACTGGTTTCTCATAGGAACACTGCAAACACTGATCTCCTATGCTGATCACTGGTTTCTCATAGGAAACCAGTGATCGATGATTCTGACGCTTGACTGCTCATGCCTGGATCTCAGGCACTGAGCAGTCATTCGGCGATCGGACACCAGGAGGAAAGGTAGGAGACCCTCCTCGTGTCCTGCAGCTGTTCGGGATGCCGCGATTACACCGCGGCAATCCCGAACGAGCTCCCTGAGCTAACCGGCATGGTTTTACTTTCACTTTAGACGCGGCGTTCAGCTTTGAACCCCGCGTCTAAAGGGTTAATAGCACACCACACTGCGATAAGTGCCACGCGCTATTAGCAACAGGTCCCGGCCTCGTTATAGATCGGGAGCGGACTCATGACGTAACGTTACGTCATGGGTCCTTAACCCCTTAACGACAAAGGACGTCACGCGGTGTCCGCGCGGCATATGGGGTCGGTCCCGGCGGCTATCAACGGCCGGGACCCACGGCTAATACAGGACATCACCGATCGCGGTGATGCCCTGTATTAACCCTTCAAAGCTGACCGCCGCGTCTGAAGTGAAAGTGACCCGGCTGCTCAGTCGGGCTGGTCGGGACCGCCGCGGTGAAATCGCGGCGTCCCGAACAGCTTACAGGACATTGGGAGGGCCCTTACCTGCCTCCTCGGTGTCCGATCGACGAATAACTGCTCCGTGCCTGAGATCCAGGCAGGAGCAGTCAAGCGCCGATAACACTGATCACAGGCGTGTTAATATACGCCAGTGATCAGCATGAGAGATCAATGTGTGCAGTGTTATAGGTCCCTATGGGACCTATAACACTGCAAAAAAAAAAAATTTAAAAAAAAAGTGTTAATAAAAGTCATTTAACCCCTTCCCTAATAAAAGTTTGAATCACCCCCCTTTTCCCATAAAAAAATAAAACAGTGTAAATAAAAATAAACATATGTGGTATCGCCACGTGTGTATATGTCCGAACTATAAAAATATATAATTAATTAAACTGCACGGTCAATGGCGTACACGTAAAAAAAAATCCAAATTCCAAAAAAGCATATTTTTGGTCACTTTTTATACCATTAAAAAATTAATAAAAAGTGATCAAAAGGTCCAATCAAAACAAAAATAGAACCGATAAAAACTTCAGATCACGGCGCAAAAAATGAGTCCTCATACCGCCCTGTACGTGGAAAAATAAAAAAGTTATAGGGGTCAGAAGAGGACATATTTTTAAACGTATAAATTTTCCTGCATGTAGTTATGATTTTTTCCAGAAGTAAGACAAAATCAAACCTATATAAGTAGGATATCATTTTAACCGTACGGACCTACAGAATAATGATAAGGTGTAATTTTTACTGAAATATGCACTGCATAGAAACGGAAGCCCCCAAAATTTACAAAATGGCATTTTTTCTTCGATTTTGTCTCACAATGATTTTTTTTCCCGTTTCAACGTGAATTTTTGGGTAAAATGACTAATGTCCCTGCAAAGTAGAATTGGTGATGCAAAAAATAAGCCATAATATGGATTTTAGGTGGAAAATTGAAAGGGTTATGATTTTTAAAAGTTAAGGAGGAAAAAACGAAAGTGCAAAAACTGAAAAACCCTGCGTCCTTAAGGGGTTAAAGGGGTACTCAGCCCCTAGACATCTTATCCCCTATCCAAAAGATAGGGGACAAGATGTCAGACCGCCGCGGTCCCGCTGCTGGGGACCCCCGGAATTGCCGCTGCGGCACCCCACTGTCATTACTGCACAGAGCAAGTTCGCTCTGCACGTAATGACGGGCAGTACAGGGGCCGGAGCATTGTTACATCATGGCATCATTGTTACATCATTGTTACATCCCCAGCAGCGGGACCGCGGCGATCTGACATCTTATCCCCTATCCTTTGGATAGGGGATAAGATGTCTAGGGGCGGAGTACCCCTTTAAAAGGTTAAGAGGGGTTTGGTGAATGCGCATATGAAACTGGTGGGGTTCAGTTCCTCCAACAAGGTTAAGAACCACTGTTATATGGGGTCATAGTAAGGCAATTTTAAACACATAATAGAAGAGCATGTAACCATGGGCATCATTTTAATTGTATTGACCTACAGAATAGAGAGAACATGTCAGTTTTACCATAAAGTGTAAAGCGTTAAAAACTTTTGATATTTTGTATATTACTGTATTCCAAACAACCTTCTTATTTCTATGTGTATTTCCATTTTGAAAAAATGACCATTAGGGGTCTCCCTACATGTCCCATTCGCAAGTCTCTTATAGAGTTTGGACTCATGCTCGCCTGGCATGAGTCCTAACTCTCCTGCTGCAGCCGGTACAGCCTGAGGGTGGAAGTGGTCCCCTAGCAGTCTTCAGTGATGTCGCGCCTACTGGGGAACGCACACTTTCTCCAGCCCGGGTCTTGCACTATGTGAGCAAGATAACAGGTAAGAAACAGAGCTTTTTAAAAGGGTAGGAGGGGTGTTAGGAGTAGTTAGGGACTATCGTCTGAGCTAGTTTAGAAAACACTGTTTCGTAACAGGTACTCTTTAATTTCACACAAATAGTAATTTTATGGTTTTGCTGTATATTTTACGATGAAATAAAATTTGTCATTATAAAGTAAAATTAGTCGCACAAAAAATTGGCTCTCATATGGTTCTGTAAATGGAAAAATAAGAGTCTCTTAGAAGGCATGTAGTGAGGAATAAAGGAAAAATGCAGAAATGAAATTGTCTATGTCATAAAGGCCAAAATGGGCTGTGTCCTTATGGGGTTTATAGTTAATAATATAATTTATTTTATTATCACTGTTAGCTAAAACCTTGTTCACCTGCACTAAAACCAATAAACATAATTAAAGTGCGGGTAAACCTTAATAAAAAGAGGTATAACTCACCCATTCGGTGGCTCTGGAGATCCAGCCTGTGTACAGGCACCATTGCTAATATCTGCTGTTCAGTGGAGGCGTAGTCGTTATGCACAGCTTTGTTGCCTCCGTCCCCTTCTGGTCTCATATGCCTGTCCACCTTGCGGTCATATGAGCTAAGTGTCTATCAAAATTGATGAGGTGGGTGGACATATGGGAGCAGAAGGGCACAGAGGTAGCTCTGTAAATAGCCTGGATCTTCAGAACAGGACCAAAGGTAAAGTAGGGTTGTCTGTGCCTTAACGCACCATTTACATAGGAGCTGTGCTCACTTCATAGACTGTAATGGTTGCTGATAGCAGCCTGCATCAACAGTCAATGACTGACATTGGCGATCAAGCTGACGTTTGGTATTTAACCCCTAAAGTGCCAGTATCAATTCTGACACTTCAGAGCCTAAATGATAGCTCTGCTGCCCGACTGACATCCCCACAACATATATGCAGGGTATATTTAGGTTTAAATGGCAGCCTTTGTTTGGCCTTCGTGCCTCAGGCAGACTCTACAGACTCTACTAGCAGAGTGCAGATCTCAGTGATCAATGCTATACAATAGAATACTGATTCAAGCATTGCTAATAAAAGTTCCCTAGACAGACTTAAAAGCCTTAGAAGTCTGCAGATTTTCTTCTACACTATCATTTGTAAACAAATCCAGAGAAGCAGAAGTATACAATATTCAACTGCAGCAACAAGTTATAGGCAATAAACCCATATTGTTCATCCTGTACAAGGTATTCTTGCAAACTCAGTGCATTAGTAACCCTTCTACCCTCAATATCCTTATTTACAGACATTTTCCAACTTTTAGCTCACACTCACTGGTTAAGCAATCGTAATCTGTATATTAGAGATCTAGGGCTCTGTATGTGTCTTTATTCATTACATAGCAGCCAACTAGAATACCATTACAAAAAATTACTCAAAATGGGGGCAGATTTAATATACAGGAGACCATTGTATAACCTGCACAAGGGTTCTTCCCACTAAAGGCTTCTCTAGTTGGCTCCTAACCAATGAACTGCTCAGAGATCTACTTACTCAGTGCCCATAATGAATGTGCATTTAAGGAAGAGCTCCTCAGTGGTCCTCCGGTGGTCATGTCAAAGCTCTGGCTGAAAGTTAGACCCTCTATAACAGCCCATATGAATAAGCATGTGTGATAACAAACCATAAAGATAGCGGTTAGTTAAAGTAGACAATCACTTTAATATGATATCTTGAAGGGAGATCATGTGGGAGAAGACTTGAAGTGTACATAGAGAAAGTCTTAAGAGTCTATTTTTCTCTTTCATGGGGTCAGCTGTTTCCAAACAGGTTGACTTTCCCTACAGCAAAGGACACTGGGATGTCATATTTTGCCTTCTCTTAGATGATATATGTTCTTTTAATCCTTTATTTTATGGTTCAGGATGGTGAGGCTGAAGTAGCGGCTAGGTCCTGGCCAGATGTCAATGTAATTCTGTTCACAGGGGTCCTCAGAATTGAAGCTCCAATGTATAGTGAAGTCATTGACTACTTACTGTAAACCTGGTTAGCTGGGTTGACAAAGTAAGTGAGGTCGCCTTTGTTTAAAACACCAGCTGCCATCTTTCCAAAGGAAGCATGTCATAGCTGTGGTAAGAGAAGGCTACAATGCAGCAGCGGCAGTAATAGAAGTATTGGATCCAGGAGTTAATGACCATGGTGCCATTTGGGAGTTCATAGGGCTCTGATGGAGTAAAGGGGAACATGGTCAGGGAAAGCAGCGTGGGCAATGAGTGACACAGCGAATGTGTCAAAGCCACTGACCTGACACTCCCAGGAATTTCCCAGTCACTACTGTTTGAATGGAAGCTCCTCCAGATTTATTCTCTATTTCCAGCTAGCTGTTCCATGGTCACTCCTTGAAATAAGAACATCCTATCATCTTCCAGTATCCCGAGACTGTAGACTATGAGGCCCTCCTTCGTTAAATTAAACTTTTCTGTGAAGAACAAAAGAATTCTTAGATAAGGCAAAACAAATCCAACAACAGAAAAAATAAGAAGAATTTCTACCAGATTCAGATCTACAGATATTATTCTTCAAGACAAATAACTACCTAAAATCATATTCCTGAAGCTATGGTGCCTGCACAAAAATAGTGCCGATTACCCTACTCTTTTCTTTGAAAATACATGCCTGCTCACATGAGCCGAATATGCATGTGTATGTTTGGAAAGGGAGAGATATTTGTCAACTTACTAGCATTTAGCCAACAGCTCTCTTATGTGTATGACCAGCTTTACTAACTCACAGCTTCAGTTCTCCATGGCCCCCCTTCTTACCTGAATTCCAGATCCAGGATGGAGGGCAAACATTTCGGTGCCAATTTCATGGGAGATGTTCCTTGGAGTGCTGCAGTTGATGCCATCATCTGAGCTGTAAGTCACCATGACACTGTAGACTCCGTTATGGAGGTAGTGGCCACACTTTATAGAAGGAATATAGTCATCCACCATCTCAGTGCCAAGGTGGAGTCCATCTGGAGCTCCCACATCATCCACAATGAAGTTGGTTGGACCCCAGGTGTAACCTTCAGACACAGAAGATATTCTAGGTAACAATTCAATCATTATAAAAATTAAGTGCTGAGGTGGGGTCTCCTGCTCAGATTAGTCAGAACTAATATGGAAGAAAGGATTCTGCCCTGGCACACCTGTCCTGCCCTTGTGTAAATGCATTAACAATTTCAAGGGTCAGAATGTAATGTTAAATTTTTTCTGTGAAGGCCACTCAATAAAATACCATCTTTATGTATAAGTTTATGATGCCTATAGAGGTAATGTTGGAGCTTACATTTTTTTATAGATCGTAAATTATACATAGAAACTTTAAAATTTTTATTCATGAAACTGGGATAAGAAAATATTTTCATATTTACATATTTCCATCTGCTGTGATCTCCATTTGCCTCTAGATGGTGACATGCTGCCCTCAAACATCCAGTCAACACTGAGAAAAGTCCAGGAAGACTCTTTGGCTCTGTTCACATCACTGAGGTATATATATGAGCCCAGATGTAAATTGACACTGTTGGCATCTGTCAGATGAATATAAATGGTGGAAGCTCTTCTTCTGGCATATCAACCAGATGTAGGCACCAAACCTGATGTAGCAGAGCCTTGGGAGGTATATTAGGGCACTAACATATCAAGTGCAAAAGTGTCAGGTAATAGCTCCCTTTAGCTGCACTAGGAGGATATTTCTGCCTTACCTCTATCTTGCTCTGTGTAGCTATGAATTTTGCCCCATGTTAGTGTGGTAAGCTTAAGGGGTGTAGGGTATGGGGAGTGTAGCTGTGCGGGTATTAAAGGGTGTTTATTAACCCTTGCTATTTGTGACGCCAGGGTGGGGGATCCTCAATAAAGCTTTTTCTACCGCCGCCCTTCCCAGGAACGATAGGGAGGTGGATGATAATGGGTTCTAGGTAGATAGTAATAATGGATTGTCCACAACCGGAAAGCTTCTGCAAACAGCGTAACTTTTACTGAAGATTTTCTGTACACTTTATCAATACAACAGTCTCTTATACGCAACAGCTTCCTTTGGAGATTGACAACGATTGGGACTTTAACCTTAAGAGTCGCTTAGGCTATTGCGCTGTTCCACTGGATTTAGGGGAATTAGTTGCGGTCCAGTAATCACGCTAGCATTAGCAAGAATGAGGTTCAGACTCATGATTTAGGTTCTGCTGAGGCCGTAGGTTTTGAGGCCTAGCGTGTCTTTAAAAGTTGCGTAGCACACCGTCCTGTTAGTCCGGCATCCACGAGAGCAGCAACCCAAGAGAGCGATAATTGGACGCAGCTCCCTTATATGGGCAGGGGCTGGACTAACGCTAATTGGTCCAAACGGATGTCAATCACCATTACAGAGATTTGTGGGTAACACGTGACCCAAGGACCTCCTAAGGTCCTGCAACATACCATAGAGGTTTCTAACCTGGTCACATGACCGAAGGTCCTGCGACACCGAACAAGGTAAGTACTATACATTCCTATACAATATAGCTATAATTATTAAATATATACATTTATTACTATTAAAGTTAAACTTAAGGAGAGGCGACTAGGGGCTGTCCCACCTGAGGAACCCTACCTGAACGTAGTTACTCTGACTTTGGGGACCTCTACACTAGGTAACAGATGCAATGCGGTACCGGGACACACCATTAGAAGCAGAATGTTTCTTGTTTCAGAGAATGCAAGGAGATCCCCACTGAGGGGTGTAGATGAAGAAGGGAATCTGGTACAAGTTCACCTTCACAATTGTTTTTCTGCTGACCCACAACAACTGCTTAATTGTGATGATTGGGGGAACCTATGGGTGCAATTTAACATAAAAAAAAAAAACTTCCTTTAAATTGGCATACAATGGAAGATGCCCCCTCCTTGTAGACAAGCAGCCACAGGTAAGTACACTGCTCAAAAAAATAAAGGGAACACTTAAACAACACAATGTAACTCCAAGTCAATCACACTTCTGTGAAATCACACTGTCCACTTAGGAAGCAACACTGATTGACAATCAATTTCACATGCTGTTGTGCAAATGGAACAGACAACAGGTGGAAATTATAGGCAATTAGCAAGACACCCCCAATAAAGGAGTGGTTCTGCAGGTGGTGACCGCAGACCACTTCTCAGCTCTTATGCTTCCTGGATGATGTTTTGGTCACTTATGAATGCTGGCGGTGATTTCACTCTAGTGGTAGCATGAGACAGAGTCTACAACCCACACAACTGGTTCAGGTAGTGCAGCTCATCCAGGATGGCACATCAATGCGAGCTGTGGCAAGAAGGTTTGCTGTGTCTGTCAGCGTAGTGTCCAGAGCATGAAGGCGCTTCCAGGAGACAGGCCAGTACATGTGCATGTGTCCACTTAAATGGTCAGAAACAGACTCCATGAGGGTGGTATGAGAGCCCGACGTTCACAGGTGGGGGTTGTGCTTACAGCCCAACACCGTGCAGGATGTTTAAAATTTGCCAGAGAACACCAAGATTGGCAAATTTGCCACTGGTGCCCTGTGCTCTTCACAGATGAAAACAGGTTTACACTGAGCACATGTGACAGACATGACAGAGTCTGGAGACGCCATGGAGAACGTTCTGCTGCCCGCAACTCCTCCAGCATGACCGGTTTGGCGGTGGGTCAGTAATGATGTGGGGAGGCATTTCTTTGGGGGGCCGCACAGCCCTCCCTGTGCTTGCCAGAGGTAGCCTGACTGCCATTAGGTACTGAGATTCTCAGACCCCTTGTGAGACCATATGCTGGTGCGGTTGGCCCTGGGTTCCTCCTAATGCAAGACAATGCTAGACCTCATGTGGCTGGAGTGTGTCAGCAGTTCCTGCAATAGGAAGGCATTGATGCTATGGACTGGCCCGCCCGTTCCCCAGACCTGAATCTGATTGGGCACATATGGGACATCATGTCTCGTTCCATCTACCAACGCCACGTTGCACCACAGACTGTCCAGGAGTTGGCGGATGCTTTATTCCAGGTCTGGGAGGACATCCCTACTACTGAGCCTAATTTTGACTTGTTTTAAGGACATTACATCAGAGTTGGATCAGCCTGTACAGTGGTCCCTCAACATACGATGGTAATCCGTTCCAAATGAACCATCGTTTGTTGAAACCATCGTATGTTAAGGGATCCATGCAATGTAAAGAATAGGAAGTCCCCGCCTGTCCCCGCCGCTCCGGACCGTCACCGCTGCCCTGGATGTTGCGCTCCATCGCTGTCGCCGCGTCACCGTGATGTCCCCGCCGCTCCGGAACGTCTCTGTTGCCCGGGATCGTCGCTCCCACGTCGCCGTCATCACGTCACTAGCATGCCACTCCAATTGCATGACGGGACGGCGTGCACGGCGACGTGATGACGACTGTAGAGAGAGCCGGCGTTACAGGGAATCCCAAAGAGGAGCTCCGGAGCCCCGAGAACAGGTAGGAGACCATCAGCGGACCACACGGGGCACTGTAAACGGCTTTCCAGCAGCAGCTGAAGCAGTCAGCGCTGCCAGATAGCCGTTTATACAATGGCCCCGGCATACAAAAGCATCGTATGTTGATGCTGCCTTCAACATGCGATGGCCTCTGAGAGGCCATCGCATGTTAAAATTATCGTATATCGGACCATCGTAGGTCGGGGGGGGGGTCACTGTAATGTGGTTTTCCACTTTGATTTTAAGTGTGACTCCATATCCAGACCTCCACGGGTTGATAAATTTGATTTCCATTGATAATTTCTGTGTGATTTTGTTGTCCGCACATTCAAGTATGTAAAGACGAAAGTATTTCATACGATTATTTCATTCAGATCTAGTATGTGTTATCTTAGTGTTTCCGCTATTTTTTTGAGCAGTGTATATATGGCTGTAGCAGGCAACTGATCAGCAGTGCTCTGCAATGGGCATCATGTGTGGTTTGCGCACGTAAGGGCAGTCTCGGATTACAAGGACTGATAGAACCGGCCACCAAGATAAGGGTCATTACATGAATTGCTCATCTTGCCTCTCTGTTACAGACTGGCACAGCAGGGTGCACTGGGCTGGCACTGTTCTAGGGGCACATTCTGTGGCACACAGTGACTGACATCATATGTGAGGAGGAGAAGCTATGGTTGGACTACTGCATCTAACCGTCACAGAAGACGTCACACAACCTTATCATATGATGTATTAACCCTCTGTGTTTTGCAGGTGCTTAAGACATGCTGAAAATAGTAGTTTCATCACAGGAAGAGATTGCACATCATTGCATTACAACCACCCTACCACCATTATCAGTATTGTTCAGATGTGTCAGGCATTGGTACATTTAAAGAAAAAGCAGGCTAAAAATCCCCACAGCTGAGGGTCTGCTACAGTTGTATCTAGTCTAGGCAATGCTAAGCTTGCTTTCTGTAATTGCCATTCAAGCAATTATTGTTATGGTTCTCTTACCTAGGTGAGGGAAGCACAGCTGTCCATGCTTAGTACGGTCATAAGCTGGGTACAACGCTTTATTATCGTCCTCCTCCTTCTGTGGCAGCAGCTACTCAGCAGACATCACATTCCGCACCAGAGTCGCAGCTTCCTGGTGACAAACACATAAATTATGAGCTGGTAATATAACAGACAGTAGCTCCCTCTAAATAACTGGGACCCCTGATATCATTATCACTGGCTGTTTTTTGCAGTCACGTCACCATAGGAATGCCTGTAACAATAAGCCTTGTATTTATTTCCTACTTTTATACTTTGCATAACAAAGGGGGGAGAAGCATTACACATGAAGGGTCGGAGCTATGTACCTGTGCAATGACACTTGGTGACAGAGTTAGTGTAGACCCTTTGTCGAAGCCTTCTCTGCCATCCTGACAAATGTAGAGCCTATTCACCCACTCGCCATGAGCCCTACAAGCCTAGTAGGCCCCAAAACTATGAGTTGAACTCCAATATCTCCATCATAAGTGAATGGAGCAGTGACCGAGGATTTAAGTTGCTGTTCAATAGATTCTTACTACTTTCAAAAGGGTTATACTAGGCAAAACAAATGAG
Source organism: Hyla sarda (assembly GCF_029499605.1). Classification (NCBI taxonomy): domain Eukaryota; kingdom Metazoa; phylum Chordata; class Amphibia; order Anura; family Hylidae; genus Hyla; species Hyla sarda. Next base: position 352,183,296 of record NC_079191.1, read on the forward strand.
GGGGAGCATGGCACATTGGGGGGGGAGGGGGATTTACTCAGATCGGCGCGTTTTTCTTAATATAGTAGTTTCTGCAATATAGTTGTTTAGAAATTTTTAATATTTAATAAAAAGTTTAATATTTAATAAAGAAAACGAACCTGAAAGTCCCACGACTACGGGTACCCATACCTACTGGGACACTAACCAGTCCAGCAGCAGCATCAGGCTTGTCCATGAGTCATGGACAAATATGACAAGGCTGCAGGAGCATACACACCAATCACCTCCCACCGCCACAAGGGAGGGGCACGCCCCCTTCCCCAGAGAGGATTTCTTGCACTGTGAACTAATGAAAAGAGGTATTTTTATAAGAAATATAGGTGATAGAGGCATAAAAATTACATGAACATAGTCAGGATTTTTTTTTTGACAGGTACCCTTTAAATAAAGGCATGCTGGTGTAAGACACGCCAGATGTATGACCGGTACACACTTGTTGATACATATGACCTATCTTTGGCTGTCTGTGCTAAACACAGCTATTAGATTTCAGCTATAATGTACGTTCTCTGGTATAAGTTGCAGTTAATCTGGCAGGCATGGGGGGCACGTATTCCTTACTTATCAGCCCCACTCATATATTTAAAAGCGGTGTGGGCAGCGTCAATAGGCAGATACATTTCAGCACAAAACAGGGATGTGCTCAAAAATCTGGAACTTTTTGCCAAAACAGGTGTACTGGTTTCATAATTTCCCCCTAAAGAGTTTAGTCCAGGAGCTGTATACGTGTACACATATACATAATAACACTATATATATATAAGAGACCACACAAAGTGGTGCAAAATTGCAGAAAGACACCAACTTGTTATTCCCTACAAGAAGGTAGTATGTTCTTCTGGTAACTGAGTGAGCCCTCATCTCAGAGCACCATAGCAGCTGCCATGATTCATAGGCAATGTTTACATGGAGGAATTTAATTCACAGCCCATTTACTTCAATAGGATTCCGCTGTCCCACTAACTATCGTGAAAATTCTGCATTCCACAAATTAGGGATATCTCGATACCGAAACTAGTATCGGTATCGGGGTCGATACCAGGTATCTGCATGGTATGGGGGACTCGTCTAATGTCCCCGATACCAAATCCGATACCTGGTGTAGTGCTTCGCTGCCCTGTCCTCCGGTTCACATCACTGCCGCAGCCCCATTCTCATCACTGCCACTGCCCCGTTCTGCCGTCCGCATTATGGCTTTTTATGGAGGAGCATGTGACATACACGTCACTCCACTGCGCCCAGCGTAACGCTAAGGAGGAAGCAGAGTGACGTGTATGTCACATGCTCCTCCATAAGACGCCATTATGCGGATGGCAGAACAGGGCAGCGGCAGTGATGAGAACAGGGCAGCGGCAGTGATGAGAACAGGGCTGCGGTGGCGACACCGGACAGTGAGCAACTACAAAGGGGGGCTGCTGTCTATAGGGGGGGTCCTGCTGGCTACAAAGGGGAACTGCTATCTACAGGGGGGTCCTGCTGGCTACAAAGGGGGACTGCTGTCAACAGGGGGGTCCTGCTGGCTACAAAGGGGGGCTTCTGTCTACAGGTGGGGGTCCTGCTGTCTACAGGTGGGGGTCCTGCTGGCTACAAAGGGGGACTGCTGGCTACAAAGGGGGACTGCTGGCTACAGGTGGGGGCCTGCTGGCTACAAAGGGGGTCCTGCTGTCTAATATCTGCAACTATCTATACTACCTACAAGGGGATACTACCTTCTGGCTACAAGGAGGGCGCTGCTGTCTAATGTCTGCAGCTATCTATACTACCTACAAGGGGATACTCCCTACTATTAAAGGTAATCTTACAGCAGAGTCACCTACACTAACTTCAATTTCTAGGTAGATAGTGCAGGTGACCCGGTTTCTACTGCTGCTCACCATGTGAACATCAGCGCAATCGCTCCGGAGACATTGGTCCAATGGAGAAGAGAGAAATCTTGGCTAATACTACAGAAGCCGCCTCCATTGTACACAACAAGGAACCCACATATCAGCACAGTAAGCAGCGCCAGAGACCGCATCACCCTGGTGTCAGATTCCCTTTAAAATAAAAGTACTCGTACTTGGTATCGGCGAGTACTAGACTTAAAGCATCGGTACTTGTACTTGGTCTTAAAAAAATGGTATCGGGACATCCCTATCGCTAATTCACAAATCCCACTGAACAAAATGGGGCTTTAATTTCAACAGAATTCTGTGTTTAGAGAACAAAGAAATTAAGTAAGAATTTTGCAATCCTGTTTAGCAAGCTTTGCTGCATGGAATTTGTTTGGAATTGCGAAATTGTGAACATAACATACAGTGATATATATATATATATACCCTGGCTGTTTGGTCTCCAGCTAACCTAACACAGGAACAAACATACTAGGCCTGATGTATATTACCAGGGCGGACATATTAATGAAACACTATAAAGAGATTTATCCAAACCTGCCCAGAGAAAGAGTTGATTAGTTACCCATATAGATCTTCGACGATAGGTATATAATAATATATGTAATGGTAGCCGCATAGATCCCGAACATCTCTTTTCTGGATAGGGTCTCGAATCTATTGTTAACATGTGGGGGAATGTTCTGGATCGAGACCCTATCCAGAAAAGAAATGTTCTGGATCTACACTCTCATATGCGGCTACCATTTCATATATTATCATATACCTATCATCGAAGATCTATATTTAGTTATCCTCTCACATTCCCTCTATGAGCGATATTTAATTATATATATATATGTATATATATATATATATATATATATATACATATATATATATACTCTAGCTGAGTACCCGGCGTTGCCCAGTTTTTCCTTCCTAATCCTTGTTGGGGAGGAAAATCAACAAAGAAGAAAGCTTTTGACTTCATATCCCGTCCTCATATATTGTTGTCATATCCTAACCCCATATCCCGACCTCCTATCCCGTCCTCTTATCCCGTCCTCTTATCCCGACTTCCTATCCCGTCCTCCTATCTCGTCCTCCTATCCCGTCCTCCTATCTCAACCTCCAATCTAGACCTCCTATCCCGTCCTCCTATCCTGTCCTCCTATCCTGACCTCCTATCCCGTCCTCCTATCTCAACCTCCTATCTCGACCTCCTATCCCATCCTCTTATCCCGACCTCCTTTCCCGTTCTCCTATTTCGCCCTCCTATCTCGCCCTTCTATCCCGACCACCTATCCCAACCTCCTATGCAGTCCTGATATCCCGTCCTCCTATCCCGACCTCCTATCTCGACCTCCTATTCCGATCTCCTATCTCGACCTCCTATCCCGACCTCCTATCTCGACCTTCTATCTCGACCTCCTATCCCTTCCTCCTTTCCCGTCCTCCTATCTCGACCTCATATCCCGACCTGTAATATGTGTACCAAGTATTGAAATATCTACAGCCGTACGGAAGTTATGTGGGAAAATACATTTCCTATTGATTTGAATGGGACTTTAACCCCTTGAGGACCTGGGGATTTTCCTTTTTTGCATTTTTGTTTTTTCCTCCTTACCTTTAAAAATCATAACTCTTTCAATTTTGCATCTAAAAATCCATATCATGGCTTATTTTTTGCGCCACCAATTCTACTTTGTAATGATGACAGACATTTTACCCAAAAATGTATGGTGAAACGAAAAAAAAAATCATTTTGAGACAAAATAGAAAAAAAAACACCATTTTGTAAATTTTGGGGGCTCCCGTTTCTACACAGAACATTTTTTGGTAAACATGACACCTTATCTTTATTCTGTAGGTCCATACAATTAAAATGACACCCTACTTATGTAGGTTTGATTTTGTCTAACTTCTGAAAAAAATCATAACTACATGCAAGAAAATTAATACGTTTAAAATTGTCCTCTTCTGGCCCCCATAACTTTTTAATTTTTCCGCGTATGGGGCTCATTTTTTGCGTCATGATCTGAAGTTTTTAGCGGTACCATTTTTGCATTGATAGGACTTATTGATCACTTTTTATTCATTTTTTCATGATATAAAAAGTGACCAAAAATGCACTATTTTGGACTTTGGAATTTTTTTGCACATATGCCATTGACCGTGCGGTTTAATTAACAATATATTTTTATAATTTGGACATTTCCGCACGCGGCGATACCACATATGTTTATTTTTATTTACACAGTTTTTTTTTATGGAAAAAGGGGGGTGATTCAAACTTTTATTAGGGAAGGTGTTAAATGATCTTTATTCACTTTTTTTTCACTTTTTTTTTTGCAGTGTTATAGCTCCCATAGGAGGATATAACACTGCACACACTGATCTTTTACATTGATCAGTGGTTTCTCACAGGAAACCACTGATCGATGATTCTGCCGCTTGACTGATCATGCCTGGATCTCAGGCACTGAGCAGTCATTCAGCGGTCAGACAGCCGGGACCCGTGGTTAATAGCGCGTGGTACCGCGATCAGTGCCGCGCGCTATTAGCCACGGGTCCTGGCCATTAATAATGGCCGGGCCCGACCACGCCGTGGCACAGCGTTATAGAACGAACTCATGATGTATCGGTACGTCATGGGTCCTTAAGGGGTTAAACAAAAACCCCGACCCTGGCAAATGGGGGTGAGTAAGGGTTAAATTACCTATCCTATGTTTGTTGTTGACATATAAATAACATGTGTGCCAAGATTCATGTTAATATCTTTAGCCGTTTGGACGTGATGCTGGAACATACACACATACAGCTTCTAGCTTCAAAAATGACGGACTTCCTTATAAACTTTCAACCCCTTTTTCACCCCCTTAAGGGTTGAATTTCGAAAAATGTCTTTCTTATTCCTCTTCTACGTCTTAAAAACAACACCTGTGAAAAAAATTCAGCTTTCTAGGTCCAAGGGTTTAGGCTGGGCGTTGATAAGTCAGTCTCTCTGTCTCTGTCTCTATAGATAGATATCTATTACCATGCAATTGTCTACATAGAACTGGCCCTGCTGCTTTATTTCTAGAATATGATCACACTCAACTCAAAAGGATACTTTTCAGAAGAGATCAATTGTGAACCCCTTGGTGACCTTTCAGACATGCTATTTGCAAGCTGCTGTTTAGCAAACTTGTGGTCTCCCATACTACTCCAGCCCAAGAGATTACTGCTGTGAGCCTTACATAGAACTAGCAAGCAATCCCTGTAAGCCGCCGCTCGAATTTATTCAGAAGACAGCGAATATAAATCCAGACAAATACAATACTATGTAAACCCATTGCCCCCAGCTTTATGCCTAAACTATTGTTATACTATAAATCAATTTGTTTTTGTACACATGTGGTCTTTACTTATTGTGATTTTGCACGTTTACATGTTTTTAGTATTTGTGTTTGAATTTGCGCTTTTTACTGTTATCTAATGCCTAGCCGCTTATTTTCGCAGGCTGTTTATGTATAAAATGATGCTATGTAACACTGACCAATCATTGGACCTGAGGAAGAGGGAGTCCCACCCCTTGAAATGCGTAGTCCTAGTTCTTTTACCGAATAAACTCTTTTATTTATTATTTTTATTGTCCGCATTGGTCAATTCTCCCTTGGTGCAGTGTTTTACTAAGAACCGCACCAGTACAGGCGAGCGTCTTCAGGAGCATATTTTTGCACCTGCTTTCGTGGGATTCTTCCAAGCTACGTTCTGGCACGGGCCAACTCCTGGCAGCTCCCCGGTTATCTGCCTCCTGGATTGGGCTACATGCTATATTAGATCAGGTGTTCATTCATATGCTGAGAGCAGCGTCTGTTTCTAGACATGAAGAGTGGCCCCGACTCCTGCCTGAGCTGCTGGAAATCTACAATAACACTATCCACTGCTCCACAGGGTACACTCCATTTTTCCTCATGATGGGGCGACATGGTCAGCTGCCAAAGGATAGGGCTTTTGGATTACAAGCCCCTTTTAATAACACCCCTCAGACCTCACAAGATTGGGTCACTGAGCACCAAAGGAGGATTGAAGAGGTGTCACAGTGAGCGCTCCGGTCTCCACCTTCAGACCGGAGCACCCGCTGCCTGTGTTCTCCGTGCTGGGGTCCCGGCGTCTCCCGGTCAAACACACTGACCGGGAGCGCTGGTCTCACTGTGGCAGGGATGCAGCTAGCATGGCGGCTGGTCCCCGCTCACGCGCCGCGTCCCCGTTCATCTCACCTGCTCCCCGTGCTGCGCTCCTGGGTCCCGGCGCACGCGGCCCCGCTCTCTAGGGCGCGCGTGCGCCGGCTTCAGTAAATTTAAAGGGCCAGCGCACCGGTAATTGGTGCGCTGGTTCCACACCTCCTATTGGGATTTCCCAATAAAAGGCACCTGCCCCTTCCTGCCCTTGCCTGATCTTTGTGCCTTGTGCCTCTGAGAAAGCGTTCCCTACAGTGATTATTGCCTTGCCAGTTGCCGTACCCATTGCTACCGTATACTCGCCTGTGTACCCTTGCTGCCTGCCCTGACCTCTGCTACGTCCGACTGCACTCTTGCCTGCTCCCGGTGTACCACCCCATATCAGCCACCAGAGAGGTCGAGTTGCTACTGGAGGATGCGACCTGGTGGTTACCGCCGCAGCAAGTCCATCCCGCCTTGCGGTGGGCTCTGGTGAAAAACAGTAACCACTTAGAACCGGTCCTCTGGTACAACCCGCCTCATCGCCTCTCTGGTTCAGAGGATCCACTACCAGCCCTGCCGGTACGTGACAAGAGGCTAAAGAGATTTTGGAAAAGAAGATGGGTGAAGCTCAGGACCGACAGCAAAGAGATTACAATCGGCATGCTTCAGCCAAACCATTGCAGCTTGGAGCCAGAGTGTGGCTCAGAAAATTCCCCAGGTCACATAAGCTAGATTCCCTCTGGGAGACAGAGCCCAACACTATTACTGCAGTGCCGTATCCTGATACGGATGTCTACGAGATCCAAAAGGAGGGATTTGAACCCCAGGTGGTCCATAGAAACAAGATTAAACTATGTCTAAAAGAAGAATTACCACAGCCACCTCCTCCTGCTCCCCCAACTGCAAGGTCAGTGAGAGAATATGTTCCAGGAGAAGGAATTCATCCATCAATGGACGTTCCAATGTTCTCCCCTCATCAGCCTGCAATGTTCTGTGGTGTACCATGGCCAACCCCTGTCCAGCCATCTTTAGTCTCCTCGCCCAGCTTTAGTCCATCTCCACTGACAGCTCCAAGCAACTTAGAGCCGTCTATGCCTATTCCAATGGGTTCTCTCAGTCCAGAAAGGGATCTCACTCCTGCTTTCAGCCCTCAAGCTGGTCCCTCAGGGACTGAAGTTGTCAGAGAGTTGTTGATCGATGAGGTTCCGAACAGTCCAGAGATGGTGTTGCAACGTTCTCAAAGGTCTACTCAGGGTAACCTACCCTTAAGATATCAAGACTGACTTTTCACATAATTCATGTACACCTAGAACATCAAATAATCACTCTAGTGTAACTACCTCACTATAATTTAGTACACTTAACAAAACAAAAATATATCTCACATTCTAAGTAACCAAAAAAAACAAAACTTTAAGGGATTGTAGCCTATGTCATTATTCAATTCCTGCCACTGTTGTGTACACTAACTTTGTTCTCTTTACGTGTTCAGGATGCTCTTCCTGGCCAGAAGGCGCCTAAGTATATACACGTATTGAAAAGGTAACCTAGATAAGGTCTATCTGTTGAGTTCTAGGGATATGTGCGTGTAGCCAATGGACCCTAGTAGCTAGTTATTTGTAGACAGCCACAGGCAAGCCAATATAACTTCAGTGTACTAGACAGGTAACAAATATGGTAATAACAATGTCAAGTGAGATTTATAAAATGTTATATAATGTTTCTACTCAGTCAATAGAAAATACAGTAAGTAAAAGTGTTTAGGATGTATCTAATGCTTATAATGTCATCCTGTTACTAAATTCATGAACAATGCAATCCTGTTCGTGAGTTTATCAGTACTCATGTATGCAGGGGCGGACCCTTTTTTTGGCACCCCCATCCGCACCCCCCCTTTAATTACACCCCCACCCCCCCTTAATTACACCCGCACCCTTCCCCCCTTTAATTACCCCCTCCCCCCAGGGGCAGACTGACAACACTCGGGGCCCTCGGACCAAAAAAAAGCAAGGGCCACTATACTATACTATAAAGGATCTGTATACAATATAAGTGATTATATACAGGACCATATGGTGGTAGATATCAGCTGTACACAGGATGTGTATACCATATAAGCGATTACGGTTACATTTTGGGACTCACAATTATGTCTTTTCTGATCAGTGGCGTCCTCTTTCCTTTTCTTCTCCGTCCAGATAAGACCGCCATGTGGATCTCTTAACATCTGCAGGAAAAACATGTCAGACTCTGCATTTTTCCAGTGCTCTCCGCTCCTCTACAATCTTTCCATCTAAAAACCCACAAACTGTAATAATCCCCTCCTTGGTGTCCTGCACAGTAAAAGGGCATGTAGCTAGGTAGCCAGGTAAATAGGTAACTAGGTAGGTAGATCAGGAAGCCAGATATGTAGGTAGGTGACATGTTAGGTAGGTGGGGGGCTAGCTAGGTAGTTCCCTGTAGGTACAGGCAGCAGAGTTAACCCCCCTCCCCCAAAAGTATACGCAGCAGAGTTAGCCCCCCACCCTTCCCCATAGGTATAGGCAACAGAGTTAAACCCCCTTCCCAATAGGTATAGGAACAGAGTTAATCCCCCTTTCTCTTTAGATATAGGCAGCAGAGTCCCCCCACCCCTTTCCCCGTACGTATAGGCAAAATTACACCCCCCTCCTCCTTTCCCCATACGTACAGGCAGAGTTACCACCCCCCCATCTTCACCATTGGTATAGGCAGAGGTACCCCCCCCCCCCTTTCCCCATAGGTATAGGCAGAGTTACGGCCCCCCCTCTTTCCCATAGGTATAGGCAGATACATCATCCCCTCTTTCCCATAGGTAAATGCAGTTACACCCCCCTCTTTCCCATAGGTATATGCAGTTACCCCCCCTCTTTCCCATAGGTATATGCAGTTACATCCCCCCTCATTCCTGTAGGTATATGCAGAGTTACACCCCCCTCTTCCCCATAGGTATATGCAGAGTAACCCCCCCCTCTTTGCCATAGGTATATGTAGTTACATCCCCCTTTTTCCCATAGGTATATGCAGTTACCCCCCCTCTTTCCCATAGGGATATGCAGTTACATCCCCCCCTCTTTCCCATAGGTATATGTAGAGTTACATCCCCCCCTCTTCTCCATAGGCATAAGCAGTGTTACCCCTCCCCCCCTTTCCCCATAGGTATATGCAGAGTAAACCCCCCTCTTCCCCATAGGTACATGCAGAGTAACCCCCCCCCCTCTTCCTCATAGGTAAATGCAGTTACACCCCCCCTCTTCCCCATAGGTATATGCAGAGTAACCCTCCTCCCCCTCTTTCCCATAGGTATATGTAGTTACACCCCCCTCTTTGCCATAGGTATATGCAGTTACACCCCCCTCTTTCCCATAAGTATATGCAGTGTTACACTCCCCCCTTCCCCATAGGTATATGCAGAGTAATCCCCCCCCTTTTCCCCATAGGTATATGCAGAGTAACCCCCCTCCCCCCATAGGTAAATGCAGTTACCCCCCCCTCTTTCCCATAGGTATATGCAGTTACATCCCCCCTCATTCCTATAGGTATATGCAGAGTTACACCCCCGCCCTCTTCACCATAGGTAAATGCAGAGTTACACCCCCCTCTTCCCCATAGGTATATGCAGAGTAACCCCCCCTCTTCCCCATAGGTATATGCAGAGTAACACCCCCCTCCCCCCTGTTCCCCATAGGTATATGCAAAGTAACCCCCCCTCCCCCCTGTTCCCCATAGGTATATGCAGAGTAACAACCCCCTCCCCCTGTTCCCCATAGGTATATGCAGAGTTACACCCCCCTCCCCCCTGTTCCCCATAGGTATATGCAAAGTAACCCCCCTGTTCCCCATAGATATATGCAGAGTAACACCCCCCTCCCCCTGTTCCCCATAGGTATATGCAGAGTAACACGCCCCCTCCCCCCTGTTCCCCATAGGTATATGCAGAGTAACCCCCCTCCCCCCTCTTTCCCATAGGTATATGCAGAGTAACACACCCCCCCTCCCCCCTGTTCCCCATAGGTATATGCAGAGTAACCCCCCCCCTTCCTCCTGTTCCCCATAGGTATATGCAAAGTAACCCCCCCTCCCCCTTGTTCCCCATAGGTATATGCAGAGTAACCCCCCTCCCCCCCATAGGTATATGCAGAGTAACACCCCCCCTCTTTCCCATAGAGATATGCAGAGTAACACCCCCCCTCTTCCCCATAGGTATATGCAGAGTAACCCCCTACCCCCTCTTCCCCATAGGTATATGCAGAGTAACCCCCCTCCCCCATAGTTATGTGCAGAGTATCCCCCTCCCCCATAGGTATATGCAGAGTTGAGGGGGGGGGGAAATAAAAAAAAGGATGCTCACCTGATATCCCACGCAGCGATCTACTCAGCAGCAGGGGCCCGCGTCTTCTCCCCTCCACAGTACAGGCGACGATGAGTGACGTCACCGGCAGCTGTACTGATTGCTGCGTGGGGGCGGAGGTCACGTCTCCTCTGTGTAAGCTGCAGATGTGGCTCACACAGAGGGGACGCCTTCTCCTGTATGTGCGTGTATCGCACATACAGGAGAAGGCACCGCTGTCTGCTGGGGATCTGGGACGAGTAGCTGCGGCAGCGACGGGTCAGTCCGCCCCTGGCACCCCCCTTGTGAGTGGCACCCGGGGCAGGCCGCCCCCCCCCCCCCCCCCATGGTACGCCACTGCATGCATGTACATCTAAGTATATATAAAGTTTGTTAAGAAAAAGAAAGAAAAAACTAATATATAGTGACTAACCAAAAATGTATCAGAGCTTGCAAGAACTCTCCTTACATGTGTTTATACAGCCTGAATAATGGACATTTGAAAGACTATGCCCAGGACTGTAAAAAAACGAAAACAATGTTGCACTTCGTCCCTCTGCCTTAGGGGACAGACGTCGAGGCCGACTTATCTTAAGTAAGGGTGTTTGTGGTGTCCCGGTACCGTATTGTATACTGTACCTTGTGTAGTGGCCCCCAAAGTCAGAGTTACTTCGTTCCAGTAGCATCCTCCTGGTGGGATAGCCCCTAGTCGCCTCTTTCTTATGCAATTCTGTGATGTTTATATGTATAAATAATTGTATATTTAATTAGCTATATAGTGTCGCAGTACCTTAGGTCACATGACTCATGTTAATTCTAGTAAGGTGTGTTGAAGGACCTTTGGAGGTCTCATGTGTAGTCACATGGTTAGACCATAATTCCCTGTAAAGTGAATGACAGATGGTATGGACCAGTGAGCTTAAGGCCAGCCCCTGCCCATATAAGGGAGCTGCAACCAATGATCGCTCTCTTGGGTGCCGGACAATCAGAGAGAGAGGAGTTCCGTGTTACTTACAAAGACAAGCTTAGGCCTGAAGCCTGCCAGCCTCAGCCTGAATCTAATCGTGAGTTACCATATCAATCCCCGCTAAAGCTAGTGTGACTGATGGACCTAAACTCAATCCCCTAAATCCAGCGGAACAGCATTTAATCCTTTTCTAAGCTCAGAACTCACGAGGTCCCAACCAACTGTCAGGATCGTAATAGACTCTTGTACAAAGACTGTTCCTGTTTAATGTTGCACAAAAGCTGCAGTAAAGGTTCCGACAGTTTTATGAAAACCTCCGGTTGTGGACAATGATTTATTATACCTCCCTATCGTTCTTGGGATGAGTGGCGATAGGACAAGCATATACAGAGGAGCCCACACCCTGGTGTCACGAGTGATAAGGGTTAAACAAGCACCCTTTAGTTACCGCACAGCTACACCCCATATACCCTACATCCCCAGGCTACCACAAATTCTCTATTTTAGTTTTGCCAAAACTGCAGAAATTGGACAGACAAGTGCTACTTTAAACACTACATACAGGAGCATGGAAATCCTATCGCCCGACGCCCTGGGCATGCAGTTCCGAGCTCCGGGCAAGTGAATTCTTAAAGGCATTTAGCCCTGCATTGGGCAAGCAGAGCCAGGTGCCACTCTCTCTCACTGGCGTTAAGGGTGTATGGGTTCCTGACTCGAGCCTTCGCCATACTCGAGCCTTCAGCAGCCCTCAACTAATCTTATACCCTTATACATCACCGTATACGGAAAAATAAAGTTCTAGGGATCAGAAAAGGACAATGTTAAGCACTTTAATACATATTTTCCTACAAAAAGTTATACATTTTGTAAAGTAGTAAAATTTTAAAAAAAACAATACAAATTGGGATATCATTGTAACCGTATGGACCTACAGAATAAAGATAAAGTTTCGTTTTAACTAAAAAGTGCACTGTGTAGAAACGGATGTCCCAAAAGTTAAAAAATGGTTAATAGAACTAATTTAAATACTATCTTGGTTGAAATTATTTTGTGTACTAGGACAAGTGGATTGTCATGAAGGACAAGGAGATTGTGCTCCCATTTTAGTCCCTCTGAAAAGTTTTTATTTTATTTTATTTTTTTTTTTATTTTCCTTGCTCCTGATAACTATGTCCTCAGCACACGCAGAAGGTTGAATTCTATGGTGGAGCCTGACACTTGCAATCAAAAACTTTTCACACGCCTGCATATTATGTCCAATGTCTTTATAAATTACAGTAACGCTTTAAAGCTCCTATTATTTACATGGGAACGTCCATGCAGAACCTGCAAGGAAATGTGATATCTCTTCTTTTTATTCAGTTGAATTTTTTTGAACATTTCCCTTGGTATTCAGAGGAAAAATAATGTTTTTTTTTTTAATGCGGTTTTTGACATAGTTCTTGGCGTAGTTTTGACAACATTTTTGCCCATGTGAACAACCCCTTAGACATTGCACACATCTATACTACAGTAATTGAGAGAGGGCCAGGATGACCAGGACAGTGCCTAAAGTCAATCAGGTTGGTAAATTATCCTATCCCTATTCACATTGCGTTTTTGTGCTACATTTAGTATGAAAGCAAATTCTTTGTAAGACAGGATGCTGCGTTCTTGGATCCTGCATATTGAACAATACCCTCCCCCCCCCCCCCTCCCGTCCCCCCAAACCATAGATAGCTGTGTTTATACCAGTGTTTCCCAGCCGGGGTGCCTCCAGCTGTTGCAAAACTACAACTCCCAGCTTGCCCGGACAGCCAAAGGCTGTCCGGGCAAGCTGGGAGTTGTAGTTTTGCAACAGCTGGAGGCACCCTGGTTGGGAAACACTGGTTTATACGTACCATTATATAATAGTATATGTTACTCAATAAAGGTTTAGGCAGAACACCATCATAACATGGGAATGTCCTTTTATTCGTATATTGGAAGCTTTCTTTGTCCACAACTTGCAGTATACAAATGTGATAGAAGGATTTTCACTAACATTATTTAAAGGGGTACTCCGTTGGAAAACTTCTTTTTTTTTTTTTTTTTATCAACTGGTGCCAGAAAGTTAAACAGATTTGTAAATTACTTCTATTAAAACATCTTAATCCTTTCAGTACTTATTAGCTGATGAATACTACAGAGGAAATTCTTTTCTTTTTGGAACACAGAGTTCTCTGCTGACATCACGATTACAGTGCTCTCTGCTGACATCTCTGTCCATTTTAGAAACTTTCCAGAGCAGCATATGTTTCCTATGGGGATTTTCTCCTACTCTGGACAGTTCTTAACCCCTTAAGGACCAAGGACGTATGCGTACGTCCTTGGTCCCGCTCCTGTGATATAACGCGGGGTCCCACGGTGACCCCGCATCATATCACGGCGGGCCCGGCGTCATAGTGAAGCTATTAACCCGCTATTAACCCTTTAGCCGCGCGCTGAAAGCTGAGCCATGCGGCTATAAGTGAAAGTAAAAGTGCCGGTTAGCTCAGGGAGCTGTTCGGGATCGCCGCGGTGAAATTGCGGCATCCCGAACAGCTGTACTACAGGAGGAAGGTCTCTTACCTTCCTTTCTGCAGTCCGATCGCCGATTGAATGCTTCAAGCCTGAGATCCAGGCTTGAGCAATCAATCGCCGAAAACACTGATCATTGCATCTCTATGGAGATGCATTGAACAGTGTTAAAGATCAGTAAATGCAATGTTATAGCCCCCCCTATAGGAGCTATAATATTGCAAAAGAAAAGTGTAAAAAAATCATTAACCCTTTCAATTATCCCTTCCCCTAATAAAAGTTAGAATCACCCGGCATTTCCAATAATAAAAAAAACCAGTGTAAATAAAAATAAACGTATGTGGTATCGCCGCGTGCGGAAATGTCCAAATTATAAAATATATACCGCTAATTAAACCGCACAGTCAATGGCGTACGTGCAAAAAAATTCCAAAGTCCAAAATAGCGTATTTTTGGTCACTTTTTATATCATGAAAAGATGAATAAAAAGAAATCAAAAAGTCCTATCAATGCAAAAATGGTACCGACAAAAACTTCAGATCATGGCGCAAAAAATTTACCCTCATAGCGCCCTGAACACGGAAAAATAAAAAAGTTATAGGGGTCAGAAGATGACAATTTTAAGCGTATAAATTTTCCTGCATGTAGTTATGATTTTTTTCTGAAGTAATACAAAATCAAACCTATACAACTAGGGTATCATTTTAATCGTATGGACCTACAGAATAAAGATAAGGTGTCAATTTTACCGAAAAATGTACTACGTAGAAACGGAAGCCCCCAAAAGTTACAAAATGGCTGTATTTTTTCAATTTTGTCGCACAATGATTTTTTCCCCGTTTCGCTGTAGATTTTTGGGTAAAAGGACTGATATCATTACAAAGTAGAATTGGTGGCGCAAAAAATAAGCCATAATACAGATTTTTAGGTGCAAAATTTAAAGAGTTATGATTTTTTAAAGGTAAGGAGGAAAAAACGAAAGAGCAAAAACGGAAAAACGCCGGTCCTTAAGGGATAAGGACCGGCGTTTCATTTTTTCCTCATCACCTTCTAAAAATCATAACGCTTTCAATTTTGCACATAAAATTCTATTAAATTCCTACTTTGCAGTGACATTAGTCATTTTACCAAAAAATACACAGCGAAACGGAAAAATAATTCATTGTGCGACAAAATTGAAGAAAAAACGCCATTTTGTAACTTTTGGGGGCTTCCGTTTCTACGCAGTGCATTTTTCAGTAAAAATGACCCCTTATCTTTATTCTGTAGGTCCATACGGTTAAATTGATACCCTACTTATATAGGTTTGATTTTGTCGCACTTCTGAAAAAAATCATAACTACATGCAGGAAAATTTATATGTTAAAAATTCTCTTCTTATGACCCCTACAACTTTTTTATTTTTCTGCGTACGGGCCGGTATGAGGGATAATTTTTTTGCGCCGTAATCTTAAGTTTTTATCGGTACCATTTTTGTTTTGAATGGACTTTTTTTTTATCGCTTTTTATTCATTTTTTCATTATATAAAAAAAGTGACCAAAAATACGCTACTTTGGACTTTGGAAATTTTTGCGCGTACGCCATTGACCGTGCGGTTTAATTAATTATATATATTTATATTCGGACATTTCCGCACGCGGCGATACCAAATATGTTTATTTTTATTTACACTGG
Source organism: Hyla sarda (assembly GCF_029499605.1). Classification (NCBI taxonomy): domain Eukaryota; kingdom Metazoa; phylum Chordata; class Amphibia; order Anura; family Hylidae; genus Hyla; species Hyla sarda. Next base: position 352,198,945 of record NC_079191.1, read on the forward strand.
TATTTTTTTTATGGGAAAAGGGGGGGGGATTCAAACTTTTATTAGGGAAGGGGTTAAATAACCTTTATTAAGTTTTTTTTTCCATTTTTTTTGCAGTGCTATAGCTCCCATAGGGGGCTATAACACTGCACACACTGATCTTTTACACTGATCCCTGCAAAGCCATAGCTTTGCATGGATCAGTGTTATAGGCGGTCGATTGCTCAAGCCTGTATCTCAGGCTTAGAGCAATCAATCGCCGATCGGACGCAACAGAGCAAGGTAACGGGGCCTCCGCTCGCGTGCTAGCTGATCGGGACATCGCGATTTTATCGTGATAGTCCCGATCAGCCCGACTGAGCTGCCGGGAAGCTTTCACTTTCATTTTAGATGCGGCGATCAACTTTGATCGCCGCGTCTAAAGGGCTAATAGCGTGCGGCACAACGATCGGTGCCGAACGCTATTAGCCCAGGGTCCCGGCTATCATTAGCTGCCGGCACCGACCCGGATGATGCGGGGTCACGGCGTGACCCCGATTTAAAAACCGGGATCGGGTGTAGGGCGTACAGGTATGCCCTACGTCCTTAAGAGGTTAAAATGGACAGAGATGTCAGCAGAGAGCACTGTGCTCGTGATTCAGCAGAGAGCTCTGTGTTCCAAATAGAAAATAATTTCTTCTGTAGTATTCAGCAGCTAATAAGTACTTGAAGGATTAAGATTTTTTAATAGAAGCAATTTACAAATCTGTTTAACTTTCCGCTACCAGTTGATTTAAAAAATAAAAAATGTTTTACACCGGAGTACCCCTTTAATTTTTTTTTTCCATTCATATATAAAAGAAAAGACACTGACACAAACATATTGTCCAGTTATACAATTGCATATAATTAAATAACACACAATTAAATAAAATATACCTCACCCCCCCCCCCCGGCTGGAGAAGGGGGGGAAGAAAAGAAGAAATTTATATAATTTTGGAGCTTTATTCTTTCCATTTGGAACACACCTTCTTATGAGTTTGTAACACATTTTCCGTTCTCTGTGCTACCCAAAATTCATATTTTTTTTAATTTGTTTACCATATTTGGCTAGGTTCACATCACGTTTTTGCCATACTGTTTTCAATCAGTTTTTCTTAAAAAAAAAAAAACGGATGGAACAGTATGGGAAAAAGTAAACCGTATGCGTTTTTAAACCGTATATTTAAAAATTGCATACAGTTCCGTCCGTTTTTAATTTTAAAAAATCATGCGTTTTTGAATTTTTTTTCCATTTTCAATGGGAGGGGTCTTGGGTGGGGACTTTAGGATGCAAATGCGCATGTTCAAAGTAAAAACCGTATACTTGTGTTTCCCATTGACGTCCATGTTAAAAAAAAACAACGTATGCAGTTGCAGTACGGTTTTTAAACCGGAGACAAAACCGTGGTCAACCATGGTTTTGAGTACCGGAAAAAAACGTATTGCAAGCAAACTGTTCTCAACCGGATGTATCCGGGTGCAGCCGATTCTCAATTATTTGTCTATATATATGGTTTTCAATACGAATCCATACGTTTTCAGTAATAAAAACGTATACGGGAACCGTACTTGAACAAACGTGGTGTGAACCCAGCCTTACCCAACCTGTGCAAAGGAAAAGTGGTGCAGTTGCCCATAGCAACCAATCAGATCGCTTCTTTCATTTTCCAGAGGCCTAATAAAAAATAAAAGAAGCCATCTAATTGGTTGCTATGGGCAACTGCACCACTTTTCCTCTACACAGATTTTTGATAACTTTCCCCCCATATAATGTCTATATAGAGGCACAAGTTCTCCCAATGCACGGACAATATGTAAGGTGACTCTGTTGCCCATTTATACGCTCTTATTATGGGGGAAGATTTCTCAAAACCTGTGTAGGGGACGAACGGTGCAGTTGCCCATAGCAACCAACCAGATTGAGACCCTTTTTTAAAAAAAAAAAAAAATGAAAAAGACATCATCTCATTGGTTGCTATGGGCAACCACACCACTATTGCTCTACACAGGATTGAGAAGTTCCCAGGTCTTCGATCTGTCACCCACCTATAATACTCCTCATACTTCCTGTCAGCGGGGAACACCTGGATTTCCCGCATCATTTTAAAGGTTGTTTCCCATTGGTTCCCCCCTTTCCTGACGTCACGAGGCGGAGCTTAAATAACAGAAGGAGGAGGCGTGGCGTAGAGCTCCTTGTGTCCATTGAACTCCTGGTGTAGCCCCTGCTCGGTTTTCTCGCTGCATCCCCGTCAGTCCGTACTCGGTATGACACGGCTCCTAGCTATTGTTTTATAACTGGGGAGATTACACTGCCCCCTGTCGGACAGTGTCTGTACAGGAGATTTTTCATTTGCTGCGCACACCTTGACGTTGTGAACTGTTTTTTATTTTTTTTTGCGGCAGGCTGGAAAGCAAAAGTATCACGTGCATGTTAATATATTGTCAAATGGGGTATCTAGCTAAGGCTGTTGTATCCTGCACCTGCTACATATATGGATTATATACTATTAAATAGTAGTAGTGCATAAAGCTGTGTTTTCCAATCAGTGTGCCTCAAGTTGTAGCAAAACTACAACTCCCAGCATGCCCAGACAGCCTTCGGCTGTCTGGGCATGCTGGGAGTTGTAGTTTTGCTACAACTTGGCTCTACAGCACACTAGTTAGTGTACAGGCACCTTGCATTAATGCCCTCCTACAACTGGACCTGGTCTGTAATTGTCCTAGGGCTGCACTTCAGTAAGTAAGAAAAATAGAAGTACTTCTCATAGCTATTACCGCCATGTTGTGACATTGAGAGAAAAAAAAAACATACATTTTCCCTTATGGGTCTGAACTGCTGCAAGATGTACCTGCAGATCCACAGAGCCCATTATGTTGTGGATCTACGACTGATTTATCCACTTTTGGGTAGGGCTGGGCGGTATGGCCAAATATGTGGATCACAGTATTTTTTTTTTTTTTTTACTTATGGCGGTTCCACGGTAAATAACGGTATTCCCCCTCCCACAGTGCTGTGCTGTCCCGTCCCCATCGGGGTAAATACTCACGTCACCCACAAGCGCTGCTCTCCACGCCCTCCTGATTGTTGCGGCCGCCGGTGCTGACACTCTATACTGTACGCTGTATCCCTCTGCACGGGCTGCAAAAGGTAAACAAAAATAAACTTTAATGCACGTTCCTACTTCGGCCTTACGCTCTTCCTGGGGACGTGAACGTCGGAGAGACGTCAGCCTATCACCGGCCGCAGCGATGTTCCTCCTCGGCCGGTGATAGGCTGAGCCCACTGTCATGGCTGACGGCTCTCTAACGTTCCCGTCCCCAGGATGCTGGTCTGAACCGACGGGGAAGGTGTGTTAAAGTTTATTTTGTTTACCATTTGCAGCCTGGGCATAGGGATACAGTATAGAGCAGTGGTCTTCAACCTGCGGACCTCCAGATGTTGCAAAACTACAACTCCCAGCATGCCCGGACAGCCAACGGCTGTATAGAGGGTCAGCGCCGGCGGCCGCAACAAACAGGAGTACGAGGAGGGCAGCGCTTGCGGGTGAAATGTGAGTATTTACCCCGATGGGGACAGCGCAGTGCTGGGCTAATAATTAATTGGGGGGGGGGGGGGGGGGGGCAGAACAGCGCTGGCGGGTAACATATGATTAGTTCCCCGATGTGGGCACAGCGCTGGGCTGATAATTCATTCCCGAGGGGGAGGGGCCAAACCGGTATTGCGGTATGGGTTAAAATTCATATCGTGCAGCACAAAAATTTTGGTATTCGGTATGAACCAGTATACCGCCCAGCCCTACTTTTGGGGAGATTAATCAAAACCTGTACAAAGGAAATGTGGGGCAGTTGCCTGTAGCAACCAGAGTGCTGCTTTAGTTTTAAAGGGGTACTCCCATGGAAAACTTTTTTTATTTTTATATATTTTTTTTTTTCAGATCCACTGGTGCCAGAAAGTTAAACAGATTTGTAAATTGCTTCTATTAACAAAAATCTTAATCCTTCCAGTACTTTTTAGGGGCTGTATACTACAGAGGAAATGCTTTTCTTTTTGGATTTCTCTTATGTCACGACCACGGTGCTCTCTGCTGTCCATTTTAGGAACTGTGCAGAGCAGGAGAAAATCCCCATAGCAAACATGCTGCTCTGGACAGTTCCTAAAATGGAACACTGTGGTCGTGACATAAGAGAAATCCAAAAAGAAAAGCATTTCCTCTGTAGTATACAGCCCCTAAAAAGTACTGTAAGGATTAAGATTTTTTTTAATATAAGTAATTTACAAATCTGTTTAACTTTCTGGCACCAGTTGATTTAAAAAAAAAAAAAATTCCTGGGGAGTACCCCTTTAACCCCTTAAGGACTCACGATTTTTCCGTTTTTGCACTTTCGTTTTTTCCTCCTTACCTTTTAAAAATCATAACCCTTTCAATTTTCCACCTAAAAATCCATATTATGGCTTATTTTTTGCGTCACCAATTCTACTTTGCAGTGACATTAGTCATTTTACCCAAAAATGCACGGCGAAACGGAAAAAAAAATCATTGTGCGACAAAATCGAAAAAAAAAAAAACATTTTGTAACTTTTGGGGGCTTCCGTTTCTACGCAGTGCATATTTTGGTAAAAATTACACCTTATCATTATTCTGTAGGTCCATACGGTTAAAATGATACCCTACTTGTATAGGTTTGATTTTGTCGTACTTCTGGAAAAAATCATAACTACGTGCAGGAAAATTTATACGTTTAAAAATGTCATCTTCTGACCCCTATAACTTTTTTATTTTTCCACGTACAGAGCGGTATGAGGGCTCATTTTTTGCACCGTGATCTGAAGTTTTTAACGGTATGATTTTTGTTTTGATCGGACTTTTTGATCACTTTTTATTCATTTTTTAATGGTATAAAAAGTGACCAAAATACGCTTTTTTGGACTTTGGAATTTTTTTGCCCGTACGCCATTGACCGTGCGGTTTAATTAATGATATATTTTTATAGTTCGGACATTTACGCACGCGGTGATACCACATATGTTCATTTATTTTTTTTTACCCTGTTTTATTTTTTTTATGGGAAAAGGGGGGTGATTCAAACTTTTATTAGGGAAGGGGTTAAATGACCTTTATTAACACTTTTTTTTTTTACATTTTTTTTTTTTGCAGTTCCCATAGGGACCTATAACACTGCACACACTGATCTCCTATGCTGATCACAGGCGTGTATTAACACGCCTGTGATCAGCATTATCGGCGCTTGACTGCTCCTGCCTGGATCTCAGGCACGGAACAGTCATTCGTCGATCGGACACCGAGGAGGCAGGTAAGAGCTCTCCCGGTGTCCGATCAGCTGTTCGGGAGCAGCCGGGTCACTTTCAGTTTCACTTTAGAAGCGGCGGTCAGCTTTGACCGCCGCTTCTAAAGGGTTAATACCGCACATCGCCGCGATCGGCGGTGTGGTATTAGCCGCGGGTCCCGGCCGTTGATGAGCGCCGGGACCGACGCGATATGATGCAGGATCGCGGCGCGATCCCGCTTCATATCGCGGGAGCCGGCGCAGGACGTAAATATACGTCCTGCGTCGTTAAGGGGTTAATAAAATGGCCTGTGTAAAATAAGCCGAAATCTGGTTGCAATGGGATTGCTCCAATCTTCTCTGCACAGGTTTAGATAAACCCTGCATGTAACACTGACTTTTTTTTATTTTTTTTGCTGCTTGTTTGTGACAGATCTGCATGAAAAAATGTAGATGCTTGTGGAATCATTCTGATTCAGCCTGAATGCCTAGGGCAGTATGAGCCGTAAATACAGCCCTGGATAGGCTTCTCAATAGGGCAGGATGATCTCACCGAGGAGTCCACTGGTAGGCGCCACGCCCTCCATTCACTCCTATGTGAGTGCCGATGATTCCCAAGAGCTATACTTGGGTCTTGACGCTCCATAGGAACGAATTGTGTCCTGCCTGCAGCACACGCTCTCACTGAGCGCCGGGTCCTGTCCCAGTGATCGTGGGCTACTTATTCCCTATCCTGTGGATAGCGAATAAAAAAAATATATATATATACCGTATATCTTTTTATTCCCTATCCATTTATTCTATATATATATATATATATAATTTTTTTTTATTTTTTATAGCAGATTTCTCCTTTAACTCACAATCAGGCCATCGGGTGTGCCACCCTGAATTTTATCCAAAAATCAGATAACTGAACATCAGGTTCTAAGTAATATATAGTGTTATACACTGGTTTAAATCACAGTGCCAAAAAATCATAGAAGCATCTAAACTTTTATTTTTCATGGATACTCAATTTTTTTTTATTATACCATGTACATTTCGCACTAAATAATTTATCTTGAGATGAGCATTACTCATATCTTTGACAAAATAGCGCGTGTCGACCACCACATGACACAGCGGCCGACACGCCCCCTCAGTACATCTCTATAGCAGAGCTGGAGACTGCTGAATGCAGATCTGGCTCTTACATAGAGATGTATTGAGGGGGCGTGTCAGGCGTTGCGTCATGCAGCGGTTGGACACGCCCCCTTGCCTCTGTCTGCCGGAGCCCATACGGGAGATCATGGGGGGCCCTAGCGGTTGGATCTCTTACGATCTGAAATTTATTTCCTATCCTTAGGATAGGGGATACGTTTTCATATCCCTGAGAACTTCTTTAATATTAATCATAGGAAAACTGTTTGGACTTTTATAGTCACAGTATTGAATGTCATTAATATTTATAATGGCATAATCCTGTATGCTAATTCATTATATTCTATGTCTCTTGAACACAGGCTGCTAGGGCTACACTTCCTGGGGGAGAGTTATCAAAACCTGTGCAGTTGCCCATAGCAACCAATCAGATTGCATTTTTAAGTTTTCAGAGGATGTTTTAAAAATCAAAGAAGAAATCTGGTTGCTATGGGCAACTACACCACTTTCCCTCTACCTATTGTGCACAGCAGGCTCTCTGCAGTCTCCCATGGGAAATTACAGAAGACCCCTAGGCTGCCTGTTCAGAGTGTTTCTCCAGCGTCCGACTGAGTCACTGGGGAAGCCACCTGGTGGTCAGATCAGAGCAGGGAATCATAACTGGTAATGGGCCATGGCAATTATTGGGTTAAACAGGGCAGGATGAAAAGTTCCTCTTATCCTGCCTATTAGAGATGAGCGAACTTACAGTAAATTCGATTCGTCACGAAAGTCTCAGCTCGGCAGTTGATGACTTTTCCTGCATAAATTAGTTCAGCTTTCCGGTGCTCTTGTGGGCTGGAAAAGGTGGATACAGTCCTAGGAGAGAGTCTCCTAGGAATGTATCCACCTTTTCCAGCCCACCGGAGCACCGGAAAGCTGAACTAATTTATGCAGGAAAAGTTATCAACTGCCGAGCCGAGAAGTTTGTGACGAATCGAATTTACTGTAAGTTCGCTCATCTCTACTGCCTATGCTTTGGAGCCCTGGAGCAGCTATGCCAAAAGCCGTTTTCTGTACAGTGGTCCCTCAACATACGATGATAATCAGTTCCAAACGGACCATCGTTGAATGAAACCATCGCATGTTGAGGGATCCGTGCAATGTAAAGTATAGGACAGTGGTCTACAACCTGCGCACCTCCAGATGTTGCAAAACTACAACACCCAGCATGCCCGGACAGCCAATGGCTGTACTTACCTGTCCCCGCCGCTCCGGACCGTCACTGCTCGTCACCGCTGCCAGGGATGTCGCCGTCCATCGCTGTTGCTGCGTCCTTGAGGTGTCGCCGACGCTCCGGCAAGGCCTCTGCTTCCCCGGCATCCTCGCTCTCCGTCGCTGCCATCACGTCACTACGCACACCGCTCCTATTGGATGACGGGACGGCGTGTGCAGCGACGTGATGACTATGATGGAGAGCGCCGACGATGCAGGGGATCCCGAAGAGGACACGCCGGAGCCCCGAGGACAGGTAAGTGATCGTCAGCGGACCACATGGGGCACCGTAAACGGCTATCCGGTGGCAGCTGAAGCAGTCTGCGCTGCTGGATAGCCGTTTATGCGATGGCCCCGACATACAAAAGCATCGTATGATGATGCTGCCTCTGAGAGGCCATTGCATGTTGAAATGATCGTATGTCGGGGCCATCGTATGTCGAGGGGTCACTGTATATATAGAGGGTGGAGAATGGTGGCTCCAAATATCTGTAATAAAGCTCTGTGCAGCAGTTCTATAGTCCATGTGAACTCTAACCTTGTAAAACTCCAGAAAAGGAAAGCTTCTCCCGTCCACCACTAGCATGTCTTAATGTGGTAATTTTAGCTTTAGGTAATGTTTGTTGCTCTTGGTCCTTTTTGCAGAAAAGATGTCTCACACATCACAGAAGCATCGAGACTTTGTCTCTGAACCCATGGGCGATAAGCCGATTACAGCCTTGGCCGGTATTGGAGAAGTTCTTGGTGGTAAATTAGAAGATCAAGGCTTTGATAAGGTAATACAGCAATAGAATGAAACCCGTCAGCTCACCATATACGTAGTCCTTTGATTCACACGATGGAGGAATGATCCTGGAAGTATTGGGGCCGGATCCCCAGGTAGATAGAGTGAAAACAAGAGGGGGATCCCAGCTCCCATAACACTAATAAAATTTAATGAGTCCATTAAAAAATATCCAAAGAAAAAGTGCAGGATAAAAGCCAAATGAAACGCTGACGTGTTTCGGTTCATCAATAAACCTTAATCGTAGTGATAACAGACAGGAGAAAACTACCGGGTGTATATAGCTACACAGTGGACCAGTAAGCTAGTAATGGACATGCCTAAAAATCGGTGTGATCTCAGAATAGACAATCAATCAATGCTGTGTGGCACCTGGGAATGCAAACCATAGTAGATAATATGCAGTACACAAGAGACAGAATGTCAAAATATACTTAGTAGCATAGAAAGTATGATACCCGTGGGATGGACATCTGAACATCAGCTTAGGCTGGGATCAAACTGCAATACAATTACATTATCAGGTTTTTGTTGAAAAACTGATTCCTCAAAACTGGACTAAACTGTATCATAACTTGTGTACACATTTTAACCCATATACAGTTTGAAAAATTGATGTCCGGTTGCATCTGTTTTAAGAAAAAAAATGTATATGTTTTTAATTTTTCACTCCATTCTGAATACATTTTCACTTGTTTGATTGAAATTCCAAGAAAAAAAAACTTTTGTTGTGCACTGCGCATGTGCAAAGTCAAAAACCGTATGGTGCAAACCGGATGGAACCGTATGCACATACAGTTTTGTACGATTCCCCATGTTTGGATATGGAAAAAAACTGGACAAAACCTACAAGATGCAAAAGGGACACAACCGGATCCATCGTTTGGTATAAGGTTTTCAATGGAGAGTCAATGCACACGGTTCCGTACGGTTTTAAAATTGAAAATGTGTATACGGGGAAAAAACAAATGTGTGAACCCAGCCTTACTCCAGTCTTTGATAAGGTAATACATACTACAAATAGAAGAGTTATCTGTACCAATAAAACAGTCTCTATTAGTGTGAATTGACACCCAGCAGATTTGTTGCAGAAATTTCTGCAAATAAAATCTTTGTTTCCCTGTGAAAAAACAAACAAACACAAAACCTATCAACGTGTTTCTCAGATAAGAACAGGGGAAGAAGTGTATAGTTAAGTGCTTCACTCCCTGGCTCATTGCCTTTTCCACCCCACAGTAGGAGATGATCTCTACTCTTAACCATGCACCTCTCTACTTTTTTTTTTCTCCTTACAGTCCTGGATAACTTAACCCTGTTTATAAGACAAGATGCTAGTCAGCCAAAAGCATGGTGCTGTACAAACAATTTATTACTGAACGTGAAATGTATCTTTCTTTTAACATACAATAATAAAAATATCTTGGGCCCCTTTCACATTACCGTTAGGCAGGTGGATTTTTTGACCATCCTGCAGCACCAGTTATGTCCTATTATGACTAACGTCCTTTTTTTAAAAATTTTATTTATTTTTTGACGGCACAAAAGAAACTGCATGCACTTATTTTAGTTTTGTCAAATACCAGTGGAAAGACGGGCGTTAAAATTTTAACATTGAAGTCTATGGGTGACGGATGTTCACAATTGACATCCATTAGTGCCCATTATTTTAACATCTGTTATTATCCGTTATTTATACTGTGCATGCTCAGAACATGGAAATCAACTAACGGACTATAACTGTTGAAATAATGGGTGATAACGGATGAATACTTCCGTTATTTTGACAGAATGCCAGTTAAAATAACGAACATTGGTCATTCATTAGCATCCGTTATGGTCAGTTATTTTGTCCATTTTTTTATTTTTTTATTCATGATGGTAGTGTGAAAGAAGCCTTAAACGCCTTTTGATCGATGGGTATCTAAGAGACACCAAATAACAATTATTCAACTCCTATTGAATAATTTCTAAGCTGAGAAAGGGGTTATTGATGTGCCAACCCTGGTTTGATTTTTACCATTCCTCCAAAAACTCAAAATACCAACTAGGATAAAAATTCCCCTTATTTCTCTCAATACACCAACTCCCAAGCTTCTTTAAAGGGGTACTCCGTTACCTTGCTGTCAGAGCTCCGCTTTCCAGTGTCCGGAAGTTATTGTTCCGAACTATGTGTGTGCGGGCTTCCGTGTTCACGCCCTCCCCCTCAACGAAAATCTATGGGAATGGGGCGCGACGGCCAGTACTCTATAAATCAACTGGTCCCACAAAATTAAACAGATTTGTAAATTACTTCTACAGTATTTAAAAATCTTAATCCTTCCAGCACTTATCAGCTGCTGTATTCTACAGGGGAAGTTGTATTTTTTTTCTGTAGTTCTTTTCTGTCTGAACACAGTGCTCTCTGCTGACACCTCTGTCTGTATCAGGAATTGTCCAAAGCAGGCAGAGAGGCTTGCTATGGGGATTTGCTTCTACTCTGGACAGTTTCTGACATGGACAGAGGTGTCAGCAGAGAGCACTGTGGTCAGACTGCAAAGAATTCCAGAAAGAAATGCAACTTCCTCTGTAGTATACAGCAGCTAAGTAGTACATGAAGAGTTAATATTTTTAAATAGAAGTAATTTACAAATCTATTTAACTTTGTGGGACCAGTTGATTGTAAAAAATGTTTTCCACCGGAGTACCCCTTTAAGTGAACTTCTCCTGCTTGTGTGTTGTAGCATGCCACATTTTTTTCCCCAAGATTCTTGCAGAAATTGATAAGTGAGACATTTCATATTCAGTACATATTTTTCTTAAGTTCACAAAGAAACAAAAATAATTAAATGATGAATCTACAAAAATGTGAGTTAATGCCCTGATGGGTAACCACTTGATGAATTCTGTAGAAAATAGCCTGGTCTGTGCCCTATCTCTGTAATGAAGTACGAAATCTGAGGCATACAATGAGTACAAGACAGTCTGAACATTTACATGAAACATAGGAGCTTTTCACCCCACGTTTTGTGAACATGTCACAGGCATAAGTCACCAGGTAATTAAATAAAAAGGTGTTCCTGTTGTGCCCATTGACTTACCTGGACCAGTTAGGCTATATTCACAAGTTAGACTGTCCACACGGAGAATCTCTGCAGACATTCTGCAAACGGCACAGGAATGAGCTGCTTCAAAGACAGCTTTGCATTCCGTGCGGAGTCTGCAGAAAGAATAAACGTATTCATTCATTCTGCGAACACAGAAAATGGAATTACCGTGCCGGAAACATCTGCACAGTGCACAGTGCAGCAGAATCCCTTTGAATTCAACGGGACTCTGCTGCAGTGGAATCTCTGTACCAAATTCCAATGCGGAATCTGGCACGGAAATGCCGTTGTGTAACCCTAGCCTTTTAGTCTAATAGGGACTATGGTCCATTTCCCCAATATATAAGGTCTCCCATTAGGGCTCAGAAGCAGAACAGATCATGTATATATATGTTCAGGAAATGGACCGGACATAGCTGCTAGTAGACAGAATTTGGTTCACTGTAGATAGTGGGCCCACAGGATGCAGTATATGTCAACAAACCATTTTGACTGCTTTCAGACATATACCTGTGACATATGCAGGACTCTGTGAATGGGGCCTTATATTTGTGCTATATATATATATATATTTTATACATCTGATTGAAGTTAAATCATTCTGTGCAGGTTCTTGTGACATGAATGAGGTCTTCAGAGATGGTTGTGAGTTGGCAACGTAATGAAGTTAAAGAATATATACATATTTTAGCTATTTTTACTTTGTGATCAAACCCCTTTATTCTAATGTACATGGGGAGAAGTATAATAAAATAAGGATGCTTTGTTAGGGATTTCCCATTAGCCTTCTGTAGGACCCAGAACCACTGATGTATTTCTTCCCTGGTAGCACCCGCTGATCACGGGGGTCCCATCAGTGGGTGCTGGTCTTCTGACAAAGCTCATCTTCTAGGGCAGTGGTCTTCAACCTGCGGACCTCCAGATGTTGCAAAACTACAACTCCCCGCATGCCCGGACAGCCAACGGCTGTCCGGGCATGCTGGGAGTTGTAGTTTTGCAACATCTGGAGGTCCTCAGGTTGAAGACCGCTGTTCTAGTGAAATCACTGATATGGGAAAAGGTTGTCCAGACTTGACCTTGCCTTTTGTGTTTACTGTCTTAACTAGAGATGAGCGAACTTACAGTAAATTTGATTCGTCACGAACTTCTCGGCTCGGCAGTTGATACTTTTCCTGCATAAATTAGTTCAGCTTTCAGGTGCTCCGGTGGGCTGGAAAAGGGGGATACATTCCTAGGAAAGAGTCTCCTAGGAATGTATCCACCTTTTCCAGCCCACGGGAGCACCTGTAAGCTGAACTAATTTATGCAGGAAAATCATCAACTGCCGAGCCGAGAAGTTCGTGACGAATCGAATTTACTGTAAGTTCGCTCATCTCTAGTCTTGACTATACATGTGCTATAAAGTCAGCACTAAAGTTATATCACATCCAGTATATATTACGTTGCTATAAAAATACGGTGGCTTGCTCACCTTACTGGAGAATGCAGCATTAAGATGTGTATTTTTATATTGCAGGCCTATTTGCTTCTGGGACAATTTCTTATCTTAAAGAAAGATGCAGATGACCTCTTTAAAGAATGGCTAAAGGATTCCTGCGGGGCCAATTCTCGGCAAGCAGAGCTGTGTTCTTCCTGTCTGAAGGAGTGGTGTTCCTCTTTCCTGTGACTTTCTTGTATGCACTTTTTGTCTTTAGTTTGTGTTGAAGTTTTTACCAGCAATTTAATAGCGTTTCATGAAGTTTTCTAAAAAATAAAAGTAAAGATAAAAAGCGATCTCATCCAAAGATGTGAATCTTCTATTCTATTTTTAGGCACATAAAAAGACTTTGCTACATTGATGAGCAAAACAACAGTAGGAACCTACAAAACCAAATCTGAAGCATGTCCCTTTTTTCAGTGCTGTGATTAATCACTATCGAAGTAAATGGCAGCTGAAACAGCACCTTCTTATCTCATGTGAATATACACTTTAACACAATTCACCAGAATTTCAACACAAATAGCAGCATCAAAATCTAAGGGTGTTTACTAAATGTGCATTTCATTTCTTGGTTTGCTGCGATCTGGACAGAGACTGCAGGGAGTGAAGCACCAAGCCACAAACTTCTCCCTGCTCATTTCAATGATCATTGAGGGTCTTGGCACTGCAATTCCACTGATCAAAACTTTTGACATGTCTCTGACATGTCAATAGTTATGTATGTATACGAGACAGGGACTCTTAAATGTAGCTTTTCACCAACTTTTCCCCAACTTGTAAATGCATGCATCCTATCACACGATCAATCTTCCCACTGTTATGTGGCTTATACTATGGTACTAGATTATGGTGAGAGATGTGCAATATACTACTACTTTCTGAAATTTCCATTGGAGTGTGTGATGTTGTAAAACCTAGAGACGCCTCTTATTTATCATTCCAAAATAAAAAATATTTTACATTGGACATAAGTATTTCCTCTATGCCACATGAAATGTAGCTTTTATTAAATACTACTACTACTAATAATAAATAATTTTATATAGCGCCTACAGATTCCGCAGCGCTTAATATAGCGCTTAAATACTGATTAAAAGCAATAAAAGGACTCACAGTAATAGTGCTGAGTGCAAGGTGTATAGTGTATACCACCACCAAAAACTCACATTTGAATAGTATACCCTGAGCAGGTGACCAATTAAGTATAAGGGAGGTCCACCTCTTTAAACTAGGTGATTAAGTATGTGTTTTATGTGTACATTTATTATGATACTTATACCCATGTTATTTCCCCTGATAATACCACTGTTAAAGGTGGTTGAAACGCGTAGGAAGTTTTATGTAGAGACAGGTGACAATAGGGACAATTTCTAGTGTGGGGCCGCCCTTTTCAGGGCAAGGCAACACTAGCCAAGAAGGGCATTATAGGGAATAGTGTAGGGATGGTTAGCACTCTTCCCCCTTATGTTTCTTCCCTCCCCACTACCTTACTGCAATACCTGGACCTCCCTTATACTTAACTGGTCACCTGCTCAGGGTATAATATTCAAATCTGAGTTTTTGGTGGTTGTATACACTATACACCTTGCACTCAGCACTAATATTACTGTGAGTCCTGTTATTGCTTTTAATCAGTATTTAATAAAAGCTAAGTTTTATTTCAATTTATGCCATCCTCATAACAGTATTTGATATAATTGGCGGAGAATGCTTTGATATATTACATCTTTGGTCCAGCTGTCCACTTGACAATCATAGTTTCTGTGTTAACACAAGGAATGTAGCTCTGGTTCCTCCCATTTCTCTCGATCATCTGAGATGTTTCTACACCTTGATTGGAGTCACCTGCAGTAAATGCAAGTGATTGGACAAGATTTGGAAAGACACAACCCTGTCTATATCAGGACTTACAGCTGACAATGTATATCAGAGCCATGTAAGAGAGATGACCAAGAACTGGTGGTCACTCTGGCAGAGCTCTAAGGCAATGTTCACACTTTGGAATGTCCATTCGGGAAAAATGTTTGTTTGGACATTCCGGAGACTGTGGGCACAGGCACAATATGCCGGCGCTAGGACCGCTCGCACTGTGCATTCAGAACAGGTTCATTCTTTCTGTGGATGTGGAATTCTGAATTTCTGTGCCGGAAACATCTGGCATGGAAATTCCGCCATGTGCAAAGTGCAGCAGAATCCAATTGAATTCAACAGGACTATGCTGCAGTGGAATTCTGCATAGATTTTCCAAGGTGTGAACATAGCCTAAAGCTTCTGTGTGCAGGTGGGATAAACTTCCAGGAGGTCAACCATCACTGCAGCCTCCACAATCTGGGCTTTGTGGCAGAGTGACCAAAAAGTCGTCTCTCAGTAAGAGACACATGAAAGCCTGCATGCTTTTTGCAAAAAAAAATTTGGGCCTCAATTGTCAGGTCTGGAGGAAACCAGGCACTGTTAATAACTTGCCCAATCCCATCCCTACAGTGATGCATGGTGGTATCATAATGTTGTTGGGGGTGTTTTTCTAGCCTTTGGGGCAGGAAGATTACTCAGTTCAGCTTTCCCTCAACCTGACCAAAGTACAGAGATTATAAATGAAAAGCTGATGTCCCCCTACAACCCCTGTTTGATTCAGTTATAGCCTGCCCTGGGTTGACTCTAGCACCATCCAGCCCACCTTGCATATTACCTGAGCCCACCCCTCTGCATTCATTTCCCACAGCACATCACTATCTGCTCTCTGTGTATCACCACAATTCTCTTGATGGTTTGATAATTCTCATCTTAGTTCCCCAAAAAGTATGCCAGGTAACCTACTGTGTAGTATTTCCAGAGGCCCTGGGTCACTCATTTGGCCTCCAGCCTCTGGCCTGCTGTGCAATAGACAAGCTACTCTTGACTATACAGCCCCTTAGCGAACAAGCCTTCATGACCTTATTTCACTGACTCTTCAATGGGCAGATCCTAGGGCTATGTTTACAAGGTGGAAAGTGTGGATTTTCTACAGGTTTGTTACATTTCTGGGTTTTCAAAACACAGAATCTGCTCAAAGTTCACTTCAATGGAGCTCTGAATGAAATACAAAGAGGTGTCACTTACTAAATTCCATCCAGTGGCTCTTGTGATATTGCCCGACGAATGTCCCGTGCTCAGTTCGGTTACCTACGCGCATGAGGCGAGGCCCCGATGGCTGTCTGCCCCATGCTTCTTTCTGCCTCTATTAGCATTTTCAAATTCTGCACTGTGCTCTGAGGCAGAAGCACAAGCGGAGTTAGTTTACAAACAGCACTCGCATACTAGTGACGTGAGTCGCATGTCACGTGAGCTCTGTGCTCCGGCACCGTAGCAGAGCGCTCTGGCAAGAAGAGCTCTCGTGTCACTAGGACATGAGAGCTGTCTGTAAACTAACTGTGCTTCTGCCTCAGAGCGCAGCGCAGAATTTGGATATGCTAATAGAGGCAGAAAGAAGCAGGGGACGGGACAGCCACCGTGGTCCCGCTTCCTGCACACAGGTAACCGAATTGAGCACGGGACTTTCGTTGGGCAATATCACAGGAGCCACTGAATGGAATTTGGTAAGTGATACCTCTTGGGACTCCTGGTAACCCACACTATAACCCTGAGCATTGGATTTAATGTTGGTGATCAAAGTGACAGTTTTCCTTAAATTTAAAGACATGCCTTTAAATTTTTTCATCTGCGGAATCTGCATTGTACAGGTGAAACTTGAAAAATTTGAATATTGCGCAAAGTTCATTTATTTCAGTAATGCAACTTAAAAGGTGAAACTAATATGAGAGACTCATTACATGCAAAGCAAGATCGTTCAAACCGTGATTTGTCATAATTGTGATGATTATGGCTTACAGCTCATGTAAACTCCAAAACCACCACCCCCCCATTTACTATGATTTGGGGAGCCATGTCTGCTGGTGTTGGCCCACTGTGCGTCATTAAATCCAGGGTCGACCCATCGTCTACCAGGAGATTTTGGAGCACTTCATGCTTCCTTTCCTTTCCTCAGGGTTTTTCCACTTTTGTTTTTTCCTCCTTTCCTTTAAAAAAAAAAAAGCTATTCTTTTTCCATCTAAAAATCCATATGATGGCTTATTTTTGCGCCACCTATTCTACTTTGTAATGACATCAGTCATTTTACCCCAAAATCTGCGGTGAAACGGTGACCAAAAAAACCCTGCTATTTTGGACTTTGGAATTTTTTTTGGCGCGTACGCCATTGAACTTGTGGTTTAATGAACAATATATTTTTATTATAATTTCTGCAGACGGCGATACATGTTTTTTTTTTATTTAGTTTTTTTTATGGGAAAAGGGGGGGGGGGGTGATTCAAACTTATTAGGGAAGGGGTTAAATGATCTTTAACTTTTTTTTTTTTTTTACAATGTTATAGCCCATAGGGGGCTATTACACTGCACACGCTGATCTTTTACATTGATCATTGTTATCCCATAGGATAACACTGGTCAATGCTATTGCCGCTTGACTGCTCATGCCTGGATCACAGGTACTGAGCAGCCATTCGGCGATCGGACACACAGGAGGCAGGTAGGGATCCTCCTGGTGTCCTACAAGCTGTTCGGGATGGTGCGGCAGTCCCGAACAGCCGACTGAGCTAGCCGGGACTGGTTTACTTTCACTTTAGACGCGGCAATCAACTTTGAACTCTGCGTCTAAAGGGTTAATAGCTATTAGTCATGGGTCCCGGCTGTTGTTAAGAGGCTGGGCCCAACCCGCTATGACACGGGGCCATGCCCTGGCCCGGCCTTATAGAAAGGGAGTGGACTCAGGGCGTACAGGTACCCCAAGTCCTTAAGTGGTTAAGTTGCATTAATGAAGTACAATGGACTTTTGCACAATATTCAAATTTTTCAAGTTAACTGTATATAACAAGTAGTACAGTAAAACAACAAACTGTCAAACAGCTAAGCAATCTGTGAAATAACTAAACCAAGTAAAACAACAATTAAAACAATAGACTTTGAAAAGGGGGAAGACTGTATATATGCCTACCACTTCTACCCTCTACAAGCCCCATGCCTATTGTCACTCTGGTAGCTTCTTCAGGGGTAATGAAGTGGATCAGTACTTAGTATCACTTATAATGTAATTTCTAATCACGTGAGGCACAGTGGGAAAAGTATCCAAAATATCTACATATAGGGGGAAATTTATCATTGCCTTCCTGCCATTTTATTGGCTGAAATTTGACACAATTTCTGTGCAGTTTTTGCGCAAATGCTTTGCACAATTTCAAAATAGACAACTTTGGCAAAAGCGACTGACATGCAGTTCTTCATTCTTGCCTAGGCAGTGGACAAGACTGCGTCTTTTTTTTAAAAGGCACAAAAACCGCAAATTCATACCATCTCTGACTTGCCTTAGAAAAATGTCATCTTACAGCAAGTTCTGAGGTGATTTTTCATTTGTGATAAATTTATCAAAGCCTTGTGCTGTTTTGATACATTTGGCGTATGTTAAGCCAAAATACACAGCACGGCTGCACACAGACACATATTGATAAATCTCCCCCCTAGAGGGGCATTTATCAAAACTTGAACTCGCTTTTTTTGTTCAGTTTAGAGAAAACAAAAGTTGAGTGGAAAGCGGTGGGCATGTGCCAAATTTATCAATTGGCTCACAGACTAATGGAAAGGGAGGAAAAAGGAAAAAGATACGGGACGCTCTCTGGCGTAGTAGGTTGTATACTTCTTGATAAGGAAGAAGAGAGACGAAGGAAACCCACCACCACACCTGTGCAGTGGTACTGACCTCTAGAAGCAGTGCGGCGTATATGGCACGACTCTGGAGTGGTGTGGACTGTTACAGCTTGCTGCTTGGTACCCCCTTGTCCGTTGTGCCCAGGGCAGGGCAACAGAAAGTCTATATAGACAGGAAAGTACAGAAAAGGCAGGGGTTCTGTATCCCAAGCGCTACTGTTAAATGAAACCGATAGGCCAAAAGGTACACAGGATGCTTTTTATTCGTACATAAAAGGTACAACTGGACAACGCGTTTCGGCGTGCTCTCACGCCTTCTTCAGGTCCTCAATATAAAATTTGTGGCACCCTGTGAGGTATGCTGCCAGTATATTGTGGACCTGAAGAAGGAGCACGCCAAAATGCGTTGTCCAGTTGTACCTTTTATGTACGAATAAAAAGCATCCTGTGTACCTTTTGGGATATCTGTTTCATTTAACAGTAGCGCTTGGGATACAGAACCCCCACCTTTTCTGTACTTCCATTTCTCACAGACTAATGAATGCCAACTGAACTTCCCTGAATAAATGTCGCAGAACAGTGATGGGCCATGCAACAATTGTATTAAAAGTTGCAAGAACCTTAATACAATTGTCGCATAGAGACATATAGGGGGAGATTTATAGAAACCTGTGCAAAGGAAAAGTTGCCCATTGCAACCAATCAGATTGCTTCTTTCATTTTGCAGAGTCCTTGTTAAAAATGAAAGAAGCAAGCGGATTGGTTGCTATGGTCAACTTTTCCTCTGGACATGATTTAATAAATCTTCCCCATAGGGCAGGGTTGAATTGCCCTCTGTGATGCTCTAAATCTTTCCTTACTTGGTAATACAAAAATGAGCCACAGTGGGGTTTTCACATTCCAAATAACCTCATAAAGCATAAATACACTCACCAACATGGAAATTGCTGCACCATGAAAGGTCAAGCCCTAAGGTTATGAAAATTAAAAAAAAAGTAGCTGGTGTTGCCAAGATCTCCAAATGATTAACTTTTCAAGCAACTAACTCCAACCTGTGGTATAAAAGCCAGATCAAAAGACCTTCGGAATCGGATCAAGTCACCACAGTATGACTGTGCTATGTGTTCATCCTTTATTTATCACTTAGATTGCTATACATGATTGGGGAGATTTATCAAAACCTGTCCAGAGGAAAAATTGCTGAGTTGCCCATAGCAACCAACCAGATTGCTTCTTTCATTTTTCAGAGGCTTTTAAAAAAATGAAAGAAGCAATCTGATTGGTTGCTATGGGCAACTGGTCAACTTTTCTCTGGACAGGTTTTGATAAATCTCCCCTGATGTCAGTATTGTTCTTTGTTGTGTGTCCCAGTGGTTGAAAGACTGGAATGACAGAAAGAGGTGCACAGAGGCAAACCTCTGCATGGATGGATAGCCTTGTATGTTGTGTAGGGATCCATTCTGTACTGGGAGTGAAAATAGTGAAACACAAGCCTAGTGTGCAAACACTGCCTCGCAACCGCTTAGAAGGCACTTGCACAACATTGGCATGCGAGCCAGACATCCAGCTACAGGTGTTCCATTGACCCTTATGCCACCACTCTTAAAATATACAACATGCATAAAGACGGGCACCACCATATAAAATGAAAGATAGGGTGTTATCAGTGGCTACAACAAAAACTGTATACCAAAAGGAAAGCTAGCCACTATAGATAGATGCATACCACAATAATAATGTATAAATCTTTATTAAATCACACAACAACAAAAAAAGCACAGACATTTAAAACCACTTAAAAACCATGGTGGAGGATTATAAACCCCCCCCCCCCCCCCCTATCACCACCAGCTGATACGGTACCGCCTAACAAATGATATGAATGTATACCAGAGGCTGCCTCAACTGAGCTGCTGTGTACCCCCCCTTTGTTGGTGAGGTAGCACCTGGTACATGCATCTCATTTGTTTGGCGGTACCGTATCAGCTGGTGGTGATAGCCACATTTGGGATTCTTGTTTGAGTCATGGCATAACTTCATATTCATTTTCCAGCCTTACTGATGCAGGTGGGTTTCCCCCACTCTGGCTTTTCTAATCCGGGGCCCTTATCGTATGCTTATTGATCATTCCCGAGGGGGGGGGGTGGAAATGATCTGCCTGTGCTTTTGTTGTGTGATTTAATAAAGATTTATACATTATTATTGTGGTGTGCATCTATCTATAGTGGCTAGCTTTCCTTTTGGTATACCACTCTTAATATATGTCATGGTGTAGAGCAAGTCAAACAATAGAGGCTAATCTTAGGATAGCAGATTTGTCTGGAGATCACATGGGCAATGTCATGAAGAAGCCTTTATAAAAGAAATTTACACTGTTTCTACTCCCAGGATTAGAGTGTGGGATGGCATAATGTACAGTAGTAATAGTGTTACAGTCATTTCTCTATAGTGTTCTAGGGGCCAACGTGACAATGCAAGGCTGCATGTGCGTGGCCTAAATGTGCCACCATGGCCTGCAGCAACTCCGTACTTTTCTCCTATTGAGCACATCTGGGACGTCATTTGTTCATGTTTTCAATATTTTGTTCCTATTTTTTTATAATTTTTTTCCCCAAAAACAACATTGATGCCCATCTGTAGTTTGCTAGAGATCACCTGGATAAGTCAGAAGGCTATTGGAACAATGTTTTGTGAATGGATGAGATGGAAAAATAGAGCTTTTTGGTTTAAATGAGAAGAATTATGTTTGGAGAAAGGAAAAACAATGCAATCCAGAATAAAAACTCAAACCACAGGTTTTGATAAATCTCCCCAATGGTTTGGGCCTGGGATAACCTAGGGCTGAGACTGAGGTTTTTTTTTGTCCCAAGTATCATAATTTGTTTTGTGTATTTTTAATGTGAAACAAAACATTGGAAGACAGAAGACGTCGTCAGTAAGTACAGCACAGCATCTGAATACATTATTGGATTTATAGAGGTTCAGTTACCTGCAGCAATTCGAGCGTTGATATCCCTGGTGACCTTTTGTGTCTCACCTGTCCCAGAGGTTGGATTAATGGCTGATGTAATTAATCTATAGATTTTGTTGTTTATACGTATTCCATGGGGGTTTTAAATGGATTAAATAAAGATTAGTGATTTTAATATACTAAGACTGCCTTTGTGGTGAATAATGGAGTAATCCGTTTTAGTAGGCATTGCTATTTCTTTATTTGTAGTGAGAAAACTCACCAACACAACAGAGTTGAAGAGGTTTTGTACAGAGGAATGGGCTAAAATTCCTCTAATGTGCAAGACTAGTCAACAATTAAATTTACAATTCCCAATTCAGAAATAATAGGAATAGACTTGCTTATAATTGTTTACTTGACAAATGTTGTTAGGGCATGCTGGATGTTATGGTCGTGACTGCACGCCTATGACAGTCTTCATCCTTTCACTCATTTGCTGTGTGTTATAATGAAATTTCCAAAGAAACAAAAAAGGACTGCAAATGCATTTATTTTTAGTCCTAAATTTAAGAAAAAAAAAAAATAAATTCCTGACAACTCCACTTTTCAAATAATAAAATGTAGAAAATATCTATACTTAAAAGTACAACTTTATTCGCAAAATACAAGCCCTCGTACAGTCAAGAGTTATGGCTCTGTGAAGGAAAGAATAAAATAAAAATTTTTTGGAATAGGTTAAAAAGTTTTTAAAAGAAAAACACAACTCTTGGGATTATAAAACTACATCTTTATTAAATAGCACATTTACATATCTACAAAAAAAATATGCTTGTAATAACAGGTTAATAAGTTAAATAGACTTTTACAATCTCTTTCACGAGTGTGCTGGAAAACATTGTACCCATTAGAAAGGACAGTGAAGGTATTCATGATAAACCTGCCCATGAGAAAGCAAAACTGTGACTGTCAGCAAGGAATCCAGAGATGCAGTAGAAGCCCTGGGAGGTAGGAGGAGGTCAGTGACAATCATTGCTGGGCTTTAACCCATTTTAACAAGAGCTATTAAAAGTGGATGGGGATTACTTTATTAGTATCAAAAGTACATTACCCAATCACTCTCTGTGACCTACAATCTTTTTGTACCACCACTAAGGCTGTGCTTGGTTTCTTTGAATCAGAACATTACTATGCTCTCTCCCATATTGCTACTTGCAACAAACACAAGGGGGGGCCATTTATTTTAAGCTGGATATGGTGCCTATTGACCTGAACAGGGACCATATATAGACTGATCTTTTTTAAGGATTGGGGCTTTTTTAGTAGATAAACATACTCCATTTTATTCTGCAATTTAAGAAAGTCTATTGTAAAAGGAGGGTGCGAATTAAGTTGTTTGAATCAACATTTGTTGCCTCGACATTTCAAAAGTTTAGGTTGCACGGGGTCTCACCGTGAAGTATGTGTCAGCACTCTTCACTCCCCGGCTGGCTGCTCCGTCAGACCTTTTTTACTCCATAGACTTATGCAATGAAAAGGTGGGTTTAAGTGACAACTGCGGCGTGAAGAGCACTGGTTGGGGGGGGGGGGGGGGGGGGAAGAGATACTGGAGGACTAGTATCCCAAATGCCGGCAGACATGGCAGGATTAAAAATAAAAAAAATGAGTGCCATATAACCACTTTAATAGTTTTTCTTTTGCCCCATCAGATTTCTGAATGTCATTAAAGCTTTGGGTGGTCACAATGTAAACTGTCCATAGTCCGTGCATGGTACATTTTCCAAATCTTTGGTAAAGTCATGCTTTGCAATTGAATGGATTTAACTGGGGTATGTGTGTTCTCTAAAGGATTCCTTAATATCTGCTGCATTATCAAAGAATTCAAAACATAGACAACTGAAATGGACAAAATGACCAACACAAGATCCCAAGTACCTGCGTTTCTTCATTTAAGAAACGAGCACCCTAGAATCTTCCGCAGTGGTTGGACACACAACATTTCTCTCTGTAGATCAAGTATATTCTTCCCTGTTTACTGCAAATCGGAACTGATGTAAAAGGACGGATTTGGCTCTGTTCACACTAATGTCCTTACAATCTTAAGGACGTCATGGCCAGTATGACAAACCGTAGCGAATTCTAAAGTATCCCCGAATAATATTAAGGGGTATGTACGATGTTTTAATTCTAAGTGTCCAGACTAGGAGAACAAAGTGAAAAGCTGTAATTACCTTTTCAATCCCTCGCCATTGCGCTTCAGACTGTGCCCAGTACCCGCTGCTCTATATTTTGATTTCTGTCTCAACACAAGGAAGTGCCCACCCAGGCAATGACTGGCTGAGCTTGGTTACTGCTGTGGCTGGCTCAGCGGACACTTCCTTGTATTAACACAGACCAGAAAAAAATAAAAAATAAAAAAATAAAAAAAAAGTAGTGAGCGGCAAGGACCACATATTATTGGAGCACTGGAAGAGGACTTTTTTTTTTTTTTTTTTTTTAATGTTTCTTTTATCCCAGCCTGGCCACTTTTAACAGAATGAAAGGGGTTGTATGGCTCCACAAGTTGTCCATGGGCTTAGGCTGGCATAAAAATGAGGAAAAAAAGTTATACTCCAAGGACAGATGCCCTGCTACATCCATCCTATAGTGGTGAGCCGCCACGTAAAACAAATGCAGGAATCACTGCCTAGCTGGCACCAGGCACTGTCAAGAGGGACATGGCAAGGGATAAGGGCAAATGAGTACAACTTTTTTTCCTTTTTATGCCAGCCTGATTCCATTGACAAGAATTTTGAATTTTGTGGGGTCAGACAACCCTTTTAAACTCTTAACAGTGCAATTAGAGGAGTAGAACTGTGTTTGAGAAAATAACAAAAATCAAGTTAGAACAGGACTTATCACATTAAGTAAATCTCAGTAAAAATCTAGAGGCCTTAAAGGCTATGGACACCTTTGCAAAGCATTTTTTTATTCTTGCTTTGTATTGATCACGGGGCAAAAAAAAAAAAAAAATTTTTTTTTTTTTTTTTTTTTTTTTTTTTTTTTTAAATCCCCCAAAAACCATTTACTCCCCCAGTCTACTATCTGAGCCAGTTTTTAACCTCCTCTCCTGCTATTCTCTTTAACAGAGAGAGAGCAAAAAGCCAGATATATCTTGTATTTTTCTTATGAGCAGCTAAATGGTAAGAAATATGTAGTAACGACTATTTACAAAGTTCCTTCATTTTTGAACAATTAAAAAAAATAAAAAATAATCAGTACAAAAGTATCCAAAGCCTGTAAGTTTTCAATCAACATTAGTCAAAATAAAATCATCAACCCCAGCACTGGGTTTTATGGCACATATTATGGCAAGGTGTCTGAAAACATCAGAAAGTGTTCAAGTATTGTGCCCCTTCCCCATAGTTTATCACATTAATCCAGTTGTTCTAGATGCTGTTCTTCATCACATCCATGTAATAAAATGTAGCACCGAGCGCCCAGCTAGTTTCTACATCATTGATCTTCTTAACAAGCTGTGGACACAAAAATATTTTAAAAATTCATGTCATATAGCTAAACTTACAAATGATTTAGTACATTTATCCCCTGAACAATAAACCCCTAACATGTAAGCACCTCCTTGAAACTTTAAGTCCTCCTAGACTATAGGCAAAAATAAAAAAATAAAAATATCGTGCAAAATTCATTTATTTCAATAATGAAACTTAAGAGGTGAAACTAATATATGGGAGAGACTCATTACATGCAAAGCAAGATAGTTCAAGCTGTGATTTGTCATAATTGTGACGATTATCGCTTACAGCTCATGAAAACCACAAAGCCCCAACAATTACTATGATTTGGGGAGCCATGTCACCTGCTGGTGTTTGTCCACTGTGCTTCATTAAAGGGGTTCTCCACCATAAGGTGATTTTAGTACGTACCTGGCAGGCAGTAATGGACATGCTTAGGAAGGATCTGCGCTTGTCTTGGGGCTAAATGGCTATGTTGCGAGATTACCAGAACACTGTGGCTAGCTTTTTGTGAACTGGTATTTCCTGTTTGAGTTTTCTTCTTTGCCTACAAGTCCCATAATTCCATTTTCCTCCCTCCAATACATCAGCCACCCCACACACAAACATAAATGAACTGCATCCATTCAAAGACCTGTGGTTTTCAATCAGGGTGCCTACAGCTGTGACATTAGTCGCAGATTGATCCCTCCACCCATTGAAGCATACAAGCTCCCTGTCATCAGCTGACTAGTGAGTCAGGTCTCGACCGCATTGCAACCTGGGAAAAATCTGGGCAACAGTAATTTTGTATGCTGATAAAAATAAATATTGGGGTGAAAAATCACAGAATTGTGAGAAAACCGTCACACACACACACACACACACACACACACACACACACACACACACACACAGGTACAGACACTATAATATGAACTACACTAACTTTACAGCCCCTGTAGCATAGTCAAATAAAAAAATTCCTGGAATACCCCTTTAAAGGGGTATTCCAGGAAAAAACATATCAACTGGCTCCAGAAAGTTAAACAGATTTGTAAATTACTTCTATTAAAAAATCTATATCCTTTCAGTACTTATGAGCTTCTGAAGTTAAGGTTGTTCTTTTCTGTCTAAATCCTCTCTGATGACACTTGTCTCGGGAAACGCCCAGTTTAGAAGAGGTTTGCTATGGGGATTTGCTTCTAAACTGGGCGTTTCCCGAGACAGGCAGAGGATTTAGACAGAAAAGAACAACCTTAACTTCAGAAGATCATAAGTACTGAAAGGATTAAGATTTTTTTAATAGAAGTAATTTACAAATCTGTTTAACTTTCTGGAGCCAGTTGATATAAAAAAATAAAAATAAAAAATAGTTTTTTCCTGGAATACCCCTTTAAGTCCAGAGTCTGTCTACCAGGAGATTTTGGAGCACTTCATGCTTCCTTTCCTTTTAAGTTGCATTAATGAAATACAATGGACTTTTGCACGATACTCATTTTTCGAGTTTCACCTGTACTTCTACAGGAAAAGGGCATGAAAAAGGTGGTAAAGAAAAAAGGAAGACAGAAAAATCCAACAGCACAACTAATGTTATATAAATGAGACCCATATTTAACTGGCAAACTACTTTGGGTGGCGGAAGCCAAGGATAGCCAAGGAAAGCAAAAGTTCACCGAAATGGGAGTTCCTCTTATAGAGTGGCTCTCTTTCCTATCAAATCACTACTGTAAAGAACGATGCTGGCACTCACCAAGTAGCTAAACACATTTTCTTTTTATTAAAAACAGACCATTTCACACCACACAGGGTGCTTACTCATGACCTCCAGTCTGCCATCTTTATTTTGGACTCATGCTGTTTAATAAAAGAATTCGGCTCTTTATTTGGCCATCTATGTTCTTTATAGTAGCGACCCGACTGTGGTTAAAATCACTAGAGCACCACCTATGACAGTGGTCTTCAACCTGCGGACCTTCAGATGTTGCAAAACTACAACCCCCAGCATGCCCGGACAGCCGATGGCTGTCCGGGCATGCTGGGAGTTGTAGTTTTGAAACATCTGGAGGTCCGCAGGTTGAAGACCACTGACCTATGAGTAGCGCTTTATTGTGGACAAAGAGGTGGTTACTGTTGTATGGCTATTAACACATTGTGTGAATGGAAGCAGTGCAGACTGAATTCCGTTTCTTAATTTGGGATTGCTCTCTCTACTGTGTCAGAGAACCTTCCTGAGAGGTGCCTCTAAATGTTCTCCATGACCTAATCGGTCACAGACCGGAGTAGTCTTCACGGAAACAACTTTAAAAATATTGTAAAAATTAAATTAATTATATTAGACCTCAGCAAAAAGTGTTACCTTCAAGGGTTTGTCTTTTGAAAAACCAAGATCCTGAAGAAGGTGGGTAATATATGTAAGGTCCATGCAGAGGTAAGGTTTTCTGCCTTCTGCCTTTTGTATTCTTGCACATTCTAATTGTAATATGGGAAAAAAAAGCAGGTGTAAACTGTATTATTATTATAGGTAAATATCTATAACTGAACAAAAGGATAAAGAGGCAATTCTATACAGTGCCAAAAAACTAATTGAAGTCCCTGTAGCAACGCATATTCATAAGTCAGAATACAAGAGAGCAACATTTGGGTCAGAGTCATTCTGACTTCTATTTACTTAAAGGGGTTATCCAGGGAAAAAAAAATTTTTTTTATATATCAACTGGCTCCAGAAAGATAAACAGATTTGTAAATTACTTCTATTAAAAAAATCTTAATCCTTTCAGTACTTATGAGCTTCTGAAGTTAAGGTTGTTCTTTTCTGTCTAAGTGCTCTCTGATGACACCTGTCTCGGGAACCGCCCTGTTTAGAAGAGGTTTACTATGGGGATTTGCTTCTAAACAGGGTGGTTCCCGAGACAGGTGTCATCAGAGAGCACTTAAGGTTGTTCTTTTCTGTCTAAGTGCTCTCTGATGACACCTGTCTCGGGAACCACCCTGTTTAGAAGCAAATCCCCATAGTAAACCTCTTCTAAACAGGGCGGTTCCCGAGACAGGTGTCATCAGAGAGCACTTAGACAGAAAAGAACAACCTTAACTTCAGAAGCTCATAAGTACTGAAAGGATTAAGATTTTTTAATAGAAGTAAATTACAAATCTGTTAAACTTTCTGGAACCAGTTGATATATAAAAAAAGTTTTTTCCTGGAAAACCCCTTTTATTAATTCATATATTATATTATGTTTTAATACATAGTGCTACTACGTTCCAGGTAAAGAAACTAAGTGTCACTAAATATTTCCCCTGAGATTGTAGATCTAAACATTTTTTACACTTCGATAACCCGAATTCCTCCCCACAGGCAGGAGGGAGTTCAGATTATGATTTACCATTTATTTACCACATATATGCCGGCATCCCATATTCACAGTTTACCTATGTATATGTGCACACTACAATCAGGTCATTTTTAACAGCACAACGGGGAAGATTTATCAAAACTTGTCCAGAGGAAAAGTTGCCCATAGCAACCAATCAGATCACCTTTTATTTTTGAAAAGGCTTCTGAAAAATGAAAGAAGCGATCTGATTGGATGCTATGGGCAACTTTTCCTCTGGACAGGTTTTGATAAGTCTTCCCCAACATGCTTTTGAGCCCAAATCAAAAGAGGTATAAGATTGGGAAAAGACCCAAACATAGTTGCTAGCTAACTGCATTTGGGCTGTTGAAATGAAAAGGGTTCATGTACATACAAGTTAGTACCCCATCTTGACAGCTTGCCAATATATACACGTGCCACAGTGCACAATCGTGACACAGCCAGCTTACAGGGTTTGTATCTTGTAAATGGGGACAGAAGCTGTAGAAATGTGTACATAGCCAGCATGACAATACTTCTCTTTTACAGAATTTTTTTTATAAATAATAATAATTATATATATATATATATATATATATATATATATATATATATCTATATATATATACATATACATACATATATACATACACATATACACATATACACACACACACATATATACATATATATATATATACACATACACACATATATATATATATATATATATATATATATATATATATAAAATAGCTGTGCCTGTACACTGCTGACAGAACTGGGAAACAAGATTGTATTATGTAAATCCCTCTGTTTGCTAAAAATTAGGAATAGCTGAAGACGAAACTCCTGAAGGCCTTGTTCACTTCTCCTAATCGGCACGGCATTGCCAGGGAATAAACTAAGTTTCAATAGACCAGGTCTGTTTTTTGCTGGTACACGTTTTATTTGTGGCATAGAACATACTATTTACCTCACAATTCTGTCCCAAAAATAAAACATACCAGTGGGAATCAGACCAAGCATAAGAAGACTAGGTTTTGTCTATCATCTAACCCATGGGCATGCCACGGTATACATTAAGGTACCTTTTTGTATTGAACGTTGTAGTGCCAATAACAGATATGAACAAAGCTCACAAAAAAAAAAAAAAAAAAAAGTTATAAAATATTAACCCTTTGCTACAATGTCCATATGGGAAATAAGGGTCTTCATGACATAAGCATTTTAGAAAAAGCAAACAGCCCACGATTGATGACTCACCTTTCATGGCCGCCATCTCAAAATCGCTCACTTTTAAAAAGCCACCAACATTTGGGTCTATACAGACAAAAGTAAAAAAAAAATTTGCACACATTATTGGTTACATTGAAAAAAATAAAAAAAGGGGAAAGTGTGTACATATTTAGTAAAAGTCAGCAAAGTTGCATACCTATTAACTGTGTGTCCTCAGCTCGGTCAAAGTAATAGGAAAAAGCATAAAAGTAGAGATTCTCCACTTCTTTAGCAAGGTTTACTTTGCCAGCTAGCTTCTGTGCTACACTTTTATAGCACGATTCATATAAAGATTTCACTGTACAAAAACAAGAAACAAGAGACTAAAAAGGTAAGTGAAGGATCAACCACACACTAAATATAACAAAAAACACAAAGCCAGAAAATACATGAATGCCACTCAAAATCTTACATACTTTGTCCTAAATTTATTTTTATTTTTTTACACTTTTCAGCATCATACAGTTTTAAGAATTGAGTGGGTAATTTAAAAAGGGTTATGCGGAGGAAGGATCCCCCCCCCCCCCCCCCCACAACATGCCCATTCTGCCAGGTATCAAAAAATAAAATACAAAACAAACCTCCCCTGGTGCACCCGGTCCCAGCCTCCGACACAATCCTCTTTCTGGTCTATTTGTCACACTGCAGCTCAGCGATTCACCTGCCAGACTGTTGTCCTGCCTCAGCAGCAATTTGACTTATTTAGCCTCAGCACTAGGAAAAAGGCTGGTGCCATGGCTCAATACCTCAATTACGACAAAGTGACCACAGGAACCAAGAAGAGGATTGCACTGTAAACTAAGAGCAGGATACTAGGCACTAAGGGGAGCGATTGAGGTCCGGGGAACACTGGAGGGGTTATTTATTTCTTTTTTAAATAGCTGACAGAATAGGCATTTTGTTGGGAAATAAATAAATAAATAAATAAATAAAAAAACTGCCGCTGAATAACCTGTTAAAAATGGGTTGTCCCACAATTAACCATTTATTTACTCTCTAAGATCACACAAAACAGAATTTTTTTTTTTGAATAATAAGAAACATGCCCCCTGTGTGTAGACACTGAGTTGTGGCACCACTGGTCCTCTGATTCCCTTCTCAAAACATACTGTACATAAAGGTGTTGTTCAAGGAAAACTGTCAGCCTGTACACCCACATTAAGTGGGTAAACAGGAGTCCATCGAGGGATCACTTACTTAAATATGTCCAGTTGATCCTGAGATATGTCCCCCCAGAAGATCCTCTGCTAAATTCAGTGAATTGCGCACAGGGGGCGGGGCTTCAGACTGAATTTACATATTCATAGTCTGTGACTCCACTTCACTAGGATGTGGAATCATAAAGAAGTTGCTTCAAGTCTACCATTTCTTAGTGGCCATTTTACATTATTTCAATTGGAACATTGTTATGTTTTTCTTTATGAAGAGAAATGATTCATTGCAGCTTTTTGAGATACCATGAGCCGGTCATCACAATAAGGCTTGCCTGGTTTTTCCTACTTTTGCACTAAGAACTGACTGTTCACTTGATTGATAGAATTTTTTTTTTTTTTTTTTTATAAATTAGAGAATATATATATATATTGTTTTCATTCTCTCTATCTCAAGTCATAGAAGAATATTTAATGTTATTCACTTCACTTGGTTTTAATGTTATGGCTGAACAGTGCCTATAAAAACTTACCACACTACTAAAATGAAATTAAAATATACTCACCATCACTCTGTCCCTTAACTTTGTAAGTTATTCCCGCATGTTTAAAATCAGTGACAAATCCTGGTGTTATACAAGGTGTTACCAACTCGTCATCTGGTGGCACTGCACAAAAGAATAATAAAAAATATATTATATATCTCTCTATCTTAAGTTTTGCGCTTTCCAACCATAACGGTCTTATACAGCAAATGTTTTAAGTGATCTTTCCACTGTATAGTAGCTCTGCATCTCCATAGACTACCATGTAATAGAAATGGGGAGGCTTGTAGTTATCCCAAAGTTGGGCCCCTTTCACACTACCGTTGTCACCCTGCAAAAGTTCCCGGCATGAACTCCCATCTGAAAGTCCCCAATACTGTCAAAAAAATCACATTCATGTCAATGTAATTTTTTTGACCATCCTGCAGCACCAGTTATGTCTCGTTATGACTAACGGATGTTGTTTTTGACGGCACAAAAGATGGTGGATGCACAAATTTTTTGTCCCATCAAACATAACGGTGGAATAACGGCCGTTAAAATTTTAACATTGAAGCCTATGGGTGACGGATGTTCACAATTGACATCTGTTAGTGCCAGTTTTTTTTAACGTCCATTATGATCCGTTATTTGTACTGCGCATGCTCAGAACATGGAAATAAAATAAATAAAGGACCTAAAATAACGGACTATAACAGATGAAATAATGGGTGATAACGGATGGAACATGTCCCTTATTTTGGCACAATGCCGGTTAAAAATAACAGACATTGGTCATCCATTAGCATCAGTTATGTTCAGTTATTTTGTCTGGCAAACACATCTGGCAAATAACCTTATAAAAGGAGTTCTCCAGTATACCAAAACGTATCCCCTATGCGCAGGACGGACACCCCAGCGGTAGACACCCCATAATCTTCCGCCCGATTCCCTGACGCTCAGCTTGAATGAAGGTGGGTCGACCACTGCATGAAGTGGTAGCCAACACCCCCTCCTCCATGCATCTCTATGGGAGAACTGAAGATTCCCGAACGATGTATCTCTGGCCCTGCGGAGAGGGGATACGTTTTGTTATATACTGGATAACCTCTTTAAGTCACTAGAACACAATCTACTTGTGGCTAGGATTGTGCTCCTTCTGGGTTTGGTACCTTTTTTAACTATTGGGGGAATCTTATGGGGGGGGGGGGGCAGCACTTGGGAGAATCTATTGAAAAGTAGTACTTGCCAACTCATCTCACAAAATGCTGCATATGGGGTTGCCACCAGGCCAGTGAGGCAGAATTTTTTGTCTACCCAGAAATGGGATGTGCGAGTAATTTTGCATAATCAGTCACAGCATGCATCGTCAGTTACTTCTCACATGGATTGGATATGCCTCCTAGTCCACACAGGCCAAAGATCAGCGAATTTACAGTAAATTCGATTCGTCACAAACTTCTCAGCTCGGCAGTTGATAACTTATCCTGCATAAATTAGTTCAGGTGCTCCGGTGGGCTGGAAAAGGTGGATACAGCCCTAGGAGACTCTTTCCTAGGACTGTATCCACCTTTTCCAGCCCACCGGAGCACCGGAAAGCTGAACTAATTTATGCAGGATAAGTCATCAACTGCCAAGCCGAGAAGTTCGTAACAAATCGAATTTACTGTAAATTCGCTCATCGCTAATCAGCACTAGACCACCTGCACCAGTGAGAAATTCATTAACCCCCCCCCCCCTCTTTATGAAGTGGCTCAGGGGGTAATAAAGGGGGATGATTTGGCACAGGGGGAATAAAGTGGCACGGGGGGGGGGGGGGAATCATCGAAGGAGGGGGGTGAATGATGTGGTCGGCAGATGTACAGAAGCAGAAGACCACTGAGGTCTGGGCCCCTTACTGGGATATTGGCTGTACCCCCTGACAGCGATAAATCCTCTTTTAAGCATATCTTCCTGCCTGGTCGATCAGCGCCGTGAGCCGGGTTTCTTTGAAGCCAAGTACCTATTACCACACATAGGCCATCCATGCATTTTAAAAAAATAATCCACAGACACAATTCTGCAACAAAAGCCTTACATGGTTTTCCTTCCACGCCTCCCATGATTTGCAGTCTGGCTGACATTAATCCAAGTCCAAGGTAACTGCAGACAAAAAGATGAACCAAAAACAGTTCAGACCAAGTATAACATTTACAAAAATGCACGCAAATCTCAGTTAAAATGGATATTTAGATACAGCATTGGTTATAAAAAAATAAATAAAAAAATTGTTTTGTTTCACAATACTACTGTCACACAGTTGTTAATATAAGAGGAGTCCCTAAAATACGGTAAGTGAGCGTGAAGTGTGGCAGCAATATAACACCACACACTGGCCCAGATTAGCTATTACAAATTTGCCAGAATTATGATACATACATACACAGAGAGAGAGACAGAGACACAGAGAGAGAGACAGAGACACAGAGAGAGAGACAGAGACACAGAGAGAGAGACAGAGACACAGAGAGAGAGACAGAGACACAGAGAGAGAGACAGAGACACAGAGAGAGAGACAGAGACAGAGACAGAGAGAGAGAGACAGAGAGAGAGAGAGAGACAGAGAGAGAGAGACAGAGAGAGAGAGACAGAGAGAGAGAGACAGAGAGAGAGACAGAGACTTTTCCTCTGCGCATGTTTTGATAAATCTCCCCCAAACTGCTTCACTCTTGTGCCAGAAATCGGGCACACTTTTGGTGCACTATTTTGCATCTTAAAAAGGGGTTATTCAGGAAAAAACTTTTTTATATAAATCAACTGGCTCCAGAAAGTTAAACAGATTTGTAAATTACTTCTATTAAAAAATCTTAATCCTTTCAGTACTTATGAGCTTCTGAAGTTAAGGTTGTTCTTTTCTGTCTGTCTATGTGCTCTCTGATGACACCTGTCTCAGGAACCGCCCAGTTTAGAAGCAAATCCCCATAGCAAACCTCTTGTAAACTGGGCGGTTCCCGAGACAGGTGTCATCAGAGAGCACTTAGACAGACAGAAAAGAACAACCTTAACTTCAGAAGCTCATAAGTACTGAAAGGATTAAGATTTTTTAATAGAAGTAATTTACAAATCTGTTTAACTCTCTGGAGCCAGTTGATTTATATAAAAAAGTTTTTTCCTGAATAACCCCTTTAAGATGCAAAATAGTGCACCAAAAGTGTGCCCGATTTCTGGCACAAGAGTGAAGCAGTTTGGGGGAGATTTATCAAAACATGCGCAGAGGAAAAGTTGCCCATAACAACCAATCAGCTCGCTTGTTTCATTTTTAACAAGGCCTCAGCAAAATGAAAGAAGGAATCTGATTGGTTGCTATGGGGAACTTTTCCTTTCCTTATTTGATAAATCTCCCCCCCTTTAAGTCTACTAAAAGCTAGCCTTACTTGGTGCCCTATTATAAGGGCTGAAGCCCGCTCTAGACATGAGCTGATCTAATAGATTTCAGGGCTCCACTACCTCGCAGACAGCACTGCACAAACAATTGCCGGATCCCTTTTGTGGCCCTTTGCTTCTATCATTCGTTGGCCTTTTGCTGTCTGGGCATACTGGGAATTGTAATTTTGCAACAGCTGTAGGCACCCTGGTTGGGAAAACCCTAGACTAGACTGTGGAAACAGATTTATCAAACAGTCTGATATAAAGTAATACATTTGGCGACTTTTTGCATTGTCTTGCCTAAGATTATATGGTCTAAGAATTAGACAATTTTGGTAAGTCAGGGCCATTGTTCCACTTACACCTGTATCCCTTTACTGTCCCATTACCAGGATGAAGACAGAGGGAGACAAGCAGCTGGCAAACAGTGTAGATCAGGGGCATAGCTGGAAACCATGGGGCTCCTGTGCAAAAAGAGTTACCTTGGGCCCCAGCAACCCTGGCTAAATCCTTCATCTTTTGCCAGGGGTTGTGACCAGGATACCTACACGCCACGTGTACATCCCATAAGAAACACTGAATCACAAAGGTTAGTAAAACTTACCGTATTTTTCGCCGTATAAGATGCACTTTTTCTTCCCCAAAACGGGGGGGGGGGGGGAAAGTCGGTGCGTCTTATACGGTGACTACACCCCTATCGCGGCGGTCCCTGCGGCCATCAACGGCCGGACCCCGCGGCTAATACAGGACATCACCGATCGCGGTGATGCCCTGTATTAACCCTTCAGACGCGGCGATCAAAGCTGACCGCGCGTCTGAAGGGAAAGGGACACTAAACCGGCTGTTCAGTCGGGCTGTTCGGGACCGCTGCGGTGAAATCGCGGCATCCCTAACATCTTACAGGACACCGGGAGGGACCTTACCTGCCTCCTCGGTGTCTGCTCCGTGCCGGGATCCCCTGCATGGCCGGCGCTCTCCTTCGTCGTCATCACGTCGTCGCGCACGCCACCCAGTCATCCGATAGGAGCGGCGTGCGTAGCGGCATGCGTAGCGACGTGATGGCGGCGACGGAGAGCGAGGATACCAGGCAGCAGAGACGTTCCGGAGTGACAGGGACAGCCCAGGGACGTGGAGACAGCGATGGAGGGCGACATCCAGGGCAGCGGTGATGGATCCAGAGCGGCGGGGACACGTGAGTACTACCTCCTATACCAGTGGTCTTCAACCTGCGGACCTCCAGATGTTGCAAAACTACAACTCCCAGCATGCCCAGACAGCCAACGGCTGGTTGAAGATCACTTTTACCTATACTTTACATTGTATTCTAGATTTTCCTCATTTAAAATTGGGTGCGTCTTATATGCCGGAGCGTCCTATAGGGCAAAAAATACGGTAATTGATTCCTTTTTCCTTGGGTTGCAGACATTAGAAACTTGTTCTCTCTATACCATAGAGCAGTGGTCTCCAACCTGCGGACCTCCAGATGTTGCAAAACTACAACTCCCAGCATGCCCGGACAGCCAACGGCTGTCCGGGCATGCTGGGAGTTGTAGTTTTGCAACATCTGGAGGTCCGCAGGTTGGAGACCACTGCCATAGAGATAACCTGCAATGATTAGGGCCCGTGTACGCCAGCATAAGCCGTGTCCATCTGCATTGCTACACAGTGGCTCATAGCCCCAGGAAGTTCTGGGAAGGGGACAGCTCTAAAGCCTCTGACTTCAATGGGAGCTTCAGCATGTAACTGTACAGAAAAGTAGTGATATGTGGACTTGAACTTTGGAGGGAGCATGCTTGCTTTTTCCCCCACACAGAAAATGTCAGCACATGAGATTTTACATAGCTCATCCCCTTGCCTAGTAAAGCAATCTGCAGTGGATTTTACCTGCACAAATCCACATGTAAAAACCATAAAAAAATCTTTACATCTGAAGCCACTTTTTGGAAATACTACAACAGCTCGGGTTATAACTCACCTGTGTGAATAGAGGTGGAATGTGCGGTTAAACAGCTGAAAGTTGGTGATATATCCAGCTGGTGCACTGGTAAACGTGGTCTGTATGTGAAAGAATACAATGTTATTGGATTAAGTCAATTTAACCCCTTAAGGACCAAACATTTTTTCTTACAATCACTTTTCAAGAGACCTATCTTTTTTTAACTTATGTGTTCACGTAGCTGTTTTTTTTTTGCCATGGAATCATACAATGTTCTGATCTTAGTGATACAGTGGTATATTCTTGAGATTCCTGTATATATATATATATATATATATATATATATATATATACACACACATATACACACACACACACATAAATATTTATATATATATTTATATTTATTACACACACTAATTAAAATATATATATATATATATATATATATATATATATATATATATATATATATATATTTTATCTATCTATCCATCCACACACACACACATTCACACAGAGAAGGAACTTGCTCGTTTTGGGTACATATGTCACATGTGACCAACATCCTAAAAAGCTACCTATAGCCCAATATTGGAACCTGTAAGTGCCCCCGGACATTCTGTACATTTATGTTCAGAACGCAGCTGTGCTAGGCTTCGGAGCGGCTGTCGTGCCCCCTCCATTCATGTCTATGGGAGAGATGAATCTCCCATAGAGATATATGGAGGCGGTGTGTCGGCCACAGCTTCAGGATGTGGTCACCAGTAATCCTGTTCAGTTATTACAGCACAATTGAGTTCCAAATATAAATAACTTTTTGACAAGATAGCCGCTACACTTTAGAGCTCCATATATACTCCTGCAGCAACTTCAGTCAAACACGTGTGTAGGGCAAACAAATGCTGGTCGCACGCCATATGTAATCTTGAGTGGAGTAAAAGATTAAATCATAACTCACGGTTTCTTTGGAAAATTCTTCCGGATTTATTTTTCCTCTTT
The DNA here is from genome assembly GCF_029499605.1 of Hyla sarda. Classification (NCBI taxonomy): domain Eukaryota; kingdom Metazoa; phylum Chordata; class Amphibia; order Anura; family Hylidae; genus Hyla; species Hyla sarda. The sequence continues at coordinate 352,236,802 of NC_079191.1, forward strand.
CATAAGAAACCGTGAGTTATGATTTAATCTTTTACTCCACTCTCAAGATTACATATGGCGTGCGACCAGCATTTGTTTGCCCTACACACGTGTTTGATTGAAGTCACCAGTAATCCGGCAGAGAGCGGAGATTGCTCTGTGCATGCGGATTATTGGGGTTCTGGGCAGGAGATCGCCCTGTGGATAGGGGATAAGGTGTCTAGTGGCGGAGTACTCCTTTAAAATGCTATATAGTGGCCAGACTTTCCTATTCTATGAATTGGTCATTAATAAAACCATATAATTTTGCTTGGCCTCAGAATACTATTAACAGACATACCTTCTCATATGGATAAAAGGTAATTTGTGTTGATCCACCACCAAGATCCAACATTCCAGCCAACTTTGCAGATGTCTTTGTTAAATTTCCTATTAGCATAAAGCAGAAGTAGAACACATAAGAGGCACACAACTTACGTTATTAGCTCTCATGAAGCAATAAACCACAATTTCTTAAACCTTAATCTTGTGCCACTTAATGTACATAAAATGGGGGAGATTTATAAAACCTTGTGCAGCGGAACAGTGGAGCAGTTGCCCATAGCAACCAGAGTTTAGCTTCTAAATTTTTCAGACTAATTTATATAAAAAAAAAAAAAAAAAAAAAAAAAAAAAAAGGGAGCAATCTGATTAGTTACTATGGGTGACTGCTCCACTGTTCCTCTGTAGAAAGTTTGAAAAATCTCCAATGCATATTAAAAAGGGGTACATTTTACCGATTTCAGCATTTTGGCACTTTTATTTTTAAATAGTACAAAACTCCTTTAAAAAGGGAAACTGATAGGAGATACCCGCACTAACAGGAATATACAGGCTTGTAATGCAAGTGGCCCTCTTTCTAACAAACAATGTTTCTCTAACACCCATTCAGTGCAGCTGTTGCAGAGATATGCAGAAAAATGTATTTATGCAAATTTTGACAAGCTAACAATGGGGGCGTTCCCACCGGCCTTTTAGCAATCCTAACTCCATCATCTCCCCGCAGTTCTGCCCGTCCCTTCATCAATATTCACAGCTCCTGCTACTGACATGTGTCTCAGCAGCCAAGTCATTGCTAAAGCTGCAGCGGGAGCAGTGAATAGTGATGAAGGGGCCGGCGGACAGGCCTGAAGGAAGATGACAGCGTTATGATTGCTAAAAGAGCAGTGGGAACGCACCCATTGTTAGTTTCTGATCATTTGTATAAATACATTTTTGCTGCATATCTCTGCAATGGGGTACGAGATACATTGTTAGTACGAGGGTCATCAGCCTGTATATTCAGGTAAGAAACATTGGTTTCTTTATAATGGATGTCAGATAAAGGCTTCCAATAAAAAGGCAGCTTACAATGCTTACCTGTTAGAAAGTTAACAGTGATCCAAGCAAATATTCCTGAAAAATAAAAATTTACATGCACTTTACCAGGATATTATGCATTTTGGGGGACATCCGTTCATATTTACTTCTGACTTTGTAAATGCGGGTGTTCACGGGTAAATAGAAAAGGTTATCCTGCTCACCTTCATCTGTACCATCCATAATTGAGACACTTTCTTTTCCAACAAGGAACGGAGAAGACTGAAAAATGTCCTTTATCTAAAATATACAGGGAGGAAAAAAAATAAATTTTTTTTATCAAGATTGTATTCTCATAATGTATATGACATACGGTACCTTATAACTGTTCTATTTAACTGTAAAATAAGACATACAATACATGGACAAAAGTATGTAGAGACCAGACCATCATTATGGACATCCCATTACATATCCATGACATTAAAAGGGGTACTCCCGTGGAAAAAACTCAACTGGTGCCAGAAAGTTACACAGTTTAAATTAAAATAAAAAAAAAAAAAAAAAAAAAAAAAAAAAGAATCTCAATCCTTCCAGTACTTTTTAGGGTCTCTATACTACAGAGGAAATACTTCTCTTTTTGGAACACCGTGCTGACATCTCTGTTCATTTGAGGAACTGTCCAGAGCAGCACATGTTTGCTATGGGGGATATTCTCCTACTCGGGACAGTTCTTAAAATGGACAGAGATGTCAGCAGAGAGCTCTGTGTTCCAAAAAGCAAAGAATTTCCTCTGTAGTATTCAGCAGCTAATAAGTACTGGAAGGATTAAGATTTTTTAATAGAAGTCATTTACAAATCTGTTTGACTTTCTGGCACCAGTTGATTTAAAAAAAAAAAAAAAAAAAAAAAAAAAGTTTCCACCGGAGTACCCCTTTAACCCCTTAAGGACGCAGGACGTAAATGTACGTCCTGGTGAGGTGGTACTTAACGCACCAGGACGTACATTTACGTCCTAAGCATAACCGCGGGCATCGGAGCGATGCCCGTGTCATGCGCGGCTGATCCCGGCTGCTGATCGCAGCCAGGGACCCGCCGGCAATGGCCGACGCCCGCGATCTCGCGGGCGTCCGCCATTAACCCCTCAGGTGCCGGGATCAATACAGATCCCGGCATCTGCGGGAGTTCGCGATTTAAATGAACGATCGGATCGCCCGCAGCGCTGCTGCAGGGATCCGATCATTCATAACGCCGCACGGAGGTCCCCTCACCTTCCTCCGTGCGGCTCCCGGCGTCTCCTGCTCTGGTCTGTGATCGAGCAGACCAGAGCAGGAGATAACCGATAATACTGATCTGTTCTATGTCCTATACATAGAACAGATCAGTATTAGCAATCATGGTATTGCTATGAATAGTCCCATATGGGGACTATTCAAGTGTAAAAAAAAATGTAAAAAAATTTAAAAGTAAAAAAAAAGTGAAAAATCCCCTCCCCCAATAAAAAAGTAAAACGTCCGTTTTTTCCTATTTTACCCCCAAAAAGCGTAAAAAACATTTTTTATAGACATATTTGGTATCGCCGCGTGCGTAAATGTCCGAACTATTAAAATAAAATGTTAATGATCCCGTACGGTGAACGGCGTGAACGAAAAAAAATAAAAAAAAGTCCAAAATTCCTACTTTTTTAATACATTTTATTAAAAAAAAAAAATTATAAAAAGTGTATTAAAAGTTTTTTATATGCAAATGTGGTATCAAAAAAAAAGTACAGATCATGGCGCAAAAAATGAGCCCCCATACCGCCGCTTATACGGAAAAATAAAAAAGTTAGAGGTCATCAAAATAAAGGGATTATAAACGTACTAATTTGGTTAAAAAGTTTGTGATTTTTTTTTAAGCGCAACAATAATATAAAAGTATATAATAATGGGTATCATTTTAATCGTATTGACCCTCAGAATAAAGAACACATGTCATTTTTACCATAAATTGTACGGCGTGAAAACCTTCCAAAATTAGCAAAATTGCGTTTTTCGTTTTAAGTTCCCCACAAAAATAGTGTTTTTTGGTTGCGCCATACATTTTATGGTATAATGAGTGATGTCATTACAAAGGACAACTGGTCGCGCAAAAAACAAGCCCTCATACTAGTCTGTGGATGAAAATATAAAAGAGTTATGATTTTTAGAAGGCGAGGAGGAAAAAATGAAAACGTAAAAATTAAATTGTCTGAGTCCTTAAGGCCAAAATGGGCTGAGTCCTTAAGGGGTTAATATAGAGTTGGTCTCTCCTTTGCAGTTATAACAGCTTCCACTTTTCTACAAGATTTTGTATTGTGCCTGAGTGTGTCCATTCGGGTAAGGTTAGACACTGATGTAAGACAAGAGGGCTTGGCTCAGTCACCATTCTGGTTCATCCTAAATGTCTTCAGAGGCCAGAACACTTGAGTTGTTCTATACAAAACTTTCAGGTCTGTGGACCTTGACTGGGGCGAAGTCATGTTGGAACAGGAAAGGGCCTTCCCTACCCTGCTGCCAAAATGATGGAAGAATCAAAATAGTCTAAAACATCTCTGTAAGTCTGTCTGGTCTATGGATTTGTGGCTATGCTGCTAGTTTGGCTTCTCAATAATAGCACTTATAGTTAGCTGGGAGATCAGTAATGTCATGGACAGACATGTGGAACCCTATGACAGTGCCATGTTAAAAGGAAACTAACAGATGAATCCCCCCCCCCCCCCCCCACTCACCTGTTTATACAGGGTAATAGTGAAGTGATGCAGATTCTAAAGCAGTTTACCTTTTTTGAATCTGTTGCACTGTTACAGAGATCTATAGAAAACTTCTAAAATGCAAATCATGCTCTTGGTGCACTGTTCTGCACACTCCAGCCCTGTGCTATACCTCCTTCATAAATACACATTTTCTTTCCTCCAGTACTTTGCTGATACGGGTTGGGTCCGCCTCATTACATACGGCCTCAGACTACGAGCGTGCATGTGCTACTTTAACAAGCTTGCTGCACGTATCGGCACCAAGGGGCTGGGAACACCCTCAGTTCTCCAAGATGATTTGCATATGAGTAAATATTTTTTATATCCTCTCCAGGACAGCATAATGAAATTGGAAAAGCTAAACTGAATTAGAATTAAAATCTCCCACATTGCTACTTTGTATAAACAGGTTAGTGCGGGTGATGCATCTATCATTTTATGCATGAGTACGCAGAGAGTTTGGCAGAGACAACTTATTAAGAGGGAGGGGTACATGCTTTTGGACATATAGGCGGAGACTTCTCAAAACTTGAGGAAGAGTGGCGATCGCTTCTTTCATTTATTTATTTCTTTTTAAAGGCCACTGAAAAATAAGCTCGAGTCTGAATGGTTCCAAAGGTAAAATTCTTCCTTTTTCTCTACACATATTTTAATGCACTTCCCCTGTAGAGTATAAAAAGGTTTGTGGTCAAAATGAGTTAATATTTATATGGCGCAACCTCTGAAATAGATTCTCCAAATATTGTTGGAGCCCATCAGCTAAGCCTCTGACTACAATCAATGCATTCATTGTCATGTCATTATTATCCTACTGTCATTGCATTGTTATTTGTTCATCGTATACAAATGTACTTTGTGTCTCTTACTCTATAGAATTGTGTTAGGACAGAGAGAGATTGTTTTAGCTGCTCCAGCTAAGTGATGAAAGGTTATGCATGACGACTTCCCTCTCATCACGCCAAGTCCCAAGAGGGTATTTGAGAATGGATTTTCTGAAGCGCACATCCGTTTTATTGAACCTTTACATAAACGCTATTACCGTGTCAAGTAGCCTCTGCGCTTTCTCTTCTGGTAAGAGGCGTAATCCAGCTGTAGCTTTGAGGATAAGAGGAGTAGAGCTCCTGAGGTGTTCAGGTATTTCTTCAATTGCAATATCTAGCAGCTCTTGTATTCCTGCAGAACACTGAGCATGAAAAGGAAAAGAGAAAAACTAATTAAAAATAAAAAAGAATAGATGCATGTAATTCACCTAAGAAAGGTTTTGAACATCACAATACTCTGACAACTCTACTTTGCTTCTACTCCTATATACCTGCCTGCTGTCACCCCCCCACCCATAGACTTGCATTGAGGGGGTGGAGTGTGACGTCACAAGCTCCCGGGGCCAGCGTTCGGAACAGTTTGTTCGAAACACTGAGCAGCAGAGTACCCCTTTAAATGGGCACTGTCAGATACATGATACATAGGTTTTGCAATTGCTTTCATTTGACATTTTTCAGTATTTCATACTGAAAAAGCCAGTCAAACAACTGCCCCCCCTGCCTGTTTGGACACATACTAGTCCTGCTGTGTCCATGTGTCATCACCTATGTCATGGACACACTTCCTTGGATTGACAACTGTGAGCGCAGGGAAAAATCCTCCCACTGTCAGCCTGTGTCCCCCTACTGTCAGTGAGGACAAGCTGGGAGTTGTAGTTTTGCTAATGCTAGGGGAGATGTGAGCAGACAGCATACTGAGGGAGGGGGCGGAGACCTGCACAGTGAGGCCACACCCCCTCCCTTTGAGAGGAATTCAGACTAGTGTAATAAAAAATAAATAAAATAAATAAATGGTGCTAGACAAAAATTATATGTACATGGCCGGGATTAGGTACTGAGTGATATATATATAAAAAAAAAAAAAAAAAAATTTTGGTTGGATCTGACGGGTACGCTTTAAGATCAGGGCAGAGAACAGAATTGGAAGGACACTTAGATTTAGAAATGTGCATTGGTCTTTCACGTGAAATAAAATAAAAAATGTAATTAAATAAATAATCACTATTTACATGTGGTTTTTTGAGCTCTACTAAAGTCAAAGTTTTTTTTTTAATTCTGGCTCCGATGTGTTCAATTCTTTCAGCTCCATAGCTTATATACATTATTAAAAAAAAGGAGTAGTTAAAAAAATAAAAATAAAATAAGGGATACTTTTGTTCACAAGTTCTATTTGCTTATACTCGAGTATATACGGTATTTAATCAGAGTTTTTCAGTATGATTTTTTTGTGCTGAAAATGCCCCCTCGGCTTATACTCGAGTGAACTCTCCGCCTGTCAATCCCTTCTCAGTGGTCTTCAACCTGTGGACTCCAGATGTTGCAAAACTACAACTCCCAGCATGCCCGGACAGCCATCGCCTGTCCGGGCATGCTGGGAGTTGTAGTTTTGAAACATCTGGAGGTCCGCAGGTTGAAGACCACTGCGGCCTTCGTCATCATCCAGACCCCCCCCCCCCCCCCTTTAGTTTTCTACTCACCTCCCCTCGGTGGGAAGGAAGGGTGAGCTGGTCCAGGCCATCTATGCTGCAGGCACCGTCCGGTGGGGAGGGTTAGTCGTTCCGGCCTGTCCATTTTCACAGGGAGGCCCTCTCCTCCTCTCCGGGCCCGTCCCCGGCCTAGTGACGTTGCCTTGATGACGACGCACAGGGACGTCCGTGCGAGTCACTAGGCTGGGGCCGGAGCGGTATTTATCCCTGTATAAAGTTATCCCTCACTATAATACTAATAACAGGAGCCTGTGATGGCTTTGGAACCTTATGGAAACCCAGCACTGCTTGGGTTAGTAAAACAGTGTCTGTGAGCTATTTGTAGATATATCACATAACACCTATGCAAACAATTTCAGTTCTGGACATGGGTAGAAGGTAATGGTGTAGAATTCCCATGACATAACAAGTACTTCACAGGAATTAGTAAGGTGATGAATAGTCTAATATTTGTTTTGGCTCTAACTAGACCCAGCTATAGGGTAGTGTCAGATCACAGCCGCATTATAGGGATCCTCCTGCCTTCAACAACAAAAATAGCTCCCGACATTTTCACTTTTGTTCCCCTATAGGAATATATTCTGGATTTGCTAAGGATATCTGTTTTTTTTTTAAATAAAAATTAAATAGAGATAATAATAATAATAATAATAATAATAATAATAATAATAATAATAATAATAATAATAATAATAATAATAGAGATGAGCGAACTTGCAGTAAATTCGATTTGTTACGAACTTCTTGGCTCGGCAGGTGATGACTTTTCCTGCATAAATTAGTTCAGCCTTCAGGTGCTCCGGAAAAGGTGGATACAGTCCTAGGAGAGTCTTTCCTAGGACTGTATCCACCTTTTCCAGACCACCGGAGCACCTGAAAGCTGAACTAATTTACGCAGGATAAGTCATCAACTGCCGAGCCGAGAAGTTTGTGACGAATAGAATTTACAGTAAGTTCGCATAATAATAATAAATATATATATTAAAATAAAAATAATAATTAAAATAATTAAAATTTAAATAAATAATATATTTATTTATTCCCCCCCCCCCTTTGTATATTTACTTTGAACAACAATGATAAATAATTCATAATAGTAAATCATTTCACAAATTTTAAATATCCCAAACTATCATTAAATTTTTTAATCTTTAGATTGTGAGATCACTGATTGTCACTAAAATATGTAGACAGAAAATTGACAGATGAAAGAAAGGGCGTCTTATATACACTGGTGTCTGAATTTTATGTATGAAGTAAAACATGGATTGTTAGCAAACAAGAGCTGTGAAAAAGATCTGTGAAGTCCTCTGAGATCAGCACCATGCAGTGTACTGTACTTGCCTTATGTGGCTCATCTGCGTATGCAGACAGTCCGGGTTTTATAGCCTTGAATAGTTCATGTTCCAGGCGGGGCGCTCCTGAGAAGAGACAAAATCCTCAGAACACACTATTTTGACAAATCATACTGCTGATAAAATAGAAAGAAGTACGGTATACTGTTGCAACTTAATATAGAACAGAATGAGTGGGATAAAAAGAATCAAATACTCATTTGAAAACTAAAGAAGCTATAGACAGATTATTTTAACAAATTATGGAAATTTCTTGGTACTTAATCTAATGTTTATGGTGAGCCCACTAAAAAATAGTCGGTAGGGGGCAAGCTCATCTGAGCTCCCGAAAAAAGCCCCATCCTGAAGGGGTTATTAGAATGGAGCAGCAGCCATGAATGGACACGGCCGCTCTGTTCACCCTTCAGATAAAAGTCAACTATCCAGAACATAAAAGTTTACATCTTGCAATAAGCTTATTAAGTAATGTTGGGAAGTAATCATTGGCTGATCACATCCCTTACAGTGTTTTCCAGCCAGTGTGCCTCCAGCTGTTTGCCTCCAGCCAAAGGCTGTCCGGGCTTGCTGGGAGTTGTAGTTTTGCAGAGGCAGCCTGGTTGGAGAACACTGTCTTACAGAGTTCCACATGAATTCAGGATGCAGGGGGAGATTTATCATTGTGTAAACAGCTATTTTTTGGCTTCTAAATGTCACATTAAATGCTACAAACAGTCTTACTAAAGTCAATTTTATTTTTCAACTTGCAGTGGTCACGTATTTATCAAGTGTGAATGTTTGACCAAGGTTTAATTTATCAACGCAATAATATGATAAATATGTCACAAGTAATAGGAAAAAACACCTTCTAAAGACAACAATAAGTCTTCCCCACAGTTAAAGATGTATGATCGCAGGGGTCCCACCGCTGGGGACCCCCGTGATCTCGGCTGTCACGCCCCCTCCCATAGACATGAATGGAGGGGCATGGCATCACTAGGGGCGTGACGTCATGTCCCAGTCTCGGAGGCAGTGCACGGCACAGAATGCCAGAGGCTGCACAGAGATCGGGGGGGGGGGGGGGGGTTCCAACTGCAGGACCCCTGCGATCATAATACATCTTATCCCCCTATCCAAGAGAACTGTGGTGCATGATCCCAGGTGGGGTGGGGGTTGAGATGTCTCTGAACACTGGGACCCCCCTTAATTTCCTACACTGCACCCCGGCTCTCCTCAGGGACAGAGCGTGCCAACTCCCGCACAAGACATTGGCCGATACAACCCCCCCCCTCCCCCATATCTATATTTCTATGAGGGAGTCAGACTCTTATCCTTTGGATAGGGGATAAGTTGTCATGCACCAGTGTTACTTTAATTTTACAATAGCAGAATGAAAATAGATGACAATAAGAATTCCAATGACAACCTATTCAACAATGTTAAATGATCTGTCACCAACGATACATCAAGAAAATCTAAATATAAAAATCGAAACCCTGATTTCCATATCTGTTAAAGGAAACATCCTGATCTGGCAACCGACGTCAGCAGAACATGTGTCTTCTACACAACCTTGTAAACTTGTCCTATGATTCAGTGTGCAGATATATGTCCGGTTTCCTAAATTCCTATTTACAAGCTTCATTCTAATTATAGCATTTACTCCAACATGAATAATGACTGGTTTATTGTTCCTGCACATGTCACTATCACGATTCTGTACTCCTGGCATGAATCATACACGATGAGGACTCAATAAATGCTACAATAATGTGACTTTCACACTGTAATGTTAAGATTTCCTATAGTATTTCAGTATAAGAAAGGAACTTCTATTGCATGGTATATATATAGAACAAATGTGTGTATGAAATAACGCAGTCTGCTGCGCCACCTCAATACTGGAGAGAGGGAAAAAAAAAAAAATGTATACTTACACACTAGGGATCGACCGATATTGATTTTTTAGGGCAGATACTGATAATCTGTGAACTTTCAGGCCGATAGCCGATAACTTATACTGGAATATCGGTCTAAATTATCGGCTATTTCACCCCCCCCCCCGAAGAGGCCGCTGCAGATCAATGATTTAAAGCGGGCACTTTAAATCAATGAACTGTAGCGACTTTTGCAGGGCCAGAGACTGCCGCCACCACCAGCTTCTCTCCCCCTGCCTGTCCTGGGGTCCTCCTGAGTCCAACCACCACCGCCGCTGCCCCCCCCTGCCTATCCTCTGGCCAGAGACCGCCGCTGCCCGCTTCTCTCCCCGTGCCGGTCCTTAGTGCAACAACCGCCACTGCCCCATTGCCTCCCCCATCCCTGGTTTTATAATTACCTGTTCCCGGGGTCCACGTTACTTCTGGCTCTAGCGGCGTCCTGAGCTGTCACTGTGCGTACTGACGGTGACGTTGCGTTGAGGACGTCACTCGTCATTGCGCAGCGCACAGTGTAACGCAGGAGCCAGAAGTAGCGCGGACCCCAGGAACAGGTCATTATAAAATTGGGGGTGGGGGAGGCAATGGGGCAGCGGCGGTCTCTGGCCGGGCATTTTTGCAAGGTAATTGCCAAAAACGATAACGTCCAAAATCGTGAATATGGGCCAAACCGATAATCGGTCGATCCCTAATACACATATCTCTATCGCTATCCATCTCAAAACAGCATGCCTAGGCAACAACACTGCAACATATCCTAAACCATTACAAAATGTTAAAACATCATAACTACTAGATCCTTATAGTTATTATACTCCAACATGTTTCCAATGAAATCCCCATGTTCATCAGGGAACTTATCATTTACTTAGTCCGAGGCTAAAGATGAAAAACAAACATTTGGATAGATTGTATTAGTACTATACAATGTTAAACAACAACAAAAAACGTGGTCTCAAATGGCTGGAGGTGCTCAACCCCAAATGCAGTTGTGCCCTTGTAGTCCGTTGCTAGGGGCAATCCCCAGCATAGAAATGCATACAATGGAGGATGCCTGCAGTGGACTACAAGTGCCACAATAGAATCCTGAGTGATTATTCTGAGGATGTGGAATCACTGTGGGTAGAATTACAAAAGGAGGGAAATACTGAAAAAAATAATATTTGGTGTAATCTACAGACCCCCTAATATCACTGAAGAGATAGAAGGTCGGCTGCATAAAAAAAAAAAAAAAAAAAAAAAAAGAGAGGGCCGCCCGGGCAGGTACAGTGGTAATAATGGGAGATTTTAACTATCCAGATATAGATTGGGGTCCGGGGTTGGCTAAAACTACAAAGGGGCGACAATTCCTAAATTTATTGCAGGATAATTTTATGGGCCAGTTTGTGGAGGACCCAACAAGAAGTGATGCCTTGTTGGATCTGATCATTTCCAACAATGCAGAGCTGGTTGGTAATGTAACTGTGCGGGAAAACCTTGGTAATAGCGACCACAATATAGTTACTTTTGACTTAAAATGTAGAAAACAAAGACAGGCGGGGAAGGCAAAAACATATAACTTTAAAAAGGCAAAATTCCCTGGGCTGAGATCTGCACTACAGGACATAGACTGGGGGAAGGTGTTGTCAAATACTGATACAGAAGGTAAATGGGACATCTTTAAATCAACTCTAAATAACTATACAGCTAAATATATACCAAAGGGGAACAAATATAAACGATTAATACTAAATCCTACATGGCTGACAAATGATGTTAAAAGACCAATAAACAACAAAAAAATAGCCTTCAAAAAATACAAATCTGATGGGTCAGCTATAACATTTAAACAGTACAAAGAGCTTAATAAAATCTGTAAAAATGTAATAAAAACAGCAAAAATTCTAAATGAGAGACAGGTGGCCAAAGAAAGCAAAACTAATCCTAAATATTTTTTTAGATATATAAATACAAAAAACCCAAGGACAGAGCATATAGGACCCCTTAATAATGATAATGGGGAGGTTGTCACGGGCGATCAAGAGAAGGCAGAGCTACTGAATGGGTTCTTTAGTTCTGTATATACTATGGAAAAAGGAGCTGACATTGGCCAGGTCAGTGCTGGTAACACATCATGTAATGTACTGAACTGGCTTAATGTAGAGATGGTACAAGGTAAGTTAAGTGATATAAATGTAAGCAAATCTCCAGGGCCGGATGGACTACACCCAAGAGTTCTTAGAGAGGTAAGTTCAGTAATATCTGTACCCCTGTTCATGATATTTAGAGATTCTCTGGTGTCTGGTATTGTGCCAAGGGACTGGCGCAAGGCTAATGTGGTACCAATCTTCAAGAAGGGCTCTAGGTCTTCGCCAGGCAATTATAGACCGGTAAGTCTAACGTGCATTGTGGGTAAATTGTTTGAAGGACTTATAAGGGATTACATACAGGAATACATAGGGGTTAATAGTATTATAAGTCATAGCCAGCATGGGTTTACTAAGGATAGAAGTTGTCAAACCAATCTAATTTGCTTTTATGAAGAGGTGAGTAGAAGCCTTGACAGAGGAATGGCTGTGGATATAGTGTTTCTGGATTTTGCTAAAGCGTTTGATACTGTCCCTCATAGACGTCTGACAGGTAAGTTAAGGTCTTTGGGTTTGGAAACTTTAGTTTGTAACTGGATTGAACACTGGCTCATGGATCGTACCCAGAGAGTGGTGGTCAATGATTCGTACTCTGATTGGTCCCCGGTTATTAGTGGTGTACCCCAAGGTTCAGTACTGGGCCCGCTGTTGTTTAATTTATTTATCAATGATATAGAGGATGGTATTAACAGCTCTGTTTCTATCTTTGCAGATGACACCAAGCTTTGTAGCACGGTACAGTCTATAGAGGATGTGCATAAGTTACAAGATGACTTGGATAGACTAAGTGTCTGGGCATCCACTTGGCAAATGAGGTTCAATGTGGATAAATGTAAAGTTATGCATCTGGGTACTAATAACCTGCATGCGTCGTATGTCTTAGGGGGGATTAAACTGGCAGAGTCACTGGTAGAGAAGGATCTGGGTGTACTTGTAGATCACAGACTACAGAATAGCATGCAATGTCAGGCTGCTGCTTCCAAAGCCAGCAGGATATTGTCATGTATCAAAAGAGGCATGGACTCAAGGGACAGGGACATAATACTCCCCCTTTATAAAGCATTGGTACGGCCTCACCTGGAATATGCTGTTCAGTTTTGGGCACCTGTTCATAAAAGGGACACTGTGGAGTTGGAAAGGGTGCAGAGACGCGCGACTAAACTAATATGGGGCATGGAACATCTTAGCTATGAGGAGCGATTAAAGGAGTTACAATTGTTTAGTCTTGAGAAGAGACGTTTAAGGGGGGATATGATAAACTTATATAAGTATATAAATGGCCCATACAAAAAATATGGAGAAAACTGTTCCAGGTTAAACCCCCCCAAAGGACGAGGGGGCACTCCCTCCGTCTGGAGAAGAAAAAGTTTAGTCTCAAGGGGCGACACACCTTCTTTACCATGAGAACTGTGAACTTATGGAACAGTCTACCTCAGGAACAATTAACAGTTTTAAAACAGGATTAGATACATTCCTGGAACAAAATAACATTAATGCTTATGAAGAAATATAAAATCTCATCCCTTCCCCAATATCGCGCCACACCCCTACCCTTCAATTCCCTGGTTGAACTTGATGGACGTATGTCTTTTTTCAACCGTACTAACTATGTAACTATGATCCTACACCAGACAGACAGACAGTGTGGATGTGTAACAATTAGAATAATACAAGAATTTAGGTGCACTACTGTGGTAGATGTATATTGTGACATTGGCTAACCCTCAACACTGATGTTAAAATTGAGACATTAGCCAGTATATCCTTGTATGAAGGACACACCAGAGCCCGCACACCAACGCCAAGGTTTCTCAAGTGGCACGGGCTCAGGTATGTCCATATAAGGATATACTGGCTAAAGTCTCCATTTTAACATCGGTGTTGAGGGATAGGCAATGTCATTGATTACATCTACCACAGTAGTGCACCTACATTCTTGTATTACTATACAATGTTAACAGCACATGATGTCATAATATACCACCTAAAGTGTGTAGCATCCAATGAGAAGTATGCATATACAAGTGACAATAGCACTATTTCCAATACCAGCATGTTGCCAACACCCTATCAGCACATAAGCAAGTTGTGGAAATTGTTAGTTAATAAGCAGACAGCCCTGCTCAATAATAGACTGTTACTTACCAGAGGATGTCTGGCTGAACTTGTAGACATGCACTCGTGTGCCGGTGCTCCCAGCATCAAACATAATACCGTAGAAGTTTTCGTTTGCACCTGCTATTCTCCCGCTTCCATCTGCAGTCTTCAGGTTAGGCAAAGACTTCTCCACTTCTGTATTAGGATTCCATCGGAGGTAGCTGACATAGAGCATGACGCAGAAAGCAACAAATAGGAGGAAAGGAATCTTGGAAATTTTCATGGTTGTTGATTCAGAACTGGAAAAAGAAAAGATTTTTCAGGAATTTTACAGTCAAAAAAACACTCCGGCTGTTCAGGTACCTGGACAATAATAATACCTCGGTTGCAACTAACGATTATTTTTATCAATAAGTCAACGATCAATTGATTAGTTGTTTTAGCCCTACATACCTGTCATCTTCCTCCGCTCGGGCGCAGCTTCATGACGTCAACACTGACAAGCAGTCTTAGGGAAACAGCAACGGTGAACTCCTGAAGCTCCGCCCGGCGCATAAACGGAGGAAGTTAACAGGTTAACCGGACCACGGCTTGGAGACAGGTATGTAGAGCTGAGACAACTAATCGATAAAAATCATCATTAGTTGGAGTCCAAGCTATTTGACCGCCGGCGGAGACAAATTTGCGAGCTAAGTGCCTCACTATTTCATAGTTTCACATTTGCATCTATTACACCATAGCTGTATAGCTCTCCATGTTTTATCTGCATGTTCATGTTTCACCTATATCCTTGTGCTGGCAGTGTGCTGCTGCATTCTTCTGTTGCTGTATATCTAGCCTAGTAGCGTGCACCTGTAGGCCAGGTCCATATAATAGTTTGGTATCAACTAAAGTGCTGGCTGACTTATTCTTTGATATATATATATATATATATATATATATATATATATATATATATATATATATATATATGTTCAAAGCTCTGGGGGTGCCAGGCCAGAGATCGCAGGGTTTCCCAGTGGCCAGACCCCCCCCCCCCCCTCCTTTGGATAGGGGATAAGATGTCTAGAGGTAGTGTACCCCTTTAAGGTATCTATCCCCTACTACTTTGGAGTATCCCTTTAAGTGTATAAGAGTTTTCTCTTATACAAACCTAAGCATCCGGAGAACTGGAGAGTTTTTCTATAAACACTCAATTTCTCCATTTACTGAAAGCAATAAGAGATCAGAAAACTAGTGAGAAATTGAAACACAAAAAGGGACATATTTAAAAGCCAAAAAAGAGACTGGAATATTTTATACAGGTCACTAGACCTATCTGTTTTCTTACATTTCAGTCAGAATTACACGTTCAAATTGCGATAAAGACCCAAACCTATAGGTAGCTATGAGGGTTGTTTTTTTTGCGCATATACATTACTCAGGTTTACTCAACAATAGAATTCGCCAGCTTCCTGTATATTTGGAATTTTCTTTTGTTGCCAAAAAGTAGTGATTATTATCCTAACCCGATACAAGATTCGCTGTATCGCCAATACCATAAAGCTGAACATCCTGTCATACAGACTTCGGGTGCATGCACACCACGTTTTTGCAATACAGTTCTCGTATCAGGTTTTTGATGAAAAACGGATTCCTCAAAACATGTGTACAAATTTCAACCCGAATACGGTTTGAAAAATGATGTCCGGTTGCATCTGTTTTTTTAAGAAAAAAACATAGGTTTTTAACTTTTCACTTCATTTTGAATAAAGTTTCACTTGTTTGATTGAAATTCCAAGGAAAAAAATAAAAATAAAGTCAAAAACCGTATGGAACCGTACGCACATACGGTTCCCATTGACTCGCATGTAAAAAACATAACAAAACAAAAAAAAAAACACATACGGTTTAAAACTGTTTTTCACCCGGACCAAAAAAAACGTGGCAGACTACAGTTTTGGGTATGGGTTAAAAAAAAAAAAAAAAAAAAAAAAAAAAAAAAAAACGAATAAGATGCAAAACGGACTAAACCGGATGATGCGTTTGACATATGGTTTACAATGCTAAAGGGGTTATCCAGGGAAAAACTTAGAGATAGATATATATATCTCTCTCTCTCTCTCAACTGGCTCCAGAAAGTTAAACAGATTTGTAAATGACTTCTATTAAAAAGTCTTTATCCTTTCAGTACTTATGAGCTTCTGAAGTTGAGTTGTTCTTTTCTGTCTAAGTGCTCTCTGATGACACTTGTCTCGGGAACCGCTGAGTTTAGAAGCAAATCCCCATAGCAAACCTCTTCTACTCTGTTCAGTTCCCGAGACAAGCAGAGAGCACTATTGCCAGACAGAAAACAACAACAACTCAACTTCAGCAACTGATAATTATTGAAAGGATTAAGATTTTTTAATAGAAGTAATTTACAAATCTGTTTAACTTTCTGGAGCGTGTTGAGATTATATATATATATATATATATATATATATATATATATATATATTAAAAAGTTTTTTTCTGGATAACCCCTTTAAAAGACAATGCATACAGTTTTCTATACGGTTCCAAACAGTTCTTAACTTGAAATCGTATAGGGGAACAGTATAACAAAAACATGGTGTGCATGCACCCTAAATCCGACCAAATGCTCACAAATCTAAAACTGGAGTACATTGTGCATTTTTTTTTGGTGTAAACTTGAAAATGTAGCGTTTTGTTTTTTGCCACCCCCAAAGTTGTAAAACGTTTCACTTTAACCTGTGTACAACCTGTACCCACTATAAAACACACGTATTCCCATGGCGCGCCCATACAGATGAACACCAAATACTGTACACCTCTATGGACATACCGCAGCAATTATCTATAGCAGGCATAGGCAACCTTCGGCACTGCAGATGTTCTGGACTACATCTCCCATGATGCTTTGGCAGTATTTTGTCTGTAAGAGCATCATGGGAGATGTAGTCCAAAACATCTGCAGTGCCGAAGGTTGCCTATGCCTGATCTATAGGGTTACACCAAAGCTGTGACCAAACTACAATGACATGGTGCAGAATAATTACATACCGCTCTAAATACAACAATGCCAGGAGCAACCAGTGGGGGGAGGTAGGGAGCAGTAGGTAAACACTCCCACAATGTCAGCTTTACAAAGGTCACAACAAGTGTTTATGGTAGAGTTCTCCTGTCCGCACTCACCTGTACATAGTCAGCAGCCATAGGAAAGCTCAGTGCCGGCACTACTCCTGTCACTGCTCCACATCACTGCCCGGCACTGCTGTACGTCATCCCGACGCGTCTAGAGGTGGGATTGAGACCAGAACGCATGCGCTGACACGTTATAGCGGAGGTCGGTCACTTGATCAGACTCGGGGAGCTGGGCGGGGCTTGCTGTCAGCGGTGACGTGTACTGTGTGCGTTCCTAGACTGTGATACAGAGAGGCAGTTCTGTCAGAGGGGAGTGATGTGTTCTTTAGAAATGAGCTCACTGTTATTATAAGAATTATTAATATCGAGCCAACATATGACGTAGAGCAGTGTTCCCCAACCAGTGGCGCTCCAGCTGTTTAAAAACTACAATTCCCATCATGCCCGGACAGCCTTAGGCTGTCCGGGCATGATGGGAGTTGTAGTTTTGCAGTAGTTGCAGTTGAACAACACTGTACGGGAACTTTCATTTTTACAGGGGGTGTCCAAGTATGTTCACATTAGATATGGACAGAGGCATCTGGCAGATTGTACAGTGACAGTCTCATTAACCAGCTTTTTGTGGTGTCCCGGTACCGTATTACATACCGTACCTAGTGTAGAGGTCCCCAAAGTCAGAGTAACTACGTTCAGGTAGGATCCCTCAGTTGGGACAGCCCCTAGTCGCCTCTCCTTAATTCTAAATCTCTAATGTTGATACATATATATATATATATATATATATATATTTAACAAATAATGTATATCTAATATAATGTAAAGTACTTACCTTGTTTAGCGTCGCAGGACCTTCGGTCATGTGACCAGGTTAATATCCTCTATGGTATGTTGGAGGACCTTTGGAGGTCCTTGGGTCACGTGTTACCCACAAATCTTTGTAATGGTGATTGACACAAGTATGGACCAATTAGCACTAGTCCAGCCCCTGCCCATATAAGGGAGCTGTAGCCAATTATCGCTCTCTTGGGTTGCTGCTCTCGTGGATGCCGGACTAGCAGGACGGATCTGCGCAACTTGCAAAGACACGCTAGGCGTAAAAAACCTACCGGCCTCAGCTGAACTAAAACCGTGAGTTCTAAACTACCCCCGCTAAAGCTAGCGTGACTACTGGACCGCAACTAATCCCCTAAATCCAGTGGAACAGCACACAATACTTAAAGGAGTAGTCCAGTGGTGATTCAGTGGTGAGCAACTTATCCCCTATCCTAAGGATAGGGGATAAGTTGCAGATCGCGGGGGGTCCGACCGCTGGGGCCCCCTGCGATCTCCTGTACGGAGCCCCGATAGCCCGCGGGAAGGGGGCGTGTTGACCTCCGCACGAGGCGGCGGCCGACACGCCCCCTCAATACAACTCTATGGCAGAGCCGAAGCGCTGTCTTCGGCAATCTCCGGCTCTGCCATAGAGATGTATTGAGGGGGCGTGTCGGCCGCCGCCTCGTGCGGGGGTCGACACCCGCTATCTCGGCGGAGAGCCGGGGCCCCGTACAGAGAGATCGCAGGGGGCCCCAGCGGTCGGACCCCCCGCGATCTCAAACTTATCCCCTATCCTTAGGATAGGGGATAAGTTTTTCACCACTGGACTACCCCTTTAACCCCTTAAGGACGCAGGACGTAAATGTACGTCCTGGTGAGGTGGTACTTAACGCACCAGGACGTACATTTACGTCCTAAGCATAACCGCGGGCATCGGAGCGATGCCCGTGTCATGCGCGGCTGATCCCGGCTGCTGATCGCAGCCAGGGACCCGCCGGCAATGGCCGACGCCCGCGATCTCGCGGGCGTCCGCCATTAACCCCTCAGATGCCGGGATCAATACAGATCCCGGCATCTGCGGCAGTTCGCGATTAAAATGAACGATCGGATCGCCCGCAGCGCTGCTGCGGGGATCCGATCATTCGTGACGCCGCACGGAGGTCCCCTCACCTTCCTCCGTGCGGCTCCCGGCGTCTCCTGCTCTGGTCTGTGATCGAGCAGACCAGAGCAGGAGATGACCGATAATACTGATCTGTTCTATGTCCTATACATAGAACAGATCAGTATTAGCAATCATGGTATTGCTATGAATAGTCCCCTATGGGGACTATTCAAGTGTAAAAAAAAATGTAAAAAAATGTAAAAGTAAAAGTAAAAAAAAAGTGAAAAATCCCCTCCCCCAATAAAAAAGTAAAACGTCCGTTTTTTCCTATTTTACCCCCAAAAAGCGTAAAAAACATTTTTTATAGACATATTTGGTATCGCCGCGTGCGTAAATGTCCGAACTATTAAAATAAAATGTTAATGATCCCGTACGGTGAATGGCGTGAACGAAAAAAAATTTAAAAAGTCCAAAATTCCTACTTTTTTAATACATTTTATTAAAAAAAAAATTATAAAAAATGTATTAAAGGTTTTTTATATGCAAATGTGGTATCAAAAAAAAGTACAGATCATGGCGCAAAAAATGAGCCCCCATACCGCCGCTTATACGGAAAAATAAAAAAGTTATAGGTCATCAAAATAAAGGGATTATAAACGTACTAATTTGGTTAAAAAGTTTGTGATTTTTTTTAAGCGCAACAATAATATAAAAGTATATAATAATGGGTATCATTTTAATCGTATTGACCCTCAGTATAAAGAACACATGTCATTTTTACCAGAAATTGTACGGCGTGAAAACAAAACCTTCCAAAATTAGCAAAATTGCGTTTTTCGTTTTAATTTCCCCACAAAAATAGTGTTTTTTGGTTGCGCCATACATTTTATGATATAATGAGTGATGTCATTACAAAGGACAACTGGTCGCGCAAAAAACAAGCCCTCATACTAGTCTGTGGATGAAAATATAAAAGAGTTATGATTTTTAGAAGGCGAGGAGGAAAAAATGAAAACGTAAAAATTAAATTGTCTGAGTCCTTAAGGCCAAAATGGGCTGAGTCCTTAAGGGGTTAAAGACTCTAAATTGCTAAAGTCCCAACCTTTGTCAATCTCCAAAGAAAGCAGTTGTATGCATAGAGATTGTTCTGTTGTTTATGAAGCTCGCAGAAAATCTTCAGTAAAAGTTATACCAGGTTCAGAAAACTCTCCGGTTGTGGACATTCTATTATTATCTACCTCCCTATCGCTCTTGGGAAGGGTGGCGGTAGGACAAGCATTATTGAGGAGCCCTCACCCTGGCGTCACGAATAGCAAGGGTTAACAAGCACCCTTTAATCACTGCACAGCTACACTCCCCATACCCTACATCCCCCAGGCTATCACATTTTATTGTATTTATTTCTTCCTTTTTTCATCCCATTAAGGCTAGGTTCACATCACAATTTAACCATCCGATTATCTGACCGTAAAATCGGATGAGATCGGATTGCAAAAAATCGTATACAATCTTGTGGAAAAATGTCTTGCTATCCGATTTTAAAATCGTATCCAAAAATCGTACAGATGAAAATTCCATCCGATTTTCAATAAAAATCTGATCCTGTTTTTAAAATGAATATTGCCAATGGCAATAAAGTTGTGTATGTGTTTTGAAGTCTACTGTGCATGTGTAATAAAAAAAACGTGTGCGATTAATCTGATAGAATCGCACAGTCACACGATTCCATGCGATTTACATAGACATCAATAATAAAAAAAATCGGACACGATTTTGATCAGATTTAGAATCTGGACGAAAAATCCTGGTCAACCACGATTTTACCTCCAATCTTAAATTGTGCAAAATCGGATGCAGATCAAAACTGAGGCATTTGTTGTCTATCATTAATGAATGCATACGACTTGGCGTGCAGATTTGTACGATTTCAAAGTCAAAAATCGTGAGAAGTAGGATGGTAAAATCGTGATGTGAATGCGCCCTAAGGGTTCGTTCACACGTACGCAGATTTGATGCACAGCATTTTCTGCTGCAGATTTCAATGTAAACTAAATGACTGAGCACAGCTTCTAATCTGCATTTACAAATCCTGCGCATCAAATCTGCGCAGGACCCTGTGCGTGTGAACGCACCCTAAAAGTTTCTTTTGTTTTATTTTGTTTGTTTTCCCCCTGTTTTTATTTTAAATGAGTACTCAAAGGATAAGACGTCTGATCGTGGGGGTCCCGCAGCTGGGGACCCCCACAATCTGTCATTCAGCAGCCACCTTTGTGAGCTCTCCGCAGTGCTGGAGGCTCCGAGTGTGCAGCGTGACGACCACAGGGTCGGAGTATCGTGACGTCACAACTCCGCCCCCGTGTGACGTCATGCCCCCGTCCCCTCAATGCAAGTCAATGACAGATTGTGGGGGTCCCCATCGGCGGGACCCCCGCGATCAGACATCTTATCCCCTATCCTTTGGATAGGGGATAAGATGTATTAGGACTGGAGTACCCGTTTAACTTTGCAGTTAAAGGAGTAGTAAAAAATCATAACCCTTTCAATTTTGCACCTAAAAATCCATATGAGGGCTTATTTTTTGCGACACCAATTCTACTTTGTAATGACGGCAGTCATTTTACCCAAAAATCTACAGTGAAACGGAAAAAAAAATAATTGTGAGGCAAAATTGAAAAAAACAAACGCCATTTTGTAACTTTTGGGGGCTTCCGTTTCTACGTAGTACATTTTTCAGTAAAAATGACACCTGATATTTATTCTGTAGGTCCATACGATTAAAATGATACCCTACTTATATAGGTTTGATTTTGTCGTACTTCTGAAAAAAATCATAACTTCATGCAGGAAAATTAATAAGTTTAAAATTGTTATCTTCTGACCCCTATAACTTTTTTATTTTACCGTGTATGGGGCGGTATGAGGGCTCAATTTTTGCGCTGTGATCTGAAGTTTTTAGCGGTACCATTTTTGTATTGATCGGACTTGTTGATGGCTTTTTATACATTTTTTCATGATATAAAAAGTGACCAAAAATACACTATTTTGGACTTTTTATAATTCGGACATTTCCGCACGTGGCGATACCACATATGTTTATTTTTATTTTTATTTACACAGTTTTTTTTTAAAATGGGAAAAGGGGGGGGTGATTCAAACTTTTATTAGGGGAGGTGTTAAATGATCTTTATTCACTTTTTTTTTTTCACTTTTTTTTGCAGTGTTATAGCTCCCATAGGGACCTATAACACTGCACACACTGATCTTTATCATTGATCACTGGTTTCTCATAGGAAACCAGTGATCAATGATTCTGCCGCTTGACTGCTCATGCCTGGATCTCAGACACTGAGCAGTCATTCGGCGATCGGACACCAGGAGGCAAGGTAGGTGACCCTCCTCGTGTCCAACAGCTGTTCGGGATGCCGCGATTTGGCCGCGGACATCCCGAACCGCCCCATGAGCTAACTGGCAATGTTTTACTTTCACTTTGGATGTGTCTAAAGGGTTAATAGCGCGCGGCACCACTTCGTGGCCCCGCATTATAGAAACGGAAAGGACTCAGGACGTACCGGAACATCCTTGGTCCTTAACCCCTTAACGACGCAGGACGTATATTTACGTCCTGCGCCCGCTCCCGCGATATGAAGCGGGATCGCGCCGCGATCCTGCATCATATCGCGTCGGTCCCGGCGCTCATCAACGGCCGGGACCCGCGGCTAATACCACACATCGCCGATCGCGGCGATGTGCGGTATTAACCCTTTAGAAGCGGCGGTCAAAGCTGACCGCCGCTTCTAAAGTGAAAGCGAAAGTGACCCGGCTGCTCAGTCAGGCTGTTCGGGACCGCCGCAGTGAAATCGCGGCATCCCGAACAGCTGACAGGACACCGGGAGGGCCCTTACCTGCCTCCTCGGTGTCCGATCGACGAATGACTGCTCCGTGCCTGAGATCCAGGCAGGAGCAGTCAAGCGCCGATAACACTGATCACAGGCGTGTTAATACACGCCAGTGATCAGCATAGGAGATCAGTGTGTGCAGTGTTATAGGTCCCTATGGGACCTATAACACTGCAAAAAAAATGTAAAAAAAAAGTGTTAATAAAGGTAATTTAACCCCTTCCCATAAAAAAAATAAAACCGTGTAAAAAAAAATAAACATGTGGTATCGCCGCGTGCGTAAATGTCCGAACTATAAAAATATATCATTAATTAAACCGTACGGTCAATGACGTACGCGCAAAAAAAATTCCAAAGTAAAAAAAAGCGCATTTTTGGTCACTTTTTATACCATTAAAAAATGAATAAAAAGTGATCAAAAAGTCCGATCAAAACAAAAATCATACCGATAAAAACTTCAGATCACGGCGCAAAAAATGAGTCCTCATACCGCCCTGTACGTGGAAAAATAAAAAAGTTATAGGGGTCAGAAGATGACATTTTTAAAAGTATAAATTTTCCTGTATGTAGTTATGATTTTTTCCAGAAGTGCGACAAAGTCAAACCTATATAAGTAGGGTATCATTTTAACCGTATGGACCTACAGAATAATGATAAGGTGTAATTTTTACAGAAATATGCACTGCGTAGAAACGGAAGCCCCCAAAAGTTACAAAATGGCATTTTTTCTTCGATTTTGTCGCACAATGATTTTTTTTCCCGTTTCGCCGTGCATTTTTGGGTAAAATGACTAATGTCACTGCAAAGTAGAATTGGCGACGCAAAAAATAAGCCATAATATGGATTTTTAGGTGGAAAATTGAAAGGGTTATGATTTTTAAAAGGTAAGGAGGAAAAAAACGAAAGGGCAAAAACGGAAAAACCCTGAGGCCTTAAGGGGTTAACAGGTTAAAGAGGTTCTCCACCATAAGGTGATTTTAGTATGTACCTGGCAGACAGTAATGGACATGCTTAGGAAGGATCTGCGCTTGTCTTGGGGCTAAATGGTTATGTTGTGAGATTACCAGAACACTGTGGCTATATTTAGTGAACTGGAATTTCCTGCTGTATTTCCAGTTGTTTGTAAGTGTGAGGTCACTTCCCTCCCTTCCACACATCAGCCACCCCACCCATTGAAACACAAATGAGCTGCATCCATTCAAAAGACCTGTGCCTCCAGCTGTTGCAAAAATACAGTTAGTTGCAGAATGAGCTCTCTCCCACTCAGCGGTCGCTCCACCCATTGAAGCAGGACAGGCTCCCTTTGCACACTTGACTAGTGATGTCATGTCTTGGCTGCACTGCAACCTGGGAAAACCCTTGACCTGAGTAATTTTGTACGCTGTTAAAAATAAATATTGGGGCGATAATCACAGAAGAATTGTGAGAAACACAGATGGGGAGTTTGTATTGAGAGGAGGATTGTGCTGGAAAAAGGAGCCCAAAATGTTTGTCTTGCAGTAATTTCTTCAAGATGCCCATGGCCGGATGGGAAAGAAGTGAAAACGTTAATGTTAAACAAAGAAGATGTCACCTGTGAGTCACTAGATGTAACTGTAATCACTAATATGGTCTTCAGAGCGTGTGGACAGCTGATATCTACCACTATATGGTCACTGTATGGCGGAAATATGGATTTTACTAATTAGCATTGTGGTGGTAATATGCGGTTGTAGTGTGGTAGTATTTATCAGTATACTGGTATCATTGGTAACATTGGTCTTTGTATAATGGATGTGGTCACTAACAGTATGATAATGATTTGTTTGGGGATAACATTTTCTCCTAGTATACTGGTACTATTGGTAATATTGATCTTAGTATACATGTGTTATTTGTCATTGTATGATTCATTTTTCTTATGTTAAATATTAAAGAGTACCTCTCATGATCTTGTTAAATTTTGTAATCCTTCCAGATCACTGTACCCATCATGATAAACCACCCCCTGCCTCTATTTTTATTATTTGTTAGTTTTCTACCTTGACATTGCTCTGTATTTTCTGCTCCGTCTCACAGACTGGGAAGAGACGTTCCCCAGCAGTCATGACATAATTTGAAGCCATACAGGGGAGAACTTCCTCCCCCACTATAAGCTACATACAGCTTATAGCAGTTCAGTATGTGAGACGAGCTATGATTGGATAAGGCTGCCCCCCCTCCCCCCTCCCCCTCAGCATTTCCGTCTTTTGGACTTCTGCCAGGCCAGCAGGAGTTCAAAGTCTGTGCAAAAGATGGGGGAAAATGTGATCTGGACAAGTAGGGAGACACCTAGTGGCAGCTTTTTTTTTTTTTTTTTAAACACAAATAAAATATAGAAAACTTCATTTTTTTAAACAAAGTCCACTAGAAAGATTTTTTTATTTACCATAAGGAGTGCAATAGCTATAATTTGTTTTAATGACAGTGCCCATTTAAAGGGAACCAAGTACTAGATTTGACCATATATATTGCTTGGCAACGTTTGGCAAGTTACCCCCGCCACCCTGAAAGTAGTCCCCTGGGCTGGGCTATACTTAACAGGTCCGCTCCAGCCTTAGTGATGCCCCCTCAACGTGATTGACGCGCCACATCACCGTTCTGCTCTGTCTGCTCATATCCTCACAATCCTTGGGGGGCAAACACGTCCCCCGGGTATGGTGTGGATAAAGATTATACCATATATAGCGTGTTGCCAAGCAGTAAAATCTAGTGCATGGTTCCCTGTAAAGTAGTTGGGGTTCCTTTTGTAGGATGCACAGATTTATCTAAAACAGATTTTTATCTAAAAGTTAGACTTTGTAAACTTAAACTAGACAGTCTAAAATGTGCCACATTTATCACAGTGCCTCAAACTGCTTCATAAATCTGGCACATATTTAGACTGTTAAGTCAATGTGTATACTATTAGTTGGCTTTCTTCACTTTAAAGTAGCATGCCGCTTCTATACCCCCCCTGCTAAGTCATGCCCTTTTGTTGAGCAAGGCACAAATCTGTTTAAAATGGGTCTAAAACTTTAATCCTGCTTTTCCACCATTGTTTGGTACACCAAGTAAACAGAGACCCTACAATTGCCTTAAAGTGATCCTTGAAAAATACTATTGATCCCCACTTATAGTACTTATAATACTTATAGGAGTAAAACTATCATAGCAGGTGCCGGGGAGGAAAACGTCACACTGCCGCTCAGCCTATCGCCGGCCGAGTTGGGACTTCGCTGCGGCCGGTGATTGGCTGAGTGCTGTATGACTCGCCGACCACCGGCAACCAAGAAGAGGATCGCGGTGGAGACCGGAGTGGTTTACCGGAGGCACCGGGGGAGCGAAGGAAGGTATGTACCTCTTAATTTTTTTCCTGCTGGCAGTATGGAGGACAATTTTCCTATTCTGGAGTACTCCTTTAATTCACTCCTGTGAGTATTGTGTGAACTTCACCCTCGATTTATGGCTTTGTCCATTTGATTTTAATATGTATTGTTTTTATTTCATGGTGTATAATTAAAGTTAATTGCTTTGTTTTTGATGGGAGGGGTAAGGGTTATGCAAGGGCATTGGAAACAGACATTTCCAGTTGTATCTGTGACCACTATTTTAATAAATATAAGATTGCAGTTAGTGCTGCGGCATCCAAGACTTTAGAGAGTTATGCGCTGCATTTCTGGTTCACAGGGCATGACTAAAGACAACAACAGTGAGGCCCGCAGTTGGAGTATATACCGTAAGCCCCCTTTGGAGCGAGCAGCAGTGCCATATAGATTGTGCATGGCAATAAAATGTATATGGATTACACATGTGAAATTTCAGTTCATGGTGAAAATGTTCGGCACCATTATCTAAGTTTTCATGGATCTGGAATGTCACCCATACAATTCTACATGGCCATACAGTGATCCCTCAACTTACAATGGCCTCAACATACAATAGTTTCAACATACAATGGTCTTTTCTGGACCATCGTAAGTTGAAACCAGATTCAACATACAATGTACAGACAGACCAGATCTGTGAAATATGTCAATGGTTGGAAGAACCGACCAATCAGAATGGGCATTCACTGGTAAAACCCCTGTATTACTGAAGTGCATGCACTGACTGGTGTCTGGTAACGCCCCCTACAGTACAGGGAAGTATTACATGTTCTGTACACTTTACCTGTACCAGAGGGCGACTCCATTACATTTTAAGGACACTGTGTACTGTACAGGACCCTGAAGAAGCTCCTGTCCTCTACATAGACCAGTGTTTCCAAAGCAGGGTGCCTCCAGCTGTTGCAAAACTACAACTCCCAGCATGCCCGGACAGCCATATATGATTAATTAAACCGTTCGGTCAATGGCGTGCGCGCAAAAAAATTCCAAAGTCCAAAATAGTGCATTTTTGGTCACTTTTTATATAATTTAAAAATGAATAAAAAGCGATCAATAAGTCCTATCAATGCAAAAATGGTACCGTTAAAAACTTCAGATCACGGCGTAAAAAATGAGTCCTCATACCGCCCCATACACGGAAAAATAAAAAAGTTATAGGGGTCAGAAGATGACAATTTTAAACGTATTAATTTTCCTGCATGTAGTTATGATTTTTTCCAGAAGTGCGACAAAATCAAACCTATATAAGTAGGGTATCATTTTAATCGTATGGACCTACAGAATAAAGATAAAGTGTCATTTTTACCGAAAAATGTACTACGTAGAAACGGAAGCCCCGAAAATTTACCAAGCAGCGTTTTTTTTTTTTCAATTTTGTCGCACAATGATTTTTTTTCCATTTCACCGTAGATTTTTGGGCAAAATGACTGACGTCATTACAAATTAGAATTGGTGGCGCAAAAAAATAAGCAATCATATGGATTTTTAGGTGCAAAATTGAAAGAGTTATGATTTTTTAAAGGCAAGGAGCAAAAAACGAAAATGCAAAAACGGAAAAACCCCCGGTCCTTAAGGGGTTAAAGCCGCCTAGGAACACATTCTGTTGAAGTGAAGCCTCCTGACTGTGGATAATTCTATGCTTTCATTGTGAAATATATGATAATTTTATCAGGCCTCCTCCCTGATTTTCTATATATTAAGGTATTAATAAAAGGACCTGTGAATTGATTATACAGCCTACCCTATATGTTGGATCATGTTATGAATATTGGATGGATTTTTCATCATCTACCTATTTACTACTTATCCTAAGGATTCATCTTTACCCCATTACAGTAAATGTATTAATCTGTTGGTTATTCTTCACCTATCACTCACCGTAAATCTGAATTACGAATGTACAATATCTTTGTTCACATTTTCATTTGTCCACTCCACTTAATTGTACTATATGTATCTTTTTGTGTATCTCCTCCATCCCTGAAGAACTCAGATACTATTATGAGAGAAACGCGTTGGAAGAAGGAGTCAGAGGTCTAGCAAAACGGTTCTTTTGAACCATATGAATTATTTTGTAGACCATTCAACTATATATTACCAATTTTCCTACACCTCTCCACACTTTTAACTAGGTAGGGTAAGTATAGTGTAGGTAGGGATTGTTATCAATGGGTGGAGACTGGTAGGGATGGTCACCTGTACCCCTGCTCCCTACCCTTTTTGTGTCTATGGAGTAAAAAATGTTCATCCATAGTGAATATACTCTGTATCCTTATATATTGTATGCACTTGCATCCTCATCTACTGTAAATATTATCACGTATTTTTGTAATATAAATGTATTTTTTAATGTAGTAGTAAAAGTTACGTTTTATCCTATTGGGCCTCATTGGTATTTTGTTTGAGCTTGATTGTGGTTGCTATGGGCAACTCAGTAACTTTTCCTTGGGACAGGTTTTGACAAATCCCCCCCTCTATTGCCAGGGAGGATATCCCTACAATACAGTGTATTAAAGGGGTACTCCGGCCCTAAGACATCTTACTCCGGCCCTAAGACATAAGATGTCTGATCGCAGGGGTCCCACTGCTGCCCCCCCCCCCCCGCAATCTCTTATGCAGCACCCACCTGTGTGAGCTGCATGCAGCGCTGGAGGTTCCGAGTCTGAAGCCTCATGACCACGGGGCCGGAGGATCGTAATGTCATGACCCCGCCTCCTGTGGGATGTCACGCCCTGCCCCCTCAATGCAAGTCTATGGGAGGGGGTGTGATGGCTGTCATGCCCCCTCCCATAGACTTGCATTGAGGGGGTGTGGCCGTGACATCACAAGCGGGCTGTGACCGTGATGTCTCGAGCCTACTGTGCTGCACTCGACGCTCTAAACGAGCGCTGGGTGCAGGAGGGAGATAGCCAGGTTTCCCAGTGGCGGGACCCCCGTAATCAGACATCTTATCCCCTATCCTTTGAATAGGGGATAAGATGCCTAGGGGCAGAGTACCCCTTTAAGCATTACAAGCTAAGGCTCATGTTGGCCATAACAATTTAGCAGCCTGACAACTTTATGCTCTATGCTAATAGTATTTGCTTTTCAAGTGGTTTGTGACAGCTCTTCATGGTTGGCATGATGTTATGGCCATCAACATATTCACCTACGGTCTAATAGAAGTACATGAAACTTTCTTTGTATGTAAAATGCTGTTAACTCTAATAAAAAGGTACATTTTCTATAGGTTTTCCAACATTAAGGCCTCATGCACACTACTGTAATACAGAATCAGTAGAAGTCAATGGCTATGTTTCCGAGCTCATATAAAGGCATGTGTTTTCTTTTAAATTAATTTGCCTTTAGGGAAGAATATGACAACATGCTGCTGCACACAGAAAATTATTAAAGGGATTTTCTGGGACATATTAACTAAGCAAGTGCACCTTTAAAGGGGTACTCCGCTGCAAGACATCTTATTCCCTATCCAAAGGATAGGGAATAAGATGTCTGATCGCGGGGGTCCTGCTGCAGGGTTTAGGCAGCAGTGGTTGTGACGTCATGGCCACGCCCCCCCATTTCATGTTCACATAGACGTGAATGGAGGGGGCGTGGTCGTGATGTCATGATCACCGCGTCTGGCTCCGAGCGTTCTGAACAAAATCTTCAGAACGCTGAAGCAACGAAGTACCCCTTAAATGACATAGAGGGTGTGGCTTGTCTGGATAAAGGTGTGGTTTAAATGACAATGCCATGTGCCACTAATGCACCAAAATAATGCCACACTGTAGTCTAAAGGAGAATTGCAGGCTTAGAATAGATAGTAAATAGATGCGCCCAATTTATGAGCCACTGTGATAAATCTGGCACATTTGAAGACTCATGTCTAAGTCATGAGAAGACTGGAGACTGCGGTTGAGACTGAATGGAATGGAGCAGCTTTTGCGGTGTACTGAAGTATATTTAACACTAACTTTTATAATAAAAAACAATTACAGAAATGATGGATCCAAATAATATACAGTATGTATCCACATGATGCAGTACCAAAAAGGCATCCTTAGCCTTTAAAGGGGGAAAAACATCTTATCGCCTAAACAAAGGATAGGGGACAAGATGTCCGATTGCGGGGGTCCCGTCGCTGGGGACCCCCGCGATCTCTGTCGCGGCACCTCAGTCTTCCGTGCACGGAGCGAACTCCGCTCCGTGCCGGTGGGAGGTGGATTTTTCAAACCCATGCAAAAGTCGGACCGCTCCTCCCCTCCGCTCCCTTCGGGGAGCGGAGGGGAGGAGCGGTCCAACTTTTGCATGGGTTTGAAAAATCCACCTCCCACCGGATGACTGGAGACTACAGCCGCCATGCCCCCTCCCTTTATGTCTAAGGGAGGAGGCGTCACCATGTTCCGGACGCCGCAGCTGCCGGCCCTGAGATCGTGGGGACCCCATGGGATCAGACATCTTATGTTATGATAATGTTTTTTGGCGGAGTACCCTTTAACAATATGCTAGATTGAACTGAATTTTAATATTCGCCAATGCACCTGTTCACTTATATTCAACTACATAGTTTGTTCTCTGTACAGCACTGTGAGATTTATGAACAGCGTAACAGAATGTAGCAGCCTTAGAGTGTGTTCACACTTTCAGGTTTTAATGGCAATTATTTAAAGGGGTTATCCAGGAAAAAAACTTTTTTTTATATATCAACTGGCTCCAGAAAGTTAAACAGATTTGTAAATTACTGTTACGCCGAGCGCTCCGGGTCCCCGCTCCTCCCCGGAGCGCTCGCTTCACTCTCTCCGCTGCAGCGCTCCGGTCACGTCCTCTGACCCGGGGCGCTGCGATCCCGCTGCCAGCCGGGATGCGATTCGCGATGCGGGTAGCGCCCGCTCGCGATGCGCACCCCGGCTCCCCTACCTGACTCGCTCCCCGTCTGTTCTGTCCCGGCGCGCGCGGCCCCGCTCCCTAGGGCGCGCGCGCGCCGGGTCTCTGCGATTTAAAGGGCCACTGCGCCGCTGATTGGCGCAGTGGTTCCAATTAGGGTAATCACCTGTGCACTTCCCTATATTACCTCACTTCCCTTGCACTCCCTTGCCGGATCTTGTTGCCTTAGTGCCAGTGAAAGCGTTCCTTGTGTGTTCCTTGCCTGTGTTTCCAGACCTTCTGCCGTTGCCCCTGACTACGATCCTTGCTGCCTGCCCCGACCTTCTGCTACGTCCGACCTTGCTTCTGCCTACTCCCTTGTACCGCGCCTATCTTCAGCAGCCAGAGAGGTGAGCCGTTGCTAGTGGATACGACCTGGTCACTACCGCCGCAGCAAGACCATCCCGCTTTGCGGCGGGCTCTGGTGAAAACCAGTAGTGGCTTAGAACCGGTCCACTAGCACGGTCCACGCCAATCCCTCTCTGGCACAGAGGGTCCACTACCTGCCAGCCGGCATCGTGACAGTAGATCCGGCCATGGATCCCGCTGAAGTTCCTCTGCCAGTTGTCGCTGACCTCACCACGGTGGTCGCCCAGCAGTCACAACAGATAGCGCAACAAGGCCAACAGCTGTCTCAACTGACCGTTATGCTACAACAGTTACTACCACAGCTTCAGCAGTCATCTCCTCCGCCAGCTCCTGCACCTCCTCCGCAGCGAGTGGCCGCTCCTGGGATACGCTTATCCTTGCCGGATAAATTTGATGGGGACTCTAAGTTTTGCCGTGGCTTTCTTTCCCAATGTTCCCTGCATCTGGAGATGATGTCGGACCTGTTTCCCACTGAAAGGTCTAAGGTGGCTTTCGTAGTCAGTCTTCTGTCCGGAAAAGCCCTGTCATGGGCCACACCGCTCTGGGACCGCAATGACCCCGTCACTGCCTCTGTACACTCCTTCTTCTCGGAAATCCGAAGTGTCTTTGAGGAACCTGCCCGAGCCTCTTCTGCTGAGACTGCCCTGTTGAACCTGGTCCAGGGTAATTCTTCCGTTGGCGACTATGCCGTACAGTTCCGTACACTTGCTTCAGAATTGTCCTGGAATAATGAGGCCCTCTGCGCGACCTTCAAAAAAGGCCTATCCAGCAACATTAAAGATGTTCTGGCCGCACGAGAAATTCCTGCTAATCTACATGAACTTATTCACCTAGCCACTCGCATTGACATGCGTTTTTCCGAAAGGCGTCAGGAACTCCGCCAAGATATGGACTCTGTTCGCACGAGGCGTTTCTCCTCCTCGGCTCCTCTCTCCTCTGGTCCCCTGCAATCTGTTCTTGTGCCTTCCGCCGTGGAGGCTATGCAGGTCGACCGGTCTCGCCTGACACCTCAAGAGAGGACACGACGCCGTATGGAGAACCTCTGCCTGTACTGTGCTAGTACCGAACACTTCCTGAGGGATTGTCCTATCCGTCCTCCCCGCCTGGAAAGACGTACGCTGACTCCGCACAAAGGTGAGACAGTCCTTGATGTCTACTCTGCTTCTCCACGTCTTACAGTGCCTGTGCGGATGTCTGCCTCTGCCTTCTCCTTCCCTGCTGTGGCCTTCTTGGACTCTGGATCTGCAGGAAATTTTATTTTGGCCTCTCTCGTCAACAGGTTCAACATCCCGGTGACCAGTCTCGCCAGACCCCTCTACATCAATTGTGTAAATAATGAAAGATTGGACTGTACCATACGTTTCCGCACGGAGCCCCTTCTTATGAGCATCGGATCTCATCATGAGAGGATTGAACTTTTGGTCCTCCCCAATTGCACCTCAGAAATTCTCCTTGGACTTCCCTGGCTTCAACTTCATTCCCCAACCCTGGATTGGTCCACTGGGGAGATCAAGAGTTGGGGGTCCTCTTGTTCCAAGAACTGTCTAAAACCGGTTCCCAGTAACCCTTGCCGTAACTCTGTGGTTCCTCCAGTAACCGGTCTCCCTAAGGCCTATATGGACTTCGCGGATGTTTTCTGCAAAAAACAAGCTGAGACTCTACCTCCTCACAGGCCTTATGATTGCCCTATCGACCTCCTCCCGGGCACTACTCCACCCCGGGGCAGAATTTATCCTCTCTCTGCCCCAGAGACTCTTGCCATGTCCGAATACGTCCAGGAGAATCTAAAAAAGGGCTTTATCCGTAAATCCTCCTCTCCTGCCGGAGCCGGATTTTTCTTTGTGTCCAAAAAAGATGGCTCCCTACGTCCTTGCATTGACTACCGCGGTCTTAATAAAATCACGGTTAAGAACCGCTACCCCTTACCCCTCATCTCTGAACTCTTTGATCGCCTCCAAGGTGCCCACATCTTCACTAAATTGGACTTAAGAGGCGCCTATAACCTCATCCGCATCAGAGAGGGGGACGAGTGGAAAACGGCATTTAACACCAGAGATGGACACTTTGAGTATCTGGTCATGCCCTTTGGACTGTGCAATGCCCCTGCCGTCTTCCAAGACTTTGTCAATGAAATTTTTCGTGATCTGTTATACTCCTGTGTTGTTGTATATCTGGACGATATCCTAATTTTTTCTGCCAATCCAGAAGAACACCGCCAGCATGTCCGTATGGTTCTTCAGAGACTTCGTGACAACCAACTCTATGCCAAAATTGAGAAATGTCTGTTTGAATGCCAATCTCTTCCTTTTCTAGGATATTTGGTCTCTGGCCAGGGACTACAGATGGATCCAGACAAACTCTCTGCCGTCTTAGATTGGCCACGCCCCTCCGGACTCCGTGCTATCCAACGCTTTTTGGGGTTCGCCAATTATTACAGGCAATTTATTCCACATTTTTCTACCATTGTGGCTCCTATCGTGGCTTTAACCAAAAAAAGTGCTGATCCCAAGTCCTGGCCTCCTCAAGCAGAAGACTCCTTTAAACGACTCAAGTCTGCCTTTTCTTCGGCTCCCGTGCTCTCCAGACCTGACCCTTCCAAACCCTTCCTATTGGAGGTTGATGCCTCCTCAGTGGGAGCTGGAGCTGTTCTTCTACAAAAAAATTCTTCCGGGCATGCTGTCACTTGTGGTTTTTTCTCTAGGACCTTCTCTCCAGCGGAGAGGAACTACTCCATCGGGGATCGAGAGCTTCTAGCCATTAAATTAGCACTTGAGGAATGGAGGCATCTGCTGGAGGGATCAAGATTTCCTGTTATTATCTACACCGACCACAAGAACCTCTCCTACCTCCAGTCTGCCCAACGGCTGAATCCTCGCCAGGCCCGGTGGTCTCTGTTCTTTGCCCGATTTAATTTTGAGATTCACTTTCGTCCTGCCGATAAGAACATTAGGGCCGATGCTCTCTCTCGTTCCTCGGATGCCTCAGAAGTTGATCTCCCTCCGCAACACATCATTCCACCTGACTGCCTGATCTCCACTTCTCCTGCCTCCATCAGGCAGACTCCTCCAGGAAAGACCTTTGTTTCTCCACGCCAACGCCTCGGAATCCTCAAATGGGGTCACTCCTCCCATCTCGCAGGTCATGCGGGCATCAAGAAATCTGTGCAACTCATCTCCCGCTTCTATTGGTGGCCGACTCTGGAGACGGATGTTGGGGACTTTGTGCGAGCCTGCACTATCTGTGCCCGGGATAAGACTCCTCGCCAGAAGCCCGCTGGTTTTCTTCATCCTCTGCCTGTCCCCGAACAGCCTTGGTCTCTGATTGGTATGGATTTTATTACTGATTTACCCCCTTCCCGTGGCAACACTGTTATTTGGGTGGTCGTTGATCGATTCTCCAAAATGGCACATTTCATCCCTCTTCCTGGTCTTCCTTCTGCGCCTCAGTTGGCTAAACAATTTTTTGTACACATTTTTCGTCTTCACGGGTTGCCTACGCAGATTGTCTCGGATAGAGGTGTCCAATTCGTGTCTAAATTCTGGAGGGCTCTCTGTAAACAACTCAAGATTAAATTAAATTTTTCCTCTGCATATCATCCCCAGTCCAATGGACAAGTAGAAAGAATTAACCAGATCTTGGGTGATTATTTGCGACATTTTGTTTCCTCCCGCCAGGATGACTGGGCAGATCTCCTTCCATGGGCCGAATTCTCGTATAACTTCAGGGTCTCTGAATCTTCCTCCAAATCCCCATTTTTCGTGGTGTACGGCCGTCACCCTCTTCCCCCCCTCCCTACCCCTTTGCCCTCTGGTCTGCCCGCTGTGGATGAAATTTCTCGTGACCTTTCCATTATATGGAGAGAGACCCAAAATTCTCTCTTACAGGCTTCTTCACGCATGAAGAGGTTCGCGGATAAGAAAAGAAGAGCTCCCCCCGTTTTTTCCCCTGGAGACAAGGTATGGCTCTCCGCTAAATATGTCTGCTTCCGTGTCCCTAGCTACAAGTTGGGACCACGCTATCTTGGTCCTTTCAAAATTTTGTGTCAAATTAATCCTGTCTCTTATAAACTTCTTCTTCCTCCTTCTCTTCGTATCCCTAATGCCTTTCACGTCTCTCTTCTCAAACCACTCATCCTCAACCGTTTTTCTCCCAAATCTGTTCCTCCCACTCCTGTTTCCGGCTCCTCGGACGTCTTCTCGGTCAAGGAAATTTTGGCTGCCAAAAAGGTCAGAGGAAAAAAATTTTTTTTAGTAGACTGGGAGGGTTGTGGTCCTGAAGAGAGATCCTGGGAACCTGAGGACAACATCCTTGACAAAAGTCTGCTCCTCAGGTTCTCAGGCTCCAAGAAGAGGGGGAGACCCAAGGGGGGGGGTACTGTTACGCCGAGCGCTCCGGGTCCCCGCTCCTCCCCGGAGCGCTCGCTTCACTCTCTCCGCTGCAGCGCTCCGGTCACGTCCTCTGACCCGGGGCGCTGCGATCCCGCTGCCAGCCGGGATGCGATTCGCGATGCGGGTAGCGCCCGCTCGCGATGCGCACCCCGGCTCCCCTACCTGACTCGCTCCCCGTCTGTTCTGTCCCGGCACGCGCGGCCCCGCTCCCTAGGGCGCGCGCGCGCCGGGTCTCTGCGATTTAAAGGGCCACTGCGCCGCTGATTGGCGCAGTGGTTCCAATTAGGGTAATCACCTGTGCACTTCCCTATATTACCTCACTTCCCTTGCACTCCCTTGCCGGATCTTGTTGCCTTAGTGCCAGTGAAAGCGTTCCTTGTGTGTTCCTTGCCTGTGTTTCCAGACCTTCTGCCGTTGCCCCTGACTACGATCCTTGCTGCCTGCCCCGACCTTCTGCTACGTCCGACCTTGCTTCTGCCTACTCCCTTGTACCGCGCCTATCTTCAGCAGCCAGAGAGGTGAGCCGTTGCTAGTGGATACGACCTGGTCACTACCGCCGCAGCAAGACCATCCCGCTTTGCGGCGGGCTCTGGTGAAAACCAGTAGTGGCTTAGAACCGGTCCACTAGCACGGTCCACGCCAATCCCTCTCTGGCACAGAGGGTCCACTACCTGCCAGCCGGCATCGTGACAATTACTTCTATTAAAAAA
Source organism: Hyla sarda (assembly GCF_029499605.1). Taxonomy (NCBI): domain Eukaryota; kingdom Metazoa; phylum Chordata; class Amphibia; order Anura; family Hylidae; genus Hyla; species Hyla sarda. Next base: position 352,273,602 of record NC_079191.1, read on the forward strand.
TCTTAATCCTATCAGTACTTATGAGCTTCTGAAGTTAAGGTTGTTCTTTTCTGTCTAAGAGCTCTCTGATGACACCTGTCTCGGGAACTGCCCAGTTTAGAAGCAAATCCCCATAGCAAACTTCTTCTAAACTGGGTGGTTCGCGAGACACGTGTCATCAGGGAGCACTTACACAGAAAGAACAACCTTAACTTCAGAAGCTCATAAGTACTGAAAGGATTAAGATTTTTTTAATAGAAGTAATTTACAAATCTGTTTAACACTCTGGCACCAGTTGATTTAAAAAAAAATAGTTTTCCACAGGAGTACCCCTTTAACATCTTTAAAACATTGTGCAGTCTCGGTATGTCAGCAGGGAGGAAGGTGATGTTAAGAATAGCGGTAGCTACTTCGTGCCGTCTTGCGCTTAGTGAGGCTCTTCCTGGAATGCCAGACTAGGGGATAGATATCCGCCTACCTGGCTTACATCATACACATGAAGTAAGGTATGGATAAAAGATGGAATGGAGCAAAGAGATAATGTTACTTAGGAAAAGAAAAATAATGATTAGAGGGGGGTGAAAAAGCAAAAAAAAAAAAAAAACTAAAGGAAAAAGCAAACAAAGAAGTCTGGATCAAATAAAAACACTAAAGTAGTTTCTGTCATTCATTCCAAGTGCGCCCATGACACGGGTTCTCATGATCCATCTTGCTTCTTATCTGCACAGGCTAGTGATCTTGTCGATTCCTGCCGGAGTACGATCGACCCTTTGAATGCCGAACACTCTAAGGCAGTCTGTGTTACCATTATGGATAGTCTGAACTATTCGAAGCTATCTACTTTGCTATAGATTTTTCATAGCCTCAAAAATTGGCTATATGGAATAGCTTTTTTAATATGCTCAAGGTGGGAGCTTTTATAGTGTAGAATAGAATTAGATGCGTAGTGAAAGTGTTATTTTTTATCTCGACTAAAATGTCAAGGAACTCAAGTTTTGTTTAGCTGAACACACTAGTAAAAAACATATTAAAAGTATTGTTGTTAAGGTCTGAGATGAAGTGATCAAAGTTGTTTTTCGTGCCCCCCCCCAACCATACTATGAGGATGTCATCTACATAGCGTACATATGTTTTTAGGAATAATTTAAGGGTTTTTCTCAGAAAAATAATTTCTGTTTCAAGTTCTACCAAGTAGATATTTGCGAAAGTGCATGCCACTGCTGTACCCATAGCCATCCCCGTGCTTTGATTAAACCACTGACCATCAAAGAGGAATGCATTGTTTTTTAGAATCAGAAGAAGAGCTTCACATATCAATTCTATCATGGATTCATACATTTCAATGGAGGATAGGAAAGTACGCATGGCTTGCATACATTTATCGTGAGGTATCTAGTACACAAACTCTCGACATTGACAGATGCCAGAGAGTAGTTTTTCTGCCAAGGGAGAGTTTCCAATATATTCAAGAATTTATCGGTGTCCTTAACATAAGATGGGATACAGGCAAGCGTAGGATGTAGTTTCCAGTCGAGGAATTTAGAAAGCGGTTCAGTAGCAGAACCGATGCCCGCCACAATGGGGTGTCCCGGTGGGTGCACCATATCTTTGTGCGTCTTAGGTAGAAAATATCATGTAGGTTTTGTGGGATTTTTGGGTAGCAGCTTTTCTGCCTCCTTTTGTCTGATGGTGCCACTTTCTAGACTCCTTCTCAGGAATGTTTGAATTTTTGAAAGGATTTTGGTTGTAGGGTTGAATTTGAGGTGTGTGTATGTGGTTTTGATGTTAAGCTGTCGCATGGCTACTACCCAAAAATCCCACAAAACCTACATGGTATTTTCTACCTAAGATGCACCTGAATGCCCCATCGTGGCGAGCATCGGTTCTGCAGCTGAACCGCTTTTTTAATTTCTTGACTGGAAACTACGTCCTACCCTTGCCTGTATACCGTCCTATTTTAACCATTTAAGGACCAAGGGCCTGTGGGACTTCCGGTCCCCGCTGCTCGCCGGGCTCAGACCGGACCGGGTTGCCGGCGATGCCATCGATTTGCGGCGATATTGGGTCAATCGGGTCAGAATTGGAAAAAAGGGTTATTGGCACCAATCACCCTTGCCAGGAGCTCTGGCCAGCTTCTTACATGACAATGCGCTCAGCTTATCACCGGCCGGGGCGGGACATCGCTGCGGCTGCTTATCACCGGCCGGGGCGGGACATCGCGGCGGCCGGTGATACGCCAACAGCTCTGTGACGTCTCCGTCCCCAGGAAGTTGAATGAGGTTCGCACCGATGAACCGTGAGGCCGGTACCGGACCGACAGGGGCACGAAGGAAGGTATGTTAAAGTTTATTTTGTTTATTTTTGCAGCACAGGCACAGTAATATATAAAAGTCTTGCACTACAGTTGTCCTTTAACCTCTTTAGGACATAGGACGTTCTCTAACGTCCCCGCTACCTGGGCTTTAATGCCCAAGGACGTTAGAGAACGTCCTGTTGTATTTCCGGTCCCTGCCGCTCGCCGGGCAGAGATCGGAAGCGGATGCCTGCTGAAATGCTTCAGCGGGCATCCAGGGCAAACGCCTCGCAAATTACGAAGGAAATCGCCCCTGCGATCTGCGGCGATACTGGGCTGATCGGGTCTCTGGGACCCGAACACCGGGTAATTTCGCATGATCCCGGCTGTCACAGACAGCCAGGACCATGTTGAAGTATAGGAGCGAGGTGGCAAGCCTGCCACCTCCTCCTATCCCCTGCGTTCCGTCGGTTAGCTAACCGACCAATCGCAGGGGGGGCGGTTACTTTCTCCCGCCCTGCCCGGTCCCTGGAAGTCCGGAGAGGACAGGAGGAAGACCGGAGGACGCGGCGGGGGACGGGGGAGTGCTGGGGCCCGGCCCCGGTACTTACCTTGTCCCTGAAGACCCGGATCCTGGCGATGAAGACGGCGGCGGCGACAGGTGAGTGGATCTTCAGCCGCGGTCGGGCCCTTTACAGCAATGCACGTCGCCGTAAAGCAACATGCATTGCTGTAATGGGACCCTGTATATTACAACTCCCACCATGCCCAGCCAGCCCTTGGCGTCTGGGCATGCTGGGTGTTGCAGTTTTGCAACATCTGGGGGTCCACAGTTTGGAGACCACTGTGCCCTTTCAGATGTTGCAAAACTACACATCCTCAGCATGCCCTTACTGTCCAGGCATGCTGGGAGTTGTAGTTCTGTAACATCTGGCCCTTCAGATGTTGCAGAACTACAACTCCCAGCATGCCTGGACAGTTTTGGCATACTGGGAGTTGTAGTTTTGCAACATCTGGAAGGGCACAGATTGGGAACCACTGTATTAGTGGTCTGCAAACTGTAGTCCTCCAGATGTTGCAAAACTACAACTCCAAGCATGCTGGGAGTTGTAGTTCGGCAACATCTGGCTCTAAAGATGTTACCGAACTACTACTTCCAGCATGCCTGAGAATGTTTGGGAGTAGTGGTTTTGCAACAACTGGAGGCACACTGGTTGGGAAACATTGTCTGTTTCCTAACTCAGTGTTTCCCAACCCGTGTGCCTCCAGCTGTTGCAAAACTACAACTCCAAGCATGCTGGGAGTTGTAGTTTTGCAACAGCTGGAGGTTCCCCCCCCCCCCTGTGAATTTACAGGGTACATTCACATGGGCAGGGGCTTACAGTAAGTATCAGGCTGCAAGTTTGCGATGCAGCAAATTTTGCGCGGCAGCTCAAACTTGCAGCGGGAAACTCGCTGTAATCCCCCGCCTGTGTAACTGTACCCTAAAAACACTACACTACACTAACAAAATAAAATAAAAAGTAAAAAACACTACATATACACATACCCCTACACAGCCCCCCTCCCCTCCCCAATAAAAATGAAAAACGTCTGGTACGCCACTGTTTACAAAATGGAGCCTCCAGCTGTTGCAAAACAACAACTCCCAGTATTGCCGGACAGCCGTTGACTGTCCAAGCATGCTGGGAGTTTTGCAACAGCTGGAGGCACCCTGTTTGGGAATCACTGGCGTAGAATACCCCTATGTCCACCCCTATGCAAATCCCTAATTTAGGCCTCAAATGCACATGGCGCTCTCACTTCGGAGCCCTGTCGTATTTCAAAGCAACAGTTTAGGGTCACATATGGGGTATCACCGTACTCGGGAGAAATTGTGTTACAAATTTTGTGGGGCTTTTTCTCTTTTAACCCCTTATGAAAAGGAAAAGTTGGGGTCTACAACAGCATGTTAGTGTAAAAAAATAAATTTTTTACACTAACACGCTGGTGTTGCCCTATACTTTTCATTTTGACAAGAGGTAAAAGGGAAAAAAGCCCCCCAAAATTTTTAATGCAATTTCTCCCGACTACGGAGATACCCCATATGTGGGCGCAAAGTGCTCTGGCGGTGCACAACAAGGCCCAGAAGGGAGAGTGCACCTTGTACATTTGAGGTGATTTGCACAGGAGTGGCTAATTGTTACAGCGGTTTTGTCAAACGCAAAAAAAAACCAAAAAAAAAACACATGTGACCCCATTTTGGAAACTACACGCCTCACGGAATATTAATACAGGTTCTAGCATATATCGTGTGTAATCACCCCTTGCCTTTGTGGCATATACTCGGGGGTACACTAATTCCTGCATAGATACAAGAGAACTCATAATACCATGTATACAAAAAGAAAATCGAGTTCAAACAACTCCTTAATTAAAATCATGATTTTATTGAAACAATTTAAAAAAACAATGTAAACAGACGCCAATGATTGGAGATGGGATTAAGGTTAGAATCCAGTACAAAAAAATAGGGCTACTGCCAGCTACAATAGGCTTGCATATAATATGGTATAAAAAGTAATCAGTATGGTTTCTCAGTCTCTAAGAGAACTGCACTACACATAAATTATTACTGCTAAAGTGCTCTATACACGGTATTTATAGTATACACTGACCACAATTGTGGGTATTACTAAATATAAATTTGTGCAAAAAAGTGCCAGAGTATGTTTCAACACAAGTGTGCACATTCATACAATGTATAAAGATAATAGTATTGCGCAATAATAATATGACAACATAATAGTAACTCAAGCACTATCTATGGATACATGCAGACTGCAGAGAGACACAGAAACTAATCAAATAAAGGGCATGTAGTGACCTTACCCATATTGAGCTGCAGAGCCCTGACCCCTACGATCGTTTCGGTTTCCCTTTATCAAGAGGTACTCGGAATGTAATGAGGGGTGCAGTGAGAATTTACACCCCACTGGTGTCTGACAGATCTTTGGAACAGTGGGCTGTGCAAATTAAAAATCTTGTACAGCCCACTGTTCCAAAGATCTGACAGACACCAGTGGGGGGTAAATGCTCACTGTACCCCTTGTTACGTTCCTCAAGGGGTCTAGTTTCCAAAATGGTATGCCATGTGGGGGTTATTTTGCTGTCCTGGCACCATAGGGGCTTCCTAAATGCGACATGCCCCCCCCCCCAAAATTTGCTCTCCAAAAGCCAAATATGACTCCTTCTCTTCTGAGCATTGTAGTTCGCCAGTAGTGCACTTCAGGTCCACTTATGGGGTACCTCCATACTCAGAAGAGATGTGGTTACAAATTTTGGGTGTATTTTCTGCTATTAACCCTTGCAAAAATGTGAAATTTGCAGGGAAACACACATTTTAGTGAAAAAAAATACATTTTGTTTTACATATGCAAAAGTCGTGAAACACCCGTGGGGTATTAAGGTTCACTTTACCCCTTGTTACTTTCCCCAAGGGGTCTAGTTTCCAAAATGGTATGCCATGTGGGGATTTTGTGCTGTTCTGGCACCATAGGGACTTCCTAAATGCAACATGCCCCCCAAAAACCATTTCAGAAAAACGTACTCTCCAAAATCCCCTTGTCGCTCCTTCGCTTCTGAGCCCTCTACTGCGCCCGCCGAACACTTTACATAGACATATGAGGTATGTGCTTACTCGAGAGAAATTGGGCTACAAATATAAGTATACATTTTATCCTTTTACCCCTTGTAAAAATAAAAAAATTGGGTCTACAAGAACATGCAAGTGTAAAAAATGAAGATTGTGAATTTTCTCCTTCACTTTGCTGCTATTCCTGTGAAACACCTAAAGGGTTAAAACACTTACTGAATGTCATTTTGAATACTTTGGAGGGTGCAGTTTTTCTAATGGGGTCATTTGTGGGGTATTTCTAATATGAAGATCCTTCAAATCCACTTCAAACCTGAACTGGTCCCTGAAAAATTGTGAGTTTGAAAATGTTGTGAAAAATTGGAAAATTGCTGCTGAACTTTGAAGCCATGTAAAAACATGTCAATTTTATGATGCAAACATAAAGTAGATATATTGTATATGTGAATACATTTTTTTTTTATTTGGAATATCCATTTTCCTTACAAGCAGAGAGCTTCAAAGTTAGAAAAATGCAAAATTTTCAATTTTTTCATCAAATTTTGGAATTTTTCCACTAAGAAACTATGCAAGTATCAACAACATTTTACCAATAACATAAAGTAGAATATGTCACGAAAAAACAATCTCGGAATCAGAATGATAAGTAAAAGCATCCCAGAGTTATTAATGTTTAAAGTGACAGTGGTCAGATGCTCAAAAAATCCTCTGGTCCTAAGATGTAAAATGGCCTGGTCCTTAAGGGGTTAAGTAACAAACTCTCAGTGTTTCATAACCTGTGTGCCTTCAGCGGTTGCAAAACTACAACTCCCAGCATCCACGGTCTGTCAATGCATGCTGGGAGTTGTAGTTTTACAACAGCTGGAGGTCTGTGCACCCTCCCATGTGAATATACAGGGTACATTCATACGGGTGGGGGTTTACAGCGAGTTTCCAGCTTCAAGTTTGAGCTGCGGAAAATTTTCCGCTGCAGTTCTAACTCCCAGCGCCAGTATGACTGTACCCTAAAAACACTACACTAACACAAAATAAAAAATAAAACACTACATATACATGCACCCTTACACTGCCCCCCCCCCCCCCCCCAAAAAAAAATAGCAAAACAACAACTCCCAGTATTGTTGGACAGATATTGTCTGTCCAGGCATGCTGGGAGTTTTGCAACAGCTGGTGGCACCCTGTTTGGGAAACACTGCCGTACAGTATTCCCTAATTTAGGCCTCAAATGCACATGGTGCTCTCACTCCGGAGCCCTGTCGTATTTCAAGGCAATAGTGCCACATAAGGGGCATTTCCGTACTCGGGAGAAATTGTGTTACAAATTTTGATGGCTTTTTCTCCTTTTACCCTTTTTCTCCTTTTACTCCTTTTATGAAATGGTCAAGCTGGGGTCTACACTTGCATGTTAGTGTAAAAAAAATAAAATCTTTTCAACTAACATGCTGGTGTTGCCCCATACTCTTCATTTTCACAAGAGGTAAACCACAAAAAGCACAAAAACACCACCAAAAGATTTGTATTCTCTTTTACATACAATAATCAATCACATGTAGTAAGGTCTACGATTAAGAATATTGTCATATTCTATCCAGTGACCCTATTCTTAAAGAGGCAGTAAGCAACCAACCACTGTTCTCCTTTAGAAGGAGTAAGAACCTGCAAAATATACCGGTCAGAAGTGCCTTACCTAAAAACAATGAACAAACCAACTGGTTAAACAGCTGCACCCCAAAGGGAAACCACAAATGTGGAACTTGCAACTACTGCACATACCTACAAGTAGGGAATAAGTTCAATATAGGAGGCGAGACTGTTATAATAAAAGACTTTATTAATTGCAGAACTAAACTTGTAGTATATTGCATCATGTGTATCTGTAAAAGGTACTACATCGGTTCTACTATCCGGCAATTACAAGAGAACACCTGCATTCCATCAAAACAAATATCGGATCTCCGCGTCTTATAGAGCACGTTCAGACTATGCATAATGGTAACACAGACTGCCTAAGAGTGTTCGGCATTCAAAGGGTCGATCGTACTCCAGCAGGAATCGACAAGATCACTAGCCTGCGCAGATAAGAAACAAGATGGATCATGAGAACCCGTGCCATGGGCGCACATGGAATGAATGACAGAAACTACCTTAGTGTTTTGTTTGCTTTTTCCTTTAGTTTTTTTGCTTTTTCACCCCCCTCTAATCATTATTTTTCTTTTCCTAAGTAACATTATCTCTTTGCTCCATTCCCTCTTTTATCCATACCTTACTTCATGTGTATGACGTAAGCCGGGTAGGCGGATATCTATCCGCTAGTCTGGCATTCCAGGATAAGCCTCACGAAGCGCAAGACGGCACGAAGTAGCTACCGCTATTCTTAACCTCACCTTCCGTCCTGCTGACATGCCGAGACTGCACGATGTTTTAAAGATTTTAATAAAGCATTAAAGATGTTACCCCTCCGATCTGGTGAGTGCCGCTTTCTAACAATTCCTATTATTGTACTTGTGAAGTGGATTTAGTTCTATGTTCTCTACTATCAAGCAGAGCACCTCCGATTTACTCCCCTCACTGCTGCCTGGTTCAAATATCCTCCACTCCATTCCTACCCCGGCAGGTAGTAGCCAGCTCATGCCTCTCCTACACATACAAATTATATATATTCAGTTGCAAGAAAAAGTATGTGAACCCTTTGGAATTATATGGATTTCTGCACAAATTGGTCATAAAATGTGATCAGCTCTTCATCTAAGTCACAATAGACAATCACAGTCTGCTTAAACTAATAACACACAAAATTAAATGTTACCATGTTTTTATTGAACACACCATGTAAACATTCACAGTGCAGGTGGAAAAAGTATGTGAACCCTTGGATTTAATAACTGGTTGAACCTCCTTTTGGCAGCAATAACTTCAACCAAACATTTCCTGTAGTTACAGATCAGATGGGCACAACGGTCAGGAGTAATTCTTGACCATTCCTCTTTACAGAACAGTTTCAGTTCAGCAATATTCTTGAAATGTCTGGTGTGAATTGCTTTCTTGAGGTCATGCCACAGCATCTCAATTGGGTTGAGGTCAGCACTCTGACTTGGCCAATCCAGAAGGCGTATTTTCTTCTGTGTAAGCCATTCTGTTGTTGATTTACTTCTATGTTTGGGTTATTATCCTGTTGCAACACCCATCTTTTGTTGAGATTCAGCTGGTGGACAGATGGCCTTAAGTTCTCCTGCAAAATGTCTTGATAAACTTCAATTTATTTTTCCTTCGATGATAGTAATCCGACACAGCAAAGCAGCCCCAAACCATGATATGTCACAGTTGGGATGAGGTTTTGATGTTGGTGTGCTGTGCCTCTTTTTCACCACACATAGTGTTGTGTGTTTCTTCCAAACAACTCAATTCTGGTTTAATCTGTCCACAGAATATTTTGCCAGTACTCCTGTGGAAAATCCAGGTGCTCTTGTGAAACTGTAAACTTGCAGCAATGTTTTTTTTGGACAGCAGTGGCTTCCTCTGTGGTTTCCTCCCATTAAATCGATTCTTGTTTAGTGTTTTATGTATCGTAGATTCACTAACAAGGATGTTAGCATATGCCAGAGACTTTTGGAGACTTTGTCTTTAGCAGACACTCTAGGATTCTTCTTCACCTCATTGAGCAGTCTGCACTGTGCTTTTCAGTCATCTTTACAGGACGGCCACTCCTAGGGAGAGTAGCAGCAGTGCTGAACTTTCTCCATTTATAGACAATTTTTCTTACCATGGACTGATGAACAACAAGGCTTTTGGAGATACTTTTATAACCCTTTCCAGCTTTATACAAGTCAACAATTCTTAATCGTAGGTCTTCTGAGAACTCTTTTGTGCGAGGCATCACTCAAATCACTCAATGCTTCTTGTGAAAAGCAAACCCAGAACTGGTGGGAGTTTTTTTTTATGGGGCAGGGCAGCTGTAACCAACACCTCCAATCTCATCTCATTGATTGGACTCCAGTTGGATGACACCTCAATCCAATTAGCTCTTGGAGATGTCATTAGTCTAGGGGTTCACATACTTTTTCCACCTGCACTGTGAATGTTTACATGGTGTGTTCAATAAAAACATGGTATCATTTAATTCTTTGTGTGTTATTAGTTTAAGCAGACTGTGATTGTCTATTGTTGTGACTTAGATGAAGATCAGATCACATTTTATGACCAATTTGTGTAGAAATCCATATAATTCCAAAGGGTTCACATACTTTTTCTTGCAACTGTATATGTGATCAGGATAAGGTCCTGAGTAACACATAACATTTTTTTTTTTTTTTGTAGAATATGACAGGTACTCTTCAAGGCAGTAAATTCAATTCGTCACAAACCTCTCGGCTCTGCAGTTGATGACTTTTCCTGCATAAATTAGTTCAGCTTTCCGGTGCTCGGGTGGGCTGGAAAAGGTGGATACAGTCCTAGGAGACTCTTTCCTAGGAATGTATCCACCTTTTCCAGCCCACCGGAGCACCTGAAGGCTGAACTAATTTATGCAGGATAAGTCATCAACTGCTGAGAAGTTCGTGACAAATCGAATTTACTGTAAGTTCGCTCATCTCTAATGATCATGATCACAAATTGTTCCATGCTGAAGATGATGATGCAGCCCTGTGGCTGATACCTAGGGTGTGAGACAGTGTTTCCAAACAGTGTGTCTACAGCTGTTGCAAAACTACAACTCCCAGCACACCCGGGCAGCCTTCGGCTGCCCGGGCATGCTGGGAGTAGTAGTTTTGCAACAGCTGGAGACACACTGTTTGGTAAACTCTGGTGTAAGATCTTCAATAGCAATCATAATCCAATCTGTTGCATTAACCTTCTCTGTCCAGGAGGGGGCACTGTCTGCAAGTTTATCAGATCTAATCCTTCCATAGAACTAAACAGGAAATATTGTTTTACAGCACATCATTATATGATTTATTTGCTTGTTACATTAAGTCGATGTAGAGTAATAGATGTCAGCGTAACCAAATAACAATTGTTAAAATGTTATAGCTAATATGTAACTACAATTTTATGTAATACTAAATACCTCATGCAGTTTGATGTCTCTATATATCATTTAATACCACAGGTAAAAACAAAGGGATCATTTTGAAGAATGATTTCATACTAAGGGCTTGTGTACACACAACACATGGAGTCATTACGGTCCTGTACTATCATGCCATAGGTGATTTATGATGCTTAGGTGTGTACTGTATTAACAGATGTTCACACAGGGCTGATTTGCTGCAGGTTTTCTGCAGTAGAATATTATCTGCCTTTCCACATGTGCAAAATCTGAAACGATTTCCCTATATAAGTCAAAGGGGGAAATCCGCACTAAATCCATAGTGTTTCCACAGCATAAATTTTCTGCTACTGTAATGCTACTGATTTTTAGTGATGAGCGGCATAAGCCATATTCGAATTTGCAATATTTTGCGAATATATGGACGAATATTCGTCCTATATTCGATATATCCACAGTTATATATATCCTTATATTCGCAAATATCGTCACTAAAGAATATTAGGAGATAGATGGATAGATAGATAGATAGATAATATATATAGATAATATAGATAGATAGGTAGATAGTTATGCGCATGCGGATAACTATCTACCTATCTATCTATATTATCTATATATATAAAACTCAACGTGTGTGTGTATGTATGTATGTATGTGTGTGTGTATGTGTGTATGTGTATGTGTGTATGTGTGTGTGTATGTGTGTATGTGTATGTGTGTATGTGTGTGTATGTATGTATGTTCCAGCATCACGTCCAAACGGCTAAAGATATGAACATGAAACTTGGCCACATGTTACTTATATGTCAGCAACAAACATAGGATAGGTAATTTAACCCTTACTCAACCCCCATTTGCAAGGGTCGGGGTTTATGTTTAAAGTCCTATACAAGTCTATGGGAAATATATGTTACTGCATAACTTCCAAACGGCTGGAGATATTTCCATAATACTTGGTCACATGTTACTTATATGTCCACTTAAAATATAGAATAATTAATGTAACCCTTAACTACCCCATTTGTGAGGGTCGGGGGTTTTGTTTAAAGTCCCATGCAAATCAATGGGAAATGTATGTTCCCACATAACTTCAGTACGGCTGGAGATATTTCAATAACTGGTACACATATTACAGGTCGGGATATGAGGACGGGATCGGAGGTCGGGATAGGAGGTCGGGATGGGAGGACAGGATAGGAGGATGAGGTATGAGGTCGGGTAGGAGGTCGGGATAGGAGGACGGGATAGGAGGACAGGATAGGAGGTTGGGATAGGAGGTCGAGATAGGAGGACGGGATAGGAGGTCGAGATAGGAGGACGGGATAGGAGGTCAAGATAGGAGGTCAAGATAGGAGGTCGAGATATGAGGACGGGAAAGGAGGTCGGGATAGAAGGACGGGATAGGAGGTCAAGATAGGAGGACTGGATAGGAGGTCGGGATAGGAGGATGGGATAGGAGGACGGTATAGGAGGACGGGATAGGAGGTTGGGATAGGAGGTCGAGATAGGAGGTCGAGATAGGAGGATGGGAAAGGAGGACGGGAAAGGAGGTCGGGATAGGAGCTCGAGATAGGAGGACGGGGTAGGAGGTCAGGATAGGAGGTCGAGATAGGAGGACTGGATAGGACGACAGTATAGGAGGACGGGATAGGAGTTCGGGATAGGAGGTCCGGATAGGAGGACGGGATAGGAGGACAGGATAGGAGGTCGGCATAGGAGGTCAGGATAGGAGGTCGAGATAGAAGGTCAGAATAGGAGGTCGGGATAGGAGGACGGTATAGGAGATTGGGACAGGAGGTCGAGATAGGAGGTCGGGATAGGAGGTCAGGATAGGAGGTCGGGATATGGGGTTGGGATATGACAATAATATATGAGGATTTATTTTCCTCCCCAACAAGGATTAGAAAGGAAAAACCGGGCAACGCCGGGTATTCAGCTAGTCTATATATATATATTATCTATCTATCCATCTATCTATCTCCTAATATTCTTTATTGACGATATTTGCGAATGTGAGGATATTCGCGAATATTCGCATATTCTCATATTTGCAAAAATTCGCCCTCCAGTCTAATACAGTAAATAGTATAGGAGCTTCCTTTAGACCACAAGCTGGAAGCAGGGAGGGATGAGATCACTGTCATGTGTTTTGTGGGGGGAAAAAAATTCAGAATATTCGTAATTGCGACTATATAGTGCTATAATCGTGAATATGCGAAATTCGCAATAAATATTTGAATTGCAAATATTCGCGCTCAACACTACTGATTTTCAGCATGTGAATCCACTGCATGTATTTGCCCTGTGCGAGCACACACTTTTATCAAGATATTTTGTTCTAGAAGTTATACTTCTCATGGAGAATAGCTCAGCATTACAGAAACTGGGCCAACATGGCTAAATTTATGTCTGTTGGATTCATACAAAATGCAAATAAAAACTGTGTATGCCTGTAGGATGGAATGTGTCTAGAGGAACAGTCATGGACCATACACTGACACTCCAGCTTGTAGAAGCACGCCCAGCCGCGCAAAACGGATCTGTCCTGCGCCCCTGTCCTCTGTTCACCTGCCTGCTGAAAACGGTTACGTTGTATGTGCCACAATAAAGCCTTCTCACGCATGGTGAGTGCAGTCTGCTATCTTTCTTCTCTACATTTGCCTGTTATCATGACTGTACAGGCTTAGCTCCGCCCAAAGCGCTCACATACTCGGACTGCACCTGTTGAGAGCTCCCCTCCTACCTGCACGCAGTTCTCTAGTCTTGCAGCTGCTCATCCTTATCTCTACTATTTGCATTATGGACACTTCTAGAGGTGCTATGTGATGTATTCTCCCCCTCCAACCTCCACATGGCCATCTACCGACTAGCAGGCCCTCTAATCACCTTTATGGACCACTTAAAGTGGTGGAAAACTATTTATTTTTATTTTTTTTCAAATCAACTGGTGCCAGAAAGTTAAACAGATTTGTAAATTAGTACTAAACAATAAAGATATTTGAGGCTCAAGGTCTTTGGATAAGGAACACACTTGTTGGTTAAGATATATCAGATATTTATTAATTAGTTTATATCAAAACTGATAATCCGGGATCACAGGGCCCTTGTAAATCCACGGAGTCAGATAGATTTAAATAAAAATATAAAATCATAAAATTCATAAATATAGAAATGAAAATATATATCTATAGATGTATAAGACCACTGGAAATGATAGCAGCTAATTCAAATCGGCACTCTGGATAATATTTGTATGTAGATAATGTCCATAAAAGTGCCAATGCAGTCCTAAAAGTATATCCCATTCTTTCACACTTATAATGTCCTTTTATAACAGTTGAGTGGCAGTTGAGTAATACTCAGGTGTCTGTGACCTCAGACTTAGATACTGCTCTGTATGTCATATAGAGCAATTCTAGGATACTGTATTCCGCAGCACTGGTTATTCGAATGCCGGCAGTAAATTCAAACTATGCTCATAGTATTAAAATAGGTTTAGCTCACCGGTCCGGATGCAATTTTTCGGAGGTATAGTTACCGCTCCTTGCTTGTCCTCAGCGATGTCAAGCAGCCATCTGTCCCCGCTCTCTGGCCTGAGAGAGCACCGCTGGAGTCTCTGCCGACTCCTATTAGCGCGGTGTTAGCGGATGGTGGGCGATGTATACAGGGGCTGCAGCGCTTGCAAGGCAGGTATTCCAGGTGGCGTCCTCGTGCAGGTAGCGCGCGCTCCCGGTCTCTATATTTAAGCCGCTGAAGAAAGCACCTAGTGGGTGCTGAAACGCGTCCGGCGACCCCCCCAAGAGACGTATGAGACCACTGAACTATTACCATTTGCAGTCCACAGTAACTACCAGCTATCACACGGACTTTTCTTGAGCGCGCGGTCAGAGACCGGAAGCGCGCGCTACTTGCACGAGGACGCCACCTGGAATACCTGCCTTGCAAGCGCTGCAGCCCCTGTATACATCGCCCACCATCCGCTAACACCGCGCTAATAGGAGTCGGCAGAGACTCCAGCGGTGCGCTCTCAGGCCAGAGAGCGGGGACAGACGGCTGCTTGACATCGCTGAGGACAAGCAGGGAGCGGTCACTATACCTCCGAAAAATTGCATCCGGACCGGTGAGCTAAACCTACTTTAAAGGGTACCTCTCATCAAAAAAACTTTTGATATATTATAGATTAATGTATGCAGAATAACTTTACAATTGCATGTTATTAAAAAATATGCTTCTTTCTATTTAATTTTCCACTTTGAAGAAATGACCACTAGGGGTCTCCCTACCAGTCCTGGCAGCAAGCATTTCAGACTCATGCTGGAGTCCTAAACACTACGAGCTGCCAGTCACAAAGGAGAACACTCAGAGCTGCCAGCCTGCTTTATTCACAGCCTGTTTGGCTGTGAACAAAGCAGGCTGGCAGCTCTGAGTGTTTAGGACTCCAGCATGAGTCAGAAATGCTTGCTGACAGGACTGATCGGGAAAAATACAATAGAAAGAAGCATATTTTTCATTAACATGCTAATGGAAAGTTATTCAACATTCATTAATCTAAAATATAGCAAAAGTTTATTTTAATACTTTAATACTATGAGCATAGTTTGAATTTACTGCCGGCATTCGAATAACCAGTGCTGCGGAATACAGTATCCTAGAATTGCTCTATATGACATACAGAGCAGTATCTAAGTCTGAGGTCACAGACACCTGAGTATTACTCAACTGCCACTCAACTGTTATAAAAGGACATTATAAGTGTGAAAGAATGGGATATACTTTTAGGACTGCATTGGCACTTTTATGGACATTATCTACATACAAATATTATCCAGAGTGCCGATTTGAATTAGCTGCTATCATTTCCAGTGGTCTTATACATCTATAGATATATATTTTCATTTCTATATTTATGAATTTTATGATTTTATATTTTTATTTAAATCTATCTGACTCCGTGGATTTACAAGGGCCCTGTGATCCCGGATTATCAGTTTTGATATAAACTAATAAATATCTGATATATCTTAACCAACAAGTGTGTTCCTTATCCAAAGACCTTGAGCCTCAAATATCTTTATTGTTTAGTACTTCTTTATCAGACACCTTAGGTACAGGTGTCAGTTTGAGTTTGCCCGGGTCATTGTTGTGAAACTTTCCGCAGGAGCCTCTCCGTTCTTTACTAGATTTATAAATTACTTATATTAAAAAATATGTATCCTTCCATTACTTATCAGCTGCTGTATGCTCCACAGGAAGTTGAGTTTTCTGTCTGACCACAGTGCTCTCTGCTGACACGGACAGAGGTGTCAGCAGAGAGCACTGGGGTCAGACAGAAAAGAAAATTCAACATCCTCTGCATCCTCTGGAGCATAAAGCAGCTGATAAATACTGGAAGGATAAAGATTTTTGAATATAAGTAATTTACAAATCCGTTTAACTTTCTGGCACCAGCTGATTTTTTAGATGTTTTTCCACCGGAGTACCCCTTTAACTACTTGTCCCACAACCTTAGGCAACTATTTAACACTTTTAACTCCGTTTTATGTCACCTGCTACCACCCCACATCTCTCATCTCAGCTGAAGACTTTGTTACATACTTTAAAGGGGTACTCCGGTGGTCAACGTGTTTTTCCGTTTGTGACTTATCCTATTTGTTTTGTTTCATTTCTATTCTTGTTGTTTAGGCTACTCTATTTCCGTTCTTTGTTGTCTTTTATCCCCCACTTTATTTTCCTATCTTTGCTTCCATTTCCTGTTTATTGCTGTGCTGAAAACTACAAATCCCAGCATGCCTTGCTGGTTTGGGGCGGCTATAATCAGCCCTGGTTGTGATACACTGGCATACACACACAAAAGGGACTACAACTCCCAGCATGTGTCATTGAGGAGTCCCCCCCCCTCCTTCACACATAGAAATCATCCCCAGTCTGAGATTTCTTCCCCTGCAGTCTATACATCCCCAGCCCGTGCACCTTGTTATCCTCCCCTTCACATAACACTTATCTTCTCTGTCTTCTTTCAGTGAAGACCTGCGTCCTCAGAAGACAGAGCAGGGGGAGGGGAGATGAGGAGCTGTGTACATCTTCTCATCTCCCCAAGCTCTGGCTTCTTTCTCTCATGCACACCTGCGTCCTCCTGGAGGGGGAGATGAGGGGGCGTGGCTTCTCTCTCATGCACACCTGCGTCCTCCTGGAGGGGGAGATGAGGGGGCGTGGCTTCTCTCTCATGCACACCTGCGTCCTCCTGGAGGGGGAGATGAGGGGGCGTGGCTTCTCTCTCATGCACACCTGCGTTCTCCGGGAGGGGGAGATGAGGCGGCGTGGCTTCTCTCTCATGCACACCTGCGTCCTCCAGGAGGGGGAGGTGAGGGGGCGTGGCTTATCTCTCTCATGCAGTTCTGAAAGAACAGAGAAAAATAAAGCCAGGGCATCTTGTCCACAGCCTAATCCTAACAGGTGGACAACAGTCAGAGATCCAACACAGAACTACAGAACTTCCTGGCCCACAAACAGGTAAGAAAAAAAGACACATGCTACACAAACATATAATACATGTCAATTGCAAAAAACATGAACATTAAAAGAAGATGCAATATAGCCAAAAATGTTAACCACCGGAGTACCCCTTTAAACACAAGATCGACAACATCAGAGAAAGCTTTAACTTGCAGTACCTAAGACCGCATAACCCATTTTTTTACCATTACCGAAGACAAGCTTTCAAAGCTACTTACCACCATGCACCTCACCACCTGTTCACTTGACCCATTCCATTTCCACCTTATCCCCATCCTTACCACTGTTTTTATCTTAGCCCCATCATCTCAATCAATGGCAGTTTTTCCTTCTTTATTATAAACATGCAACCATAGCACCAATATTTAAAGGGGTAGTCCAGTGGTGAAAAACGTATCCCCTATACCAAGGATAGGGGATAAGTTTGAGATCGCGGGGGGTCCGACCGCTGGGGCCCCCTGCGATCTCTCTGTACGGGGGCCAGGCTCTCCGGCCAGATAGCGGGTGTCGACCTCCGCACGAAGCGGCGGCCGACACGCCCCCTCAACACATCTCTATGGCAGAGCCGGAGATTGCCGAAAGCAGAGCTTCGGCTCTGCCATAGAGTTGTATTGAGGGGGCGTGTTGGCTGCTGCTTTGTGCGGAGGTCCACACGCCTTAGGATAGGGGATAAGTTGTTCACCACTCGGTCACCACTGGACTACTCCCTTGATCCATCCTCTTTGCCCAGCTATGAGCCATTTCACTTCTCCCCTTTGCTTTGAAGAGTATGCAACACAATGTCTACCTTGAACTGCCCTCCTACCTTTTATATAACTCACTCACCACTACCGCCTTATGTAAAAGCAGAGGACCATTTTCTTCTTCTACAAACTCTCTTATCCTTCCGTGTCACAGGTTAACCCTCTCCTGGATCTCATCATCCCTCAAAAAGAAAGCTGAAATATGATTGAATGCTAAGGGCAACATTGACACTTTTAGGAGAAGAAAAAAGGCTCAAGGGATAAAATATATTAGAAAGATGCATAATTATTTATAACATAATAATAAAAAGGTAGGAACAAAGTGGTATTGGGTGTGCTCAATCTAAGTGTCCGAAAATCCAGTGCAGTGTAGACCCCTGATGACTACACCAGGGTTTTGGCAAGCACAGTGATTGACAAAAGTAATGAATGCAAAGGAGATGTACTGGTTCTCAAGGACATTAAGTGATAAAATAAATTATGATAAAATAAATACAACATGGGTGTAACCGTGTGTTATAATGTAAGACTATATAATATGAAATGTAAAATGTAAAAATGGATGTGAGAATGTATGAATATATGTATCAATAAATATAAGTGGAGCCTAAAACTCCCAAAAGTATGAAGATGGTCGTGACTGTGGGTTTTACAACAATATTTATTAACAATTAAAAAATACAATGTAACCAGAGTGGATGCCGGCAGTACCACCCTGGTAAGAGACTTATTATGGTAAAAAACAAGTAAAAATAATAACTTTTTTTTTAGTATAAACAGTTATTTTTACTTGTTTTTTTTTACCATAATAAGTCTCTTACCAGGGTGGACTGCCGGCATCCACTCTGGTTACATTGTATTTTTTAATTGTTAATAAATATTGTTGTAAAACCCACAGTCACGACCATCTTCATACTTTTGGGAGTTTTAGGCTCCACTTATATTTATTGATACATATATTCATACATTCTCACATCCATTTTTACATTTTACATTTCATATTATATAGTCTTACATTATAACACACGGTTACACCCATGTTGTATTTATTTTATCATAATTTATTTTATCACTTAATGTCCTTGAGAACCAGTACATCTCCTTTGCAACAATAAAAGGTGTCTCTTAAACCCTCTTTAAAATGATATTTCATCTGTGGCAAATGAAGGTATCT
The DNA here is from genome assembly GCF_029499605.1 of Hyla sarda. Lineage (NCBI taxonomy): Eukaryota > Metazoa > Chordata > Amphibia > Anura > Hylidae > Hyla > Hyla sarda. The sequence goes on from NC_079191.1 coordinate 352,292,985, forward strand.
GACTTCAGTATGCCAGCAGTTGCTTACCTACAAGTTGCCAAACAATAGCCCCTTTCCTGTAATCGAGGGGTTTCCAACAGTCAGGCCCATCTATTGCTTAGCAGTAGTTCAGGGGGTGCTCCATTACCAAAAAAACACTGCTGGGTCCTGTTCCCATCCTCAGTACACGACACATAACTGCGGCCACTGGTTGCTGCTCCAATGGTGATGTCAATATAAATGTATTTCAGGGATGTATACAAGATGGGGCTGGCACTGTAATGTATATAGCCGATTCTGGTGGCCTTATGTTTAGGGGATACTTTCTGCTGGTTCAGTGGCAGTGCTGTGGCAGCACAGGGGACTTGGGTTCTCCCCATGTTTGTGTGGGTTTCTCTGGGTTCTCCCACACTCCAAAAGCATTAGATAAGTTAATTTGGAATTTAGAATGTGAGCCTCAATGGGGATAGGCACCGCTGTGATGACAAGCTCTGTACATGTCTGTGGAATGTGTTGGTGCTATAAACAGATGTAATCCTTATTATAATATTAATAATAATAATGACACTATCAATGAGTGCACCCTGGCTGTTGCTAGATGAGTGTTTTAAATATGTCCCGGATTGTGGCAGTATGTTATTGCACAGATTAAAAGCATTATTTCTTTAGTAATAGAGTCATAAATGAATATAATCATAATGTTGATGATAGTGCTATTAATAGTTATACTCTGCCTGTTGTTATGAAGCATTCACATCATAATTGTTACATCCATCTAGTTCATATGATTTTCTGCTAGAAAATTGTATAGATCATATATCTAGACATATCCATTGACTTCTTTTCACTGATCACCTGGTTTGTTCCATTTACATTTTTGTCAGATTTTTTTGTCCTGATTCAGAAACAGATTAGGGTCACATGGAATGGGTGATGACAGACCCTACAGTATGCCACCAGCTGTGCCTGCTTGTAGCGGCGGATTGCACAGTGTTCTGCGAGTTCCCGAGCATACAGCATCCATTTAAGGACATCGTCAGTCGTAACTCCTTCCCGCGTCAGTCAAAACCGCTTCCCACCTCCTCCCTCGGACCAATCGCTGTCAGTATTCACCCATAATTCCTTCCCCCGTCAGGTAAAACAGCATCCCGCCTCCTCCCTCGAACCAATCACCATCAGTCATCAACTGTAACTCTGTCCCCCGTCAGGCAAAACATCGTCCCGCCTCCTCCCTCGGGCCAACCACCGTCAGTCGTCAGCCGCAACTCCGTCCCCCATCAGGCGAAACAGCGTCTCGCCTCCTCCCTCACACAATCCTCCGTCAGTCATCAGCCACAACTCCCTCCTCCCTCATCCGAAACTCCCTCATCCAAAACTCCGTCATCCCTCAGACGATTCTCCCTCAGACGAAACTTCCTGCATAGCAGAGCCGACACTGCACAGCATGTATAGCAGAGTCAAAATTGTGAAACTTGCACGTGTACTACAGACACTACGTTCTACAGAGTCTGTATAGCAGAGTCAACACTAAATAGCATGTACAGCAGAACCTGTATAAGCACAGCCGACACTGACTTGGCTCTGCTACACAGTGGGAAGGTTTTTAGTCTGAGAGATGATGGAGTTTTTGATAAGGGAGTTGCAGCTGACGCCTGACGGAAATTGGTGCGCCTGGTGCGGGTCGGAGTTACGGCTGACAACTGACGTCCAAAAATGGACACCGTATGCGTGCATGCGCAGTGTACTCGCACACATCATGGCTGCTCTTGGCCTACCTCAGGGAGTACACTCTGCAAGAACACTGCACATGTGTGTGGCAACTCGCAGATCGCTGTGTGTCTTCTCATAGCGGTGGACTGCTGCTACGAGCAGGCAGACACATCTGGAAGCACACTGTAGCGTCCGTTACTGGCTTTCGGATTGAATTGTATCATTGTACATTTTCATCCATTTAAATGGACACGGTTTTACCCCTGCACATGCACAATAGCTTCAGAATTGCCTAGAAAGACTGTGAAAGATCGGGAAACATTAAAACAAATGTTTTTTTATTTTGTTTTTTTAAATGGACAAAAATGTGTGAAAATGTACTACCATCTATCTTAGAGATACACTTTTCAGACATATATACCATGTTATTTTTTTAGCACACAATTTAATACGATTATAAGCCATCCGTTTTACAATGCGTTTGACAGAAGTAAACATTTGTGATGTTGATGCTAGCTCCCTCCGATGTATAAGTTATTTAGGTACTAATTTGTGACAGTGTTAATTTGAACAGTTTCAAATTAGTAAGTAAATGTACTGCATGGCAGCATAGTCTACCTACAGTATAAAGTAATGTGTTTTTTTAAAATATTTATAACAAGGGTACTGATTGTGTCTATTAAGTGCGATATGCATATGTATAACTATACCTGTCAACTTTTCCATGTCCCTTAATTGCTGGCTCCTACTTTCTCAGTATCCAGAATGTTACATGAGAGCATTCTATTAGCAGCTGTTGTAGATAACATTTTGCTATGCTCATCTCTGTCCTTAGGGATCTGTACATGGATTGCTGATCCAGGAACAGTGAATGACATAGCATGTACAGGCAGTATATCTTCCTAAATAATACCCCACTGCAGACAAGGAAGCCTGTTTTTTTCTCTCCCTAATAATAGTTATATATTTCATACTAGCTTATCTCATTTGTGTTGTTGGGCTACTTTGTTTGGCTGTTTCCCCTAATCATATATGGTCCGCACCATCTTGCTTCTGCCTGCACTAGAACTACCAGTATTTTGGCCAGGGGCTTGAGCGTCAAGCACCCAGCAATGGCCCACCTCTTTAAAGGGGTACTCCATCCCTAGACATCTTATCCCCTATCCAAAGGATAGGGGATAAGATGTCTGATCGCGGGGGTCCTGCTGCTGGGGACCCCTGCAATATAGCATGCGGCACCCACCTGTTTCTTGTCCGGAAGCGCTGGAGGGTCTGCGTCGCTACCACGGGAACGGAAGTCCGTGACTTCATGACTCTGCCCCCGTGTGATGTCACGCCCCATCCCCTCAATGCAAGTCTATGGGAGGGGGCGTGACGGCCGTCACGCCCCCTCCCATAGACTTGCATTGAGGGGATGGGGCGTGACGTCACACGGGGGAGGAGTCATGACGTCATGGACTTCCATTCCCGTGGTCGCGACCCAGACCCTCCAGCGCTCTGTTCCATGTTGGGAGCTGTAGTACCTGCAGTTAAGGAAAGATCACAGTGGATGTCACTCCTGACACTCGCTGTGATCCTCCTGTACAATGTATAGATAGGGCCGGCGTTCTTCTATGGTCCCCTGCACTGCCGTATATATACACCTACTCATATTTCCCGCAGAGAGTTGTGATTGGCTGGAACCATTTGACCAATCACAACTCTGGGGGTAATACGAATAGGTGTATATATACGGCAGTGCAGGGGACCACAGAAGAGCGGCCGCATCTAAAAATTATACAGATGGATCGCAACGGAACTCGGGGGGATCTGTCAATTAGTACAGGATCTACTACTCCCATCATGGAACAGTGTGTTCCATGCTGGGAGTAGTAGTACCACCTAAAAAATATTGAATAAAAAGTGAAACACACACACACACACTACATTTTTATTATTGTCGGCTATATTTTTAGTGCTCTGCCCGCCCACATAAATTGATCCCTGTTTAAAAATTAATAAAAATGTTGTAATAAAAAAGATAAATTTCGTCAGATACAATTTTTTCCATCACTACTGTATCTTTTTTATTATTATTTTTTTAATGGTACCCTATGAAATTTTATTAAAAAAGGTATCTCCATCACTTTTTTGGATCGCAAAAGTCCAAAAGAGAATAAAAACCGCCTGCAAAAACGCCAAAGTTAAAACCCACATGGCGTTTTTCTTGCCATTTTTTTACTCCCATAGACTTCTATTGGAGAAAAATGCCACGATTTCAGGGAAAAATTTGCCATTGGCTAAACATGCAGCGATTTAGCAAAACCGACAAGGAGCTGAAAAACGCCAAAAAAGAGTGAAAAAACGCCAAAAGGATTTCAAAAACGCCAAACTGAAAAGCGCCAAGTGGAAAAAGAATTTTGTGATTTCTCATTGATTTACAGCTAACATCTGGCTGCAGCGTTTTTTGGCCAAAAAAACACCATGTGGCAGAATTGGCGTTTTTCTTGGCGTTTAAAAAAAAAATAAAAATAAAATAAAATAAGTAGAAACTTAGCCTAATGCAGGCAATTAAAGATGTATGCGGAGCAGGAGAGGTTTGCTATGGGGATTTGCTCCTGCTCTGGAAAGTCCCTGACACAGACAGAGGTGGCAACTCAACTTCAGCAACTGATAAGTACTGGAAGGGTTAAAGGGGTATTCTGGGGAAAAACTATTTTTTTTTTCATATCAACTGGCTCCAAAAAAATGTAACAGATTTGTAAATTACTCCTATTAAAAAAATCTCAATCTTATCAGTACTTATCAGCTGCTGAAGTTGAGTTGTTCTTTTCTGTCTGACAACAGTGCTCTCTGCTGACATCTCTGTCTGTTTCAGGAACTGTCCAGAGCAGGAGAGGTTTGCTGTGGGCATTTGCTGCTACTCTGGACAGTTCCTGAGACAGAGGTGTCCGCAGACATGGATTACCGCTGGAGAAACGGAGAAAAAAGCCCAGTTAGTTGGAAGACGCACACCGCTTATAGTACAATCCACCACGAGCACCGGGGAATATTTTAAAAGGATATTTTTGTTGTAAAAACAGATGACGCATTTCGAGAGAGCCCGCTCTCTTTTTCAAGCCTTATCTAGATAAGCGAGCGCTCTCTGCATTTAAATGGCCAAAGCATAGGACAGAAAGTATCATCTTGGGGACAAAATAGAAGAGGAGCTGTATGCATCAGGTTTGTAGCTCCTAATAATGTCACCTCATAAGCTCATAAATAACTTTATAGACCCCACTAATAGCTGCCCATTAAAGGGTATGGCAGGATTATCAGTACTTGCTGTACACTGTAGGAGTGGATCTACCAGTTTGACCCAGAATTCTCTGCAGCTGCTCAGCAGCTGCCAACCTTCAAAAGTCAAAGATAATTAAAAATCAAGCACGAGTCTGTCCTTAAGCATTCGGCATAAAGTGCATTTTCTCCACTTCTTAACTGAAATGTCTGCACTAAATTTCATTACCCATCCTTTCAACGTGAGCCAAAGTGCAACACGTTGCAGAATGAAACATTAATTCCACAACTACTCACAATTTATGTGCTTGGGATAAGAAGTAGAAAGTGCTTAAATCCATTTTAATTATCCAAACACTCAAAACCATTTATCTGCAAAGCTTTCTAATTCACTGGACAGTGCTCGCTGTCATTCTATCCGTGTGTAGATCGCCCTTCCCAGCTTCTTGGAACACTTTCTACAGACAGGACGGGTATCATTATGGCATTGTTCAATTGAAAATCTCAAGGGGCTGTTACATCATGGCATTTCCTAATAGGGTATTGTGATAGTCTGGGGGATGTAGGGTATGGGGAGTGTAGCTGTGCAGTAATTAAAGGGTGCTTGTTAACCCTTGCTATTCGTGACGCCAGGGTGAGGGCTCCTCATTAACGCTTGTCCTACCGTCACCCTTCCCAAGAGCGACAAGTGGAGAAGAATAGATTGTCCACAACTGGAGAGTTTTCTTAAACGGTATTAACTTTTACTGAAGGTTTTCTGCAAGTCTTTAAGCATAACAACAGCTTTCCTTGGAGATTGACAAAGGTTGGGACTTTAGCAATTAGAGTCTCTTAGTACTGTGCGTTGCTCCACTGGATTTAGGGGTTAGTTGCGGTCCAGTAGTCATGCTAGCATTAGCGGGGATTTAGATTTGAACTCACGGTTTTGGTTCAGCTAAGGCCGGCAAGTTTTTGAGGCCTAGCGTGTCTTTGAAAGTTGTGCAGAACCGTCCTGTTAGTCCGGCATCCACGAGAGCAGCAACCCTAGAGAGCGATAATTGGACGCAGCTCCCTTATATGGGCAGGGGCTGGACTAGCACTAATTGGTCCGTACTGATGTCAATCACCATTACAAAGATTTGTGGGTAACACGTGACCCAAGGACTTCCTAAGGTCCTCCAACATACCATAAAGGTGACTAGCAGGGTCACATGACCGAAGGTCCTGCGATGCCGAAAAAGGTAAGTACTATACATTACTATAAAATATATATAATTATTAAATATATACATATATATTATCATTAGAGATAGACTTGAGGAGAGGCGACTAGGGGCTGTCCCACCTGAGGAACCCTACCTGAACATAGTTACTCTGACTTTGGGGACCTCTACTCTAGGTACGGTATGCAATACGGTACCGGGACACCACATTATGATATCATAAAGGGGGTTGCCATACAAGGAGAACACAGAAAAAGTGTGTGGAGATTTATAGGCCATTGGTGCTTCACTGGGAATTCTGGGAAGAAGGATATACAAAGTAATCCTCTGGTATCACCTTTTATCTGTAGTCTAAGGCTTTATAATGTAACCAAGCTTTGATTTGAAAGGAAGTTTCTTCTTTGAGATGCAAAATATTCTTTAATAACTGGGTCTATGTCGTCCACATTACTTTGAAAAGTAAAGAATAATTCAGAAATTATACCTGTCTTCAGAAATCATCAACCATCTTAATGGTTCTGGGTGTGGATGGACAACAGTACATTAAAGGGGTACTCCACTGGAAAAAAAAATTTTGTAAATCAACTGGTGCCAGAAAGTTAAACAAATTTGTATATTACTTCTATTAAAAAATCTGAATCCTTCCAGTACTTATCAGCTGCTCTTATAATCCACAGGAAGTTCTTTTCTTTATGAATATCCTTTCTGTCTGACCACAGTGCTCTCTGCTGACACCTCTGTCCATTTTATGAACTGTCCAGAGTAGGAGCAAATCCCCATAGAAAGCTTATCCCGCTCTGGACAGTGAATAAAATGGACAGAGGTGTCAGCAGAGAGCACTGTGATCAGGCAGAAAGGAAATTCAAAAAGAAAAGAACTTCATGTGGAGCATACAGCAGCTGATAAGTACTGTAAGGATTCCATTTTTTTTATTAGAAGTAATTTACAAATCTGTTTAACTTTCTGGCACCAGTCGATTTAAATTATTTTTTTTCCAGTGGATGACCCCTTTAATAAAATCTCATAAGAAAATACAGTGTAAGCGGCACTGTGAAGGACCCCAGGTCCAAAAGTCTGGGTGCTCAGCCTCGTCCAAGGGTCTGACCATGACCCCACCAAACCTGCAAACATCCCAAATGAAGGACAGAATAGCAGCACTCCAGTGTGCCGCTATTCTATCCTTCATTTGGAATATTAAAGGATTAAAGGGGTAGTCCAGCCCTCAGACATCTTATCCCCTATCCAAAGGATAGGGGATAAGATGTCTGATTGAGGGGGTTCTCCCGCTGGGGTCCCCCGCTATCTTGGTTAGACTAGGTTTACACTACTGTTGTGCTTTGACCCATACAGGGTCCATTTGGCTTTTTTTTTTTTTTTTTGTGTGTGCCAAACGGACCCTGAATGGGTTGGAGCACCACTGACACCGATGGGTCATGACAGATCCTATTGACTTGAATGGGGTCCTTTGGGTGGCCATTATTTTACAGGAGTTGAGCAGAGAAAAATAATAGGACATGCAGAATTTTTTCTTTGCTCAACTCCCGTCCTTCCAACAGACTTAGCGACACAGCTCCCTTTAGCGGAGCACGCTGGCAGTGGGAACGGGCCCTAATAAGTTGTCATTGTGGGAAAACCCCTTTAGTTTCTTATGCTATAAAGATAGAACTGTGGCCATTTAAGCAACATCACCTGTCTATTATATAAGTCAATATAAATAAAAAAGTTATTTTGAATGTGCAAAGGAAGAAAATATAATTTGATCTTAATTTAATGCTTTGTATACAGTGTTCCCTCAACATACGATGGTAATCTGTTCCAAACGGACCATCGTTTGTTGAAACCATCGCATGTTGAGGGATCCATGCATTGTAAAGTATAGGACAGTGGTCTACAACCTGCGGACCTCCAGATGTTGCAAAACTACAACACCCAGCATGCCCGGACAGCCGTTGGCTGTCCGGGCATGCTGGGTGTTGTAGTTTTGCAACATCTGGAGGTCCGCAGGTTGAAGACCACTGGTATTGGAGGTTATACTCATCTGTCCCCGCCGCTCCGGACCGTCACCGCTCGTCACCGCTGCCCTGGATGTTGCCTTTCATCGCTGTCGCCGCGTCCCCGAGGTGTCCCTGACGCTCCCCCAAGGCCTCTGCTTCCCCGGCATCCGCGCTCTCCGTCGCCGCCATCACGTTGTTGCGCACGCCGCTCCTATTGGCTGACGGGACAGCGTGCGCAGCGACGTGATGACGACGATGGAGAGCGCCGACGATGCAGGGGATCCCGAAGAGGACGCGTCGGAGCCCCGAGGACAGGTAAGAGATCGTCAGCGGACCACACGGGGCACCGTAAACGGCTATCCGGTGGCAGCTGAAGCAGTCTGCGCTGTCGGATAGCCGTTTATGTGATGGCCCCGACATAAAAAAGCATCGTACGTTGATGCTGCCTTCAACATGTAATGGCCTCTGAGAGGTCATCGTATGTTGAAATGATTGTATGTCGGGCCATCGTAGGTCGAGGGGTACATATATATATATTTATTTTTTTTTTGTAGTTTTAGTTTCTTGTGTTTTTTTATCTACATTTTTAAAATAAATAATTTCCAATTTGGACAGTTCTAAACTGTTTCATGGTCTTTAAAAAATATTATTGCTAAGATGTATATGAAACGGACTGTTTTAACATATCTTTAAATGTAAATAGGAGTCTTATTATACACCGTAACACAGAAGTGGTCTTGGGGGATGCATTATGTTGACTGATACTTGTGTTGTCTAAGTAGACTTCAGCATTTAGACTTTGATATTCTCTAAGGTTCATGCGCCGATTTCCCGGGACCTAATTCCTTGACAATTGTGGCACCAAATTGTCTGTCTGGCTAGAAAAACAATCCTCACCTCTTTGGTCTTGTTATGAATGGAAGTTAAAGTTTACCAGGCTGCAGCGGGCACTCTCTCCTACACCCTGTCTATTCATTACTTCCAATAACAATCATTAGCCTGAGAAATGGGACAATCTGCTTCTCAGGGAGCTCCTCACAAAATATATGAACCAAGCCAATTACCGATCTGAATTGTGCAGCTCTGGGAATTTAATTTGGTCTCTTGGCTGACTCAAGATACCTCCATATCTATGCCATTTCCAATGTTAGTTAAATGAGAGGAACCCCCAAAAGGCCATATGTTACTGATATACTCGCGTCTTTCGTTGAGAGGGGCCAATGGGGTGACAGTGCTTTGTTGCGGACACATGGCTCCTGTATTCTCGTGACAGCTCACAGCAGCTGGACACAGACAGCACAAACTGTTGCCACCCGTGGTAGGCGGGACAGCTTCCCCTAAATAGCTGCACACTTGAGCAAGCCCATTGTCTAGAGAGAAAGCATTTCAACTGCCCATTAACAGTCATCATAGGAGAAAAGGCAGCTTCACAGAAGAGAAAACCTTTAGGGCATATTGTTTGGGACAATTAATTTGTAAATTGCCAGTTTGCAAAACACACCATGAATGAATTAGCTACAATGATCAAATAGGCTGAGAAACCTCGAATAGCATGGAATTCCCATGAATAATTAGGGTAATCACACTGGTTGAATCTGCTGTTATTTTCATTATCGACATATATATATATATATATATGTATATATATACAGTATATATATATGTCAACATATGTTATTTTCATTATCGACATATATATATATATATATATATGTATATATATACAGTATATATATATGTCAACATATGTTATTTTCATTATCGACATATATATATATATATATATATATATATATATGTATATATATACAGTATATATATATATATGTCAACATATGTTATTTTCATTATCAACATATATATATATATATATATGTCGACATATGTTATTTTCATTATCGACATATATATATATGTATATATATACAGTATATATATATGTCAACATATGTTATTTTCATTATCGACATATATATATATGTATATATATATACAGTATATATATATATGTCGACATATGTTATTTTCATTATCGACATATATATATAGGAAAAGGATAACGGCAGCACACCAAACTTAGTGAATCAAATCTGTGTTAAAGGGGTATTTCAGGCAAAAACTTTTTTATATATAACTGGCTTCAGAAAGTTAAGCAGATTTGTAAATTACTTCTATTAAAAAATCTTAATCCTTTCAGTACTTATGAGCTTCTGAAGTTAAGGTTGTTCTTTTCTGTCTAAGTCCTCTCTGATGACACGTGTCTCGGGAAACGCCCAGTTTAGAGGAGGTTTGCTATGGGGATTTGCTTCTAAACTGGGCGGTTCCCGAGACAGGTGTCATCAGAGAGGACTTAGACAGAAAAGAACAACCTTAACTTCAGAAGCTCATAAGTACTGAAAGGATTGAGATTTTTTAATAGAAGAAATTTACAAATCTGTTTAACTTTCTGGAGCCAGTTGATATATATAAAAAGTTTTTGCCTGGAATACCCCTTTAATTTATTCCATGGATAAGAAGACAACGTTTTGGCGATCTCTCACCGCCATGGCGGTGAGAGATCGCCGAAATGTTGTCTTCTTATCCATGGAATAAATTAACACAGATTTGATTCACTAAGTTTGGTGTGCTGCCGTTATCCTTTTCCTATCAAGAAGAACCAGAGCACCGAGGTTCCATTGTGCCTGCACCCACCTGCATATTTACTTGATGTGCTGCTTTATATGGACATATATATATATATATATATATATATATATGTGTGTGTGTGTGTATTTATATCTACAGTATGGGTACTATTTATATGAATATAAATAAAATGCTAAAATCAAATATCATCAAATCCACAGCGTAAAATCTGCTTCAGTGAATATGTGAACGTACCCTATACATAGACCGAGACAGATGCAAGGGATTAGAATTTGTTTCTGGCAATGCAGAGTATTTTGCCGGGATGTCAGGAAATAAAGAAATTCACATCATGATAAATGCAGTGCAAAAATATATGTTTGCATCTTCCAGTAAATTTTGGTTATGACTAAGAAGCTATATACTCGAAACACATCAACTTTATTTTGATTCTGGATGTATCCATTGTTTTAAAGGGGTACTCCAGTGAAAAACTTTTTTTTTTTAAATCAACTGGTGCCAGAAAGTTAACCAGATTTGTAAATTACTTTTATTAAAAAATCTTAATCCTTCCTGTACTTATTAGCTGCTGAATACTACAGTGGAAATTCTTTTCCGTTTGAAACACAGAGCTGTCTGGTGACATCATGAGCACAGTGCTCTCTGCTGACATCTCTGTCCATTTTAGGAACTGTCCAGGGTAGGAGAAAATCTCCATAGCAAACATATGCTGTTCTGGACAGTTCCTAAAATGCACAGAGATGTCAGCAGAGAGCACTGTGCTCATGATGTCAGCAGACAGCTCTGTGCTTCAAAAAGAAAAGAATTTCCGCTGTAGTATTCAGCAGCTAATAAGTACTGGAAGGATTAAGATTTTTTAATAGAAGTAATTTACAAATCTGTTTAACTTTCTGGCACCAGTTGATAAAAAAAAAAAAAAAAGGTTTCCACCAGAGTATCTCTTTAATTGACTACATTTTAGTCTGTTGCAGTATCTTGTAGTACCTTTTTTTTTTACTGGACTAACAGTATTTTGTAGAGACAAGCTTTCGGCAGGCCTCCCTTTATCAATTCAAGTCAATGACTACAAATGAATAGAAGATTTTACCAGTGAGTTATTGTGCTGGATTACTATTATTTTCATATGGATATTCTGTTAGGGTACATTAACATGTACTGTGTTTGCTGCAGATTTTATGCTGCAGATTTTGATGCTGCAGAATTGATGCTGCAGAATTGACGCTGCGGATTTGATGCAGTGTTTACCCATTTAGTTACACTGATTTACACAACATGAAATCTCCAGCATCTAATCCAGAGAAAACACAGCATGTTTGATTGTACCTTTTTTTTTTTATTCTTTATAATTTTTCCACAAAATAAATACATACATACATCCATAAAGCACTTTACAGATGTGCATAAATGTATCCCTATTCCCATCCCTATTTGTAAATATATCCCGACGTATATATTATTATCACAATATAATTATTGGAACAATTGATACAGTAGTTCTCACGATTTGTAGTTTTATTTAAAATACATTAGACATATACATTTAGAAGGTATTAAGAAGTATATTGTATAGATTGACTTTTTTGGGCCTTTTTATACCTAAAACAGTTCTGTTGACCAGTGTGCTTGAAGTGACTTGATCAAACCTCACTGTATGATGCTGCATTTTTTGGCAGAAGAAGCGATCTTGAGATGCTTTAACCCCTTTGGGACTCAACCCATTTTCACCATAAAGGTGTACTCCACTGCTCAGCGTTTGGAACAAACTGTTCCGAACGCTGGAGCCGGGAGCTCTTGATGTCATAGCCCCGCCCCTTCCATCCTGATTCTGAGATAGTTTCTCCGTTACATATTCTACTTTAACATAGTGGTAAATTTTCGTTGTTACTTGCATCATTTATTGGTGAAAGGTCCCAAAATTTCATGAAAATTGTAGTGTTTTACTCTTTATTTTGTGTAGTGTTGTGTTTTTAGGGTACAGTCACACAGACGGGGGTTCCCAGCAAGTTTCCCGCTGGAAGTTTGAGCTGCAGTGGAAAATCTGCCACAGCTCAAACTTGTGGTGGAAAGCTCACTGTAAACCCGACCGTGTTTTTGTACCCTGCACATTCACATGGGGTGGGGGGTGGGGTGCACAAACCTTTCCAGATGTTGCAAATCTACAACTCTCAGCATGGACTGACAGACCGTGCATGCTGGGATTTGTAGCTTTGCCACAGCTGGAGGCACACTGGTGAGGAAACATTAAGTTATGTAACAGACAAACTCAGTGCTTCCCCACCAGTGTGCCTTCAGCTGTTAAAAAACTACAACTCCCAGCATGCACGGTCTGTCAGTGCATGTTGGGATTTGTAGTTTTGCAACAGCTGGAGGCACACTGGTGGGGAAACACTTATTTAGTTTCTGTTACCTAACTCTCTTTCCTCACCAGTGTCCCTCCAGCGGTGGCAAAACTACAACTCCCAGCATGCACTGATAGCCAAAGTTCATGCTGGGAGTTGTAGTTATGCAACAGCTTGAGGCACGCAAGTACAACTCCTAGCATGCCGAGACAGCAGTTTGCTTCGTGCATACTGGGAGTTGTAGTTATGCAACATCTGGAGGGCTACAGTTCAGAGACCACTGTACAGTGATCTCCAAACTGTGACCCTTCAGATGTTGCAAAACTACAAATCCCAGCATGCCCAGACAGCAAATGGCTGTATGGGCATGCTGTGAGTTGTAGTTTTGCAAGATCTGAAGGGCCACCGTTTAGAGATTCTAAACTGTGGTCCTCCAGATCTCCAGGCCACTTACCCAGATCGCCGCTGTCGCCATGACCACTGCCGCCAGCGGATGACGTCATCGCCACCGTCGCTGGATCTGGTGAGCTGTACCGCTCCCCCACTCTGCCTGGACACCCATGGGTGGGCAGAGCGTGGGAACTGAACTTTAAACCCCCCACCCCCCCTTCTGCGATTGGTTGGTCGCTTCTAACCAATCCATCGCAGGGATAGGAGGGGTGGCACCCTTCAGGGGGACCGGGGCCTGTGTCGGAGACCTGTATGACCCTGAATAGCTGCAAGTCGCTGGTCTCAGGACCCCCCTCAGCGATGTCACGGGATGCCTGCTGAATGATCTTTTGCAGGCAACCAGGTCCAGTCTCCGCCACTCACTGTATAGGTACGCCCTGGGTCCTTAAAGGGGTACACACTGGAAAAAAAAATTTCATCAACTGGTGCCAGAAAGTTAAACAGATTTGTAAATTACTTCTATTAAAAAATCTTAATCCTTCCACTACTTATCAGCTGCTGTATGATCCACAGGAAGTTCTTTTCTTTTTGAATATCCTTTCTGCCTGACCACAGTGCTCTCTGCTGACACCTCTGTCCATGTCAGGAACTGTGCGGAGCAGGAGAGGTTTGCTATGGTGATTTGCTCATACCCTGGACAGTTCCTGACATGGACAGAGGTGTCAGCGGAGAGTACTGTGGTAAGGTAGAAAGGAAATTCAAAAAGAAAAGAACTTCCTATAAGTTCTGGAAGGATTAATATTTTTTTTATAGAAGTAATTTACAAATTTACAAGTCAAATTACATGACTACTGAGGAAAGGGTAGCATTAGAGAACCCTGAAACGCATCTAGTCCTGTTTGCATCATCACTGGTATAACGCTACATATTAATTGTGCTTACCACTTGCGGAGGAAGCCGAATATATTCTGTGGACTTTTTGCTGAAGTCGATCCAGTCCTATATGTGTCCGGTCCTGTTATTACAACTCCAGCTTTGGTTCTGCTGACATCACACGTCGGCAACACGAGACAAGCTCCATGCACCTAGTGTGCAGTCTCCGGTTATACCTTGTTACCATCTAAGTCCAGCGGTGAGGAAACCAACACACTAAGTGCCTGCCAGCGCTAATGGTCTCCCGGTCTCCTGAAACCACCAGCGCCTGCCAGTGCCTCCAACCCGTGACGACCACCACCGCCTGCTATAGGACTTTGTCAGGTACATCTCCGGTACCATCTAGGACCGCCGATTGGAGCTCTTTTGTGCCGTAATCTATCCAGGCACGGGGACAACTCTACCTGCCTCCAACGTGAGCTGCCATAGCTGTTACAACAATCACATACAGGATCGGTAACATAATATACTATTGATACAAACTGCTTTGTCCAAAAGGACACATCATTTCTATTTCTATCAGCATCCTATTGTGAATTTCAGTTATAGGAACTATCTGCTTATCAAGCCATTCATGTATACCAGTGATTGAATAATCTATTTATATTCATATTATAAGATGGGGAGTAACTTACTGCATTTTATAATTATGTTATTTTAATAAAACAAACAAATTATTATTGAAGCATGACCCAGTAATCCATTTCATATTACATATAACTTTTTATACAGTATCTATATAACTATTTACACTATCCTTGAAGGTCCGTGCAAATTTCTTGTTTGTATTTTCTATTTTTGCAACTGGGGTATAGTTGCATGCCCTGTTTTGACCTCGGTTAGGGATACATAATAATTGTGAGCTGCACATGCACATTTTTTTCCTCTTTTCATTTACAAATCTGTTTAACTTTCTGGCACCAGTTGATTAAAAAAAGGCATACGCCCTGCGTCCCCAAGAGGTTAAAGTGGTATTCTTATCAGAAGAAGTTGTCCTAAATTTTTGGTGGCGATCTTGGTGAAGATGTGTTACTGTAGTGCAGCTGTATATTTAGGAGTGGATTATGTTAATGTGTTTAGTAAAAAAAACAAAACAAAAGGAAGAAAAAAAAATGTATTATATCATATTCTGCAGAAAAATTCAATTTTCTCCCTATCATGCTGCATTCACTACCCCATAATGACAATGAGGAATGAATTTGAGGATTTTCTGTCATTCTTCTCTGCAGATCCTCCCAAACTCAGTCAGGTTGAATAGGGACCACCGGGGGAAGCCATTTTCAGGTCTCTCCTGAGATGTTTGACTGGGTTCACGTCAGGACCCTGGCTGGGCCACTCAAGGGCATTTTTCTCATAGCTGCCTCTAAGTCACTTCTGTGTTGTCTTGGCTGAGTGTTTAGGGTCCGTGTCTTGTTGGAAGGGGAATTTTCAGTCCAGTCTATGGCCCTCTACATCAGGTTTTTATTAAGAATATCTCTGTACTTTGCTCCTTTCAGCTTTCCTTCAACCGTGATTAGTCTCGTTTTCCAAGCCACTGAAAAATCCCCCCACAGCATGATGCTGCCACCACCAGGGCCGGATTATCATTGGAGCTTTTGGAGCTCATGCTCCTGTGGTGAGAGCCAGGGGTGTGCGATGTGAGGTGTAGGGGCAGATGGTGTTGCCCAATGTTAGATGGTGTTAACCCCTTAGTGTTTGTGACGCCAGGGCATGGTTTGCCTATGTAACCACCCAAAAGTAATCCCATTACTCCTAGGTTAGGCAGGGGTAAATAATAGGTTAGGCAGGGGTAAATAATAGTCCAAGGCCAGGTTAAGGTTAATGGTAGCTTTAGTGAAGTTGAACAGGTCTAAGAGTCTTTACAGGGTAGTAAGGTTCCCAGAGAGGTGACCAGTAACACAAGGGACCTCGCAGCTTGCTGGGACTTGCAGTGACTTGACAGACTCTAGCACAGCCACGCTGACTATAACTGACTTGAGCTGACTGAAGATAGGGACAGCAGATAAAGATGACTTGACTTACAGATCTGTGACTGCAATTTAGGCTTGAGGCCTCCACATGTACTGGACACTGGCTCTGAGATGTCTGGACTGGACTTGACCTCAGCAGAAAGTGAAACACAAGCGAGTGATTGTAGTACCCTCCCCCCTCTTATAATGGGGGGGGCTGAGCAAGGAGCCCATAGGCCAACTGTGGGTCACCTGGTGCTCTCTGGGTAACAAAACATGTGACATGAACATGTGACAACCCTTATCATGTGACTAACAATCATGTGACCATATCAAAGGTCCTTTACCCTTAATATATAACTCATACACATTATGGGGGAACACTGCAGGTGAGCCCTGAGGACGTGCAGGGACTCAACCAGACAGGACTGTAGGAGCATATACCGTACTGGGACATCACACTCTGGGCCCCGCACAGCCAGGAAAGAAAGGGGGCCCCGCTCCCTCTGCATCATGCAGGTCCTGGTCGGCAATCACTAAAAAACAGGGATCTTTACACAGAACATAATGGCAGTGACTGCTCGATCAGGACCTGCTTTGTACCTTCTGAATACTGGAGGGGATGATGTCTTTGAGGACCTGTGGTGATGTCACGATCATGTGACTTGGGGCGGAGCTAAAGTTCCCAGAGCAGCCAGGAGAGCAGAATGTATGTGGTGAGTTATACCTGCAATCTGTTGGTGAGAAGTCACTGTATATACAGCAGTTTTGCATCCAGCTGTTGCAAAATTACAACTCCCAGCATGCTAGAGGCACCCTGGTTGGAAGAGACTAATATACAGTATATACATGTGAGCTCCAGAGCTGTACTCACTATTCTGCTGGTGGGGTCACTCACTGTGTACATCAGTGCTTCCCAACCAGGGTGTCACGATGCCGGCTGGCAGGAGGTGGATCCTCTGTGCCAGAGAGGGATAGCGAGGACCGTGCTAGTGGACCGGTTCTAAGACACTACAGGTTTTCACCAGAGCCCGCCGCAAAGCGGGATGGTCTTGCTGCGGCGGTAGTGACCAGGTCGTATCCACTAGCAACGGCTCACCTCTCTGGCTGCTGAAGATAGGCGAGGTACAAGGGAGTAGGCAGAAGCAAAGTCGGACGTAGCAGAAGGTCGGGGGCAGGCGGCAAGGTTCGTAGTCAGGGGAGATAGCAAAGTTCTGGTACACAGGGTATACTGTCACGATGCCGGCTGGCAGGAGGTGGATCCTCTGTGCCAGAGAGGGATAGCGAGGACCGTGCTAGTGGACCGGTTCTAAGACACTACAGGTTTTCACCAGAGCCCGCCGCAAAGCGGGATGGTCTTGCTGCGGCGGTAGTGACCAGGTCGTATCCACTAGCAACGGCTCACCTCTCTGGCTGCTGAAGATAGGCGAGGTACAAGGGAGTAGGCAGAAGCAAAGTCGGACGTAGCAGAAGGTCGGGGGCAGGCGGCAAGGTTCGTAGTCAGGGGAGATAGCAAAGTTCTGGTACACAGGGTATAAACACACAAAAACGCTTTCACTAGGCTCTAGGGCAACAAGATCCGGCAAGGAAGTGCAAGGGAGGAGACTAGATATAGCCAGGAAACAGATGGGAACCAATTAAGCTAATTGGGCCAGGCACCAATCATTGGTGCACTGGCCCTTTAAGTCTCAGGGAGCTGGCGCGCGCGCGCCCTAGAGAGCGGAGCCGCGCGCGCCAGCACATGACCGCAGGAGACGGGAACGGGTAAGTGACCTGGGATGCGATTCGCGAGCGGGCGCGTCCCGCTGTGCGAATCGCATCCCCAACGGCCATGACAGGGCAGCGCTCCCGGTCAGCGCTGACCGGGGAGCTGCAGGGAGAAAGGCGCCGTGAGCGCTCCGGGGAGGAGCGGGGACCCGGAGCGCTAGGCGTAACAGTACCCCCCCCCTTAGGTCTCCCCTTCTCTTTATCGGGTAACTGCCTCCCCTGGGATGAGGACACCGGGAAAGGAAGGAGGGATTCCTCAACGGCAGGCAGAACCGCAGGAGTAGGAATGGGGAGAGAGGGCAGAGGGCGAGACCTGGCACGGGGCAGTGTGACACCAGGACGAGGGCCATGAGGGGACACAGAAGCTTGCCTGGGAGGGGGGGAGGGGCATTTCCTGTGGCAGGCAGAGTCCTTAATGACCTTAGGGGGACCGGATACAGGAGGAACCACAGAGTTACGGCAAGGGTTACTGGGAACCGGTTTTAGACAGTTCTTGGCACAAGAGGACCCCCAACTCTTGATCTCCCCAGTGGACCAATCCAGGGTTGGGGAATGAAGTTGAAGCCAGGGAAGTCCAAGGAGAATTTCCGAGGTGCAATTGGGGAGGACCAAAAGTTCAATCCTCTCGTGATGAGATCCGATGCTCATAAGAAGGTGCTCCGTGCGGAAACGTATGGTACAGTCCAACCTGGCTCCGTTGACCGCGGAGATGTGGAGTGGCTTGACAAGACGGGTCACCGGAATATGGAATTTATTCACAAAGGACTCCCGAATAAAATTCCCAGAAGCTCCAGAGTCCAGACAGGCCACGGCTGAGAGGGGAGAGCTGGCTGAAGTGGAAATCCGAACAGGTACCGTGAGACGTGGAGAAGCCGACTTGGCATCAAGAGACGCCACACCCACGAGAGCTGAGTGCGAGCGTGCGTTTCCCAGACGTGGAGGACGGATTGGGCAATCCACCAGAAAATGTTCAGTACTGGCACAGTACAAACAAAGATTCTCTTCCTTACGGCGATTCCTCTCTTCCAGGGTCAGGCGAGACCGATCCACTTGCATGGCCTCCTCGGCGGGAGGCCTAGGCGCAGATTGCAGTGGAGACTGTGGGAGAGGTGGCCAGAGATCTAAGTCTTTTTCCTGGCGGAGCTCTTGATGCCTCTCAGAAAAACGCATGTCAATGCGAGTGGCTAGATGAATGAGTTCATGCAGGCTAGCAGGAGTCTCTCGTGCGGCCAGAACATCTTTAATGTTGCTGGATAGGCCTTTTTTAAAGGTCGCGCAGAGAGCCTCATTATTCCAGGAAAGTTCAGAAGCAAGAGTACGGAATTGTATGGCGTACTCGCCAACGGAGGAATTACCCTGGACCAGGTTCAGCAGGGCAGTCTCAGCAGAAGAGGCTCGGGCAGGTTCCTCAAAGACACTTCGAATTTCCGAGAAGAAGGAGTGTACAGAGGCAGTGACGGGGTCATCACGGTCCCAGAGCGGTGTGGCCCATGACAGGGCTTTTCCAGACAGAAGGCTGACTACGAAAGCCACCTTAGACCTTTCAGTAGGAAACTGATCCGACATCATCTCCAGATGCAGGGAACATTGGGAAAGAAAGCCACGGCAAAACTTAGAGTCCCCATTAAATTTGTCCGGCAAAGACAGGCGGAGGCTAGGAGTGGCCACTCGCTGCGGAAGAGGTGCAGGAGCTGGCGGAGGAGATGGTTGCTGCTGCTGTAGCTGAGACTGAATCTGCTGTAGCTGCGACTGGAGTTGCTGAGTCATGGTGGTCAAGTACGACAGCTGGTGATCTTGTTGGGCAATCTGTCGGGCTTGCTGGGCGACCAGTGTGGGGAGGTCGGCGACAACAGGCAGAGGAACTTCAGCGGGATCCATGGCCGGATCTACTGTCACGATGCCGGCTGGCAGGAGGTGGATCCTCTGTGCCAGAGAGGGATAGCGAGGACCGTGCTAGTGGACCGGTTCTAAGACACTACAGGTTTTCACCAGAGCCCGCCGCAAAGCGGGATGGTCTTGCTGCGGCGGTAGTGACCAGGTCGTATCCACTAGCAACGGCTCACCTCTCTGGCTGCTGAAGATAGGCGAGGTACAAGGGAGTAGGCAGAAGCAAAGTCGGACGTAGCAGAAGGTCGGGGGCAGGCGGCAAGGTTCGTAGTCAGGGGAGATAGCAAAGTTCTGGTACACAGGGTATACTGTCACGATGCCGGCTGGCAGGAGGTGGATCCTCTGTGCCAGAGAGGGATAGCGAGGACCGTGCTAGTGGACCGGTTCTAAGACACTACAGGTTTTCACCAGAGCCCGCCGCAAAGCGGGATGGTCTTGCTGCGGCGGTAGTGACCAGGTCGTATCCACTAGCAACGGCTCACCTCTCTGGCTGCTGAAGATAGGCGAGGTACAAGGGAGTAGGCAGAAGCAAAGTCGGACGTAGCAGAAGGTCGGGGGCAGGCGGCAAGGTTCGTAGTCAGGGGAGATAGCAAAGTTCTGGTACACAGGGTATAAACACACAAAAACGCTTTCACTAGGCTCTAGGGCAACAAGATCCGGCAAGGAAGTGCAAGGGAGGAGACTAGATATAGCCAGGAAACAGATGGGAACCAATTAAGCTAATTGGGCCAGGCACCAATCATTGGTGCACTGGCCCTTTAAGTCTCAGGGAGCTGGCGCGCGCGCGCCCTAGAGAGCGGAGCCGCGCGCGCCAGCACATGACCGCAGGAGACGGGAACGGGTAAGTGACCTGGGATGCGATTCGCGAGCGGGCGCGTCCCGCTGTGCGAATCGCATCCCCAACGGCCATGACAGGGCAGCGCTCCCGGTCAGCGCTGACCGGGGAGCTGCAGGGAGAAAGGCGCCGTGAGCGCTCCGGGGAGGAGCGGGGACCCGGAGCGCTAGGCGTAACACAGGGTGCCTCCAAGTGTTGCACAACTACAACTCCCAGCATGCCTGGACAGCCAAAGCCATCTGGAGGCTGGTGAGGTCACTGTGTTCATACATTACTTATCCTGTACTGATCCTGAGTTATATCCTGTATTATACTCCAGAGCTGTACTCACTATTCTGCTGGTGAGGTCACTGTGTACATACATTACATTACTTATCCTGTACTGATCCTGAGTTATATCCTGTATTATACTCCAGAGCTGTACTCACTATTCTGCTGGTGAGGTCACTGTGTTCATACATTACTTATCCTGTACTGATCCTGAGTTATATCCTGTATTATACTCCAGAGCTGTACTCACTATTCTGCTGGTGAGGTCACTGTGTACATACATTACATTACTTATCCTGTACTGATCCTGAGTTATATCCTGTATTATACTCCAGAGCTGTACTCACTATTCTGCTGGTGAGGTCACTGTGTTCATACATTACTTATCCTGTACTGATCCTGAGTTATATCCTGTATTATACTCCAGAACTGTACTCACTATTCTGCTGGTGAGGTCACTGTGTACATACATTACATTACTTATCCTGTACTGATCCTGAGTTATATCCTGTATTATACTCCAGAGCTGTACTCACTATTCTGCTGGTGAGGTCACTGTGTACATACATTACATTACTTATCCTGTACTGATCCTGAGTTATATCCTGTAAATCTTTTATTAGAAAAATATAAATCATAACAAAACATAAACCAGCACAACTTTCCCATAACGGAAAACAACAACATGAAATAACATAAACCCAAACTTTACATTTAAATAAAAGAACAAAAATCCTGCCTAACCGGCCAGCCCAGCTTTCCTACTAGAACTAGAAATATTATAACTAAACCTTTCATAGCCAAACAACACACTCATAAGAAACATAAAAATAGCACTATTTCGCTTTAATTCAAAACACCCAAACTCGGGAAAAATCATACATAGAAAACACAACAAGCACTCACACTGCACACCATGTTTTTTTTTTTTTTTTAAATAATAATATTAACCCCTTCAGGACGGAGCCCATTTTGGCCTTAAGGACCGGAGCGTTTTTTGCACATCTGACCACTGTCACTTTAAACATTAATAACTCTGGAATGCTTTTAGTTATCATTCTGATTCCGAGATTGTTTTTTCGTGACATATTCTACTTTAACATAGTGGTAAATTTTTGTCGATACTTGCATCCTTTCTTGGTGAAAAATCCGTAAATTTGATGAAAAATTTGAAAATTTAGCATTTTTCTAACTTTGAAGCTCTCTGCTTGTAAGGAAAATGGATATTACGAATACATTTTTTTTTGGTTCACATATACAATATGTCTACTTTATGTTTGCATCATAAAATTGACGTGTTTTTACTTTTGGAAGACACCAGAGGGCTTCAAAGTTCAGCAGCAATTTTCCGATTTTTCACAAAATTTTCAAACTCAGTATTTTTCAGGGACCAGTTCAGGTTTGAAGTGGATTTGAAGGGTCTTCATATTAGAAATACCCCATAAATGACCCCATTATAAAAACTACACCCCCCAAAGTATTCAAAATGACATTCAGTCAGCATTTTAACCCTTTAGGTGTTTCACAGGAATAGCAGCAAAGTGAAGGAGAAAATTCACAATCTTCATTTTTTACACTCACATGTTCTTGTAGACCCAATTTTTGAATTTTTACAAGGGGTAAAAGGACAAAATTTTTACTTGTATTTGTAGCCCAATTTTTCTCGAGTAAGCACATACCTCATATGTCTATGTAAAGTGTTCGGCGGGCGCAGTAGAGGGCTCAGAAGGGAAGGAGCGACAAGGGGATTTTGAAGAGTACGTTTTTCTGAAATGGTTTTTGGGGGGCATGTTACTTTTAGGAAGCCCTTATGGTGCCAGAACAGCAAAAAAAAAAACACATGGCATACCATTTTGGAAACTAGACCCCTCGGGGAATGTAACATGGGATAAAGTGAACCTTAATACCCCACAGGTGTTTCACAACTTTTGCAAATGTAAAAAAAAAAAATAATAATTTTACCTAAAATGCTTGTTTTCCCAAAAAAAATGTATTTTTAAAAAGGGTAATAGCAGAAAATACCCCTAAAAATTTGAAGCCCAATTTCTCCCGATTCAGAAAACACCCCATATGGGGGTGAAAAGTGCTCTGCTGGCGCACTACAGGTCTCAGAAGAGAAGGAGTCACATTTGGCTTTTTGAACGCAAATTTTTCTCTGGGGGCATGCCGCATTTAGGAAGCCCCTATGGTGCCAGGATAGCAAAAAAACCCCCACATGGCATACCATTTTGGAAACTAGACCCCTCGGGGAACGTAACAAGGGGTTAAGTGAACCTTTATACCCCACAGGTGTTTCATGACTTTTGCATATGTAAAAAAAAAATTATTTTTTTACCTAAAATGCTTGTTTTCCCAAAAATTTTACATTTTTAAAAAGGGTAAAAGCAGAAAATACCCCCCAAAATTTGTAACACAATTTCTCCCGAGTATGGCGATACCCCATATGTGACCCTAAACTGTTGCCTTGAAATACGACAGGGCTCCAAAGTGAGAGCGCCATGCGCATTTGAGGCCTAAATTAGGGATTGCATAGGGGTGGACATAGGGGTATTCTACGCCAGTGATTCCCAAACAGGGTGCCTCCAGCTGTTGCAAAACTCCCAGCATGCCTGGACAGTCAACGGCTGTCCGACAATACTGGGAGTTGTTTTGCAACAGCTGGAGGCTCTGTTCTGGAAACAGTGGCGTACCAGACGTTTTTCATTTTTATTGGGGAGGGGAGGGGGGCTGTGTAGGGGTATGTGTATATGTAGTGTTTTTTACTTTTTATTTTATTTTTTGTGGTAGTGTAGTGTAGTGTTTTTAGGTTACAGTCGCACGGGCGGGGGGTTCACAGTAGTTTCTCGCTGGCAATTTGAGCTGGAGCAGAAAGTTTGCGGCAGCTCAAATTTGCAGCCAGATACTTACTGTAATCCTCCGCCCATGTGAGTGTACCCTGTACGTTCACATTGGGGGGGACATCCAGCTGTTGCATAACTACAACTCCCAGCATGCCCGTTGGCTGTCTGTGACTGCTGAGAGTTGCAGTTTTGCAACAACTGTAGGCACACTGGTTATGTATCACTGAGTTTGTGACCTAACTCAGTGTTTCACAACCAGTGTGCCTCCAGCTGTTGCAAAACTACAACTCCCAGCATGTACGGTGCATGGTGTACGGTGACTGCTGAGAGTTGTAGTTTGCAACAGCTGGAGGCACACCGGTCGTGAAACACTGAGTTAGGTAAAAAAAAACTCTGAGTTTCACAACCAGTGTGCCTTCAGCTGTTGCAAAACTACAACTCTCAGCAGTCACCGACAGCCAACGGGCATGCTGGGAGTTGTAGTTATGCAACCACCAGATGCACCACTACAACTCCCAGCATGCACTTTAGCTGATTGTGCAAGCTGGGAGTTGTAGTTATACAACAGTTGAAGGTACACTTTTCCATAGAAAGAATGTGCCTCCAGCTGTTGCAAAACTACAAGTCTCAGCATGCCCATAAGGGAATGCTGGGAGTTGTGGTGGTCTGCCTCCTGCTGTTGCATAACTACAGCTCCCGGCATGCCCTTTTTGCATGCTGGGAGCTGTTGCTAAGCAACAGCAGGAGGCTGTCACTCACCTCCAACGATCCAGACGCTGCAGGTCAGTCCCGCAGCCGCAGCTGCTCCTGGGGCCCCGATCCCAACAGGGGCGCCGGGGATCGGGGTCCCCAGCACCCGGGGTGCACGTCCCGCACCCGCTCACGTCCTCCAGAAGAGGGGCGGAGCGGGTGCGGGAGTGACACCCGCAGCAGGCGCCCTGATTGGTCGGCCGGTAATCCGGCCGACGAATCAGGGCGATCGTGAGGTGGCACCTCATCCCTGCAGGCTCTGGCTGTTCGGGGCCGTCAGAGACGTCACTGGAGACCCGATTGACCCGAAATCGCCGCAGATCGCTGGACTGAATTGTCCAGCGATCTGCGGCGATCGCCGACATGGGGGGGGGCATAATGACCCCCCTGGGCGATATGCCGGGATGCCTGCTGAACGATTTCAGCAGGCATCCGGCTCCGGTCCCCAACCGGCTAGCGGTGGGGGCCGGAATTCCCACGGGCGTATGGATACGCCCTCGGTCCTTAAGGACTCGGGATTTAGGGCGTATCCATACGCCCTATGTCCTGAAGAGGTTAATAATAATAATAATAATAATAACACTATACCACACTCACACATGCACACATATATATCCATATATTAACTACATTTAACCAAGAAACCAAAAATAAATAAATAAATAAATTAAATTCAACTCAAAATACCCAAACTCGGGAAAATATCTCAGAAAACACAATACACACATGCTTACACACATCTTTACTACATACTACATATATAAACCAAAGAAAATAAATCCACAACGGGATACTAAAGAAACATTACTACAAAAACAAAACTGGTTCGACTGCCATGTCTATCTCTACTACTCTACTATAAATACTATATACTTTAACCCCTTAAGGACACATGACGTTCTCATACGTCTCCATTTCCGAGTCCTTAAGGACACATGACGTATGAGAACGTCATGTGTTTTACCGGCCCCCCGCAACCATCTGGAGCGGAGCCGGTCCCCGATGCCTGCTGAAATCGTTCAGCAGGCATCGGGGCATATCGCCCAGGGGGGTCATTATGACCCCCCATGTCGGCGATGGCCGCAGATCGCTGGACAATTCAGTCCAGCGATCTGCGGCGGATTCCGGGTCAATCGGGTCTCCAGTGACCCGGTGACCCGGAATTATTGGCTGATCGGGGCCGTCAGAGACGGCCCCGATCAGCCAGAGCCAGCAGGGGTGAGGTGGCACTGGTGCCACCTCACGATCGCCCTGATTCGTCGGCCGGATTACCGGCCGACCAATCAGGGCGCCTGCTGCGGGTGTCACTCCCGCAACCCGCTCCGCCTCTCTTCCGGAGGACGTGAGCGGGTGCGGGAAGACGACCCCCGGTGCTGGGGACCCCGATCCCCGGCGTCCCTGTTGGGATCGGGGCCCCAGGAGCAGCGGCGGCGGCGGAGACGACGAGGGACTGACCTGGTGCAGCGAGGATCGTTGGAGGTGAGTGACAGCCTCCTGCTGTTGCTTAGCAACAGCTCCCAGCATGCAAAAAGGGCATGCTGGGAGCTGTAGTTATGCAACAGCAGGAGGCAGACCACCACAACTCCCAGCATTCCCTTATGGGCATGCTGGGACTTGTAGTTTTGCAACAGCTGGAGGCACATTCTTTCTATGGAAAAGTGTACCTTCAGCTGTTGTGTAACTACAACTCCCAGCTTGCACAATCAGCTAAAGTGCATGCTGGGAGTTGTAGTGGTGCATCTGGTGGTTGCATAACTACAACTCCCAGCATGCCCGTTGGCTGTCGGTGACTGCTGAGAGTTGTAGTTTTGCAACAGCTGAAGGCACACTGAGTTAAGTAGTAAACCAGTGTGTCTCCAGCTGTTGCATAACTACAATCCCCAGCATCCCCAGCCAAAGTAGTATGCCTCCAGCTGTTGCATAACTACAACACCCAGCATGCCCTTCCGCTGTCCGTACATGCTGGGGGTTGTAGCTTTTGCAACAGCTGAAGGCACACTGGTTGCAAAACACTGAGTTTGTTACCAAACTCGGTGTTTCACAACCAGTGTGCCTCCAGCTGTTGCAAAACTACAACTCCCAGCATGCACTGATAGACCGTACATGCTGGGAGTTGTAGTTTTGCAACAGCTGGATGTTCCCCCCCCAATGTGAACGTACAGGGTACACTCACACGGGCGGAGGATTACAGTTAGTATCCGGCTGCAAGTTTGAGGTACGGCAAAATTTCTGCCGCAGCTCAAACTGCCAGCGAGAAACTACTGTGAACCCCCGCCCGTGCGACTGTACCCTGAAAACACTACACTAACACACAATAAAATAAAAAGTTAAAAACACTACATATACACATACCCCTACACAGCCCCCCTCCCCTCCCCAATAAAAATGAAAAACGTCTGGTACGCCACTGTTTCCAGAACGGAGCCTCCAGCGGTTGCAAAACTACAACTCCCAGCATGCACTGATAGACCGTACATGCTGGGAGTTGTAGTTTTGCAACAGCTGGATGTTCCCCCCCCCCAATGTGAACGTACAGGGTACACTCACATGGGCGGAGGATTACAGTAAGTATCCGGCTGCAAGTTTGAGCTGCGTCAAATTTTCTGCCGTAGCTCAAACTGCCAGCGAGAAACTACTGTGAACCCCCCGCCCGTGCGACTGTACCCTAAAAACACTACACTACACTAACACAAAATAAAATAAAAAGTAAAAAACACTACATATACACATACCCCTATACAACCCCCCTCCCCAATAAAAATGAAAAATGTCTGGTACGCCACTGTTTCCAAAATGGAGCCTCCAGCTGTTGCAAAACAACTACTCCCAGTATTGCCAGATAGCCGTTGACTGTCCAGGCATGCTGGGAGTTTTACAACAGCTGGAGGCACCCTGTTTGGGAATCACTGGCGTAGAATACCCCTATGTCCACCCCTATGCAAGTCCCTAATTTAGGCCTCAAATGCGCATGGCGCTCTCACTTTGGAGCCCTGTCGTATTTCAAGGCAACAGTTTAGGGCCACATATGGGGTATCGCCGTACTCGGGAGAAATTGGGCTTCAAATTTTGGGGGGTATTTTCTGCTATTACCCTTTTAAAAAATGTAAAATTTTTGGGAAAACAAGCATTTTAGGTAAAAAATATATATATTTTTTTACATATGCAAAAGTCGTGAAACACCTGTAGGGTATTAAGGTTCAAATTACCCCTTGTTACGTTCCCCGAGGGGTCTAGTTTCCAAAATAGTATGCCATGTGTTTTTTTTTTGCTGTCCTGGCACCATAGGGGCTTCCTAAATGCGGCATGCCCCCAGAGCAAAATTCGCTTTCAAAAAGCCAAATGTGACTCCTTCTCTTCTGAGACCTGTAGTGCGCCAGCAGAGCACTTTTCACACCCATATGGGGTGTTTTCTGAATAGGGAGAAATTGGGCTTCAAATTTTGGGGGGTATTTTCTGCTATTACCCTTTTTAAAATTGTAAAAATTTTGGGAAACCAAGCATTTTAGGTAAAAAAAAAATATATTTTTTTACATATGCAAAAGTCGTGAAACACCTGTAGGGTATTAAGGTTCACATTACCCCTTGTTACGTTCCCTGAGGGGTCTAGTTTCCAAAATGGTATGCCATGTGTTTTTTTTTTGCTGTCCTGGCACCATAGGGGCTTCCTAAATGCGGCATGCCCCCAGAGCAAAATTCACTTTCAAAAAGCCAAATGTGACTCCTTCTCTTCTGAGACCTGTAGTGCGCCAGCAGAGCACTTTTCACACCCATATGGGGTGTTTTCTGAATCGGGAGAAATTGGGCTTCAAATTTTGGGGGGTATTTTCTGCTATTACCCTTTTTAAAATTGTAAAAATTTTGGGAAACCAAGCATTTTAGGTAAAAAAAATATATATTTTTTTACATATGCAAAAGTCGTGAAACACCTGTAGGGTATTAAGGTTCACATTACCCCTTGTTACGTTCCCCGAGGGGTCTAGTTTCCAAAATGGTATGCCATGTGTTTTTTTTTTGCTGTTCTGGCACCATAGGGGCTTCCTAAATGCGGCATGCCCCCAGAGCAAAATTTGCTTTCAAAAAGCCAAATGTGACTCCTTCTCTTCTGAGACCTGTAGTGCACCAGCAGAGCACTTTTCACCCCCATGCGAGGTGTTTTCTGTATCGGGAGAAATTGGGCTTCAAATTTTGGGGGGTATTTTCTGCTATTACCCTTTTTAAAAATGTAAAATTTTTGGGAAACCAAGCATTTTAGGTAAAAAAAATATATATTTTTTTTACATATGCAAAAGTCGTGAATCACCTGTAGGGTATTAAGGTTCACTTTACCCCTTGTTACGTTCCCTGAGGGGTCTAGTTTCCAAAATGGTATGCCATGTGTTTTTTTTTTGCTGTCCTGGCACCAAAGGGGCTTCCTAAATGCGGCATGCCCCCCAAAAACCATTTGTCGCTCCTTCCCTTCTGAGCCCTCTACTGCGCCCGCCGAACAATTAACATAGACATATGAGGTATGTGCTTACTCGAGAGAAATTGGGTTTCAAATACAAGTAAAAATTTTTTACCCATAAGCCCACTCTGGATAGGTAAGGCCGGCAAGTTGACTCCAGCCGATGGAAGCGCCCACCCGGTTGTAGACCCTTATATTAAAGGGACAATGAAGCAGGAAATGGTCCATGCTTTCCAGCATGTCCCCGCACTCTTCTCGGGGACATCCCCGGTCATCAGATCTCCTGCACTTCAAATTGTCCCTCACATATAACTTCCCCTGAAAGCAGCGCCAGGCCAAGTCCCAAAACTTCTGGGGGATCCTTTTCATATTTAAGAGATACAACCCCACCCTCAGATCCCGACCTGGGCAGTCCCTGAGCGCCAGAGGCTTCTGGAAGTGGGTCAACAGAACCCGTTTGTCAAGGAACTGCCTTGACTGGGTCCTGATCTCCCACACTCCCAGACCCCACCGACGTATCGCCTTCAGAGTCGGGGTAGCGTAAGCCGGAAGATGCCCATGGGGCGTACGGAGGTCCTTCACTTGCCCTCCTGTCTCCCATTCCTGGAAGAAAGGCCAAAACCATTCCCTGCAGGAGAGTACCCACGGAGGAGCCCTCTCTGACCAGAGGTTTGCGATGTTGGCTTTCAAGAAGGTGTTTGTTAAGAACACCACAGGGTTTACCATAGATAAACCCCCTAGTCTCCTTGTGCGGTACGTAACCTCTCTCATGACTAGGTTCATCCTGTTCCCCCATAACAGTTGGAAAAACAGGCTGTAGATCCTAGTGTAGTAAGCCTCTGGCAAGATACATACACTGCCCAGATAGATAAACAAGGGGAGCAGGTACGATTTGATCAGGTGTACCCTTTCCCTGAGGGTCATAGACCAACCCTTCCACTGATCCACCCTATGAGTGGCATCCTGTAGCTTACCGTCCCAGTTTTTGGTGGGATAATCATCCTGGCCGAATGTGATGCCCAGAATTTTAGTCTTGGGGCCCTGAGAGGGTGTCCGGGAGATCAAAAGTGGGATCTCCCCCTCCCAGCCAGAGACTTTCACACTTATCCCGGTTGATCTTAGACCCAGATGCCTCCGAGTAGCGTTCCACCTCCGACATCACCACATCGACCTCCTCTCTCTCGAGGACACGAAAATGGTGACATCATCAGCGTACGCCACCACTCTCTGGGCGACATCCAGCTCCGCCAGACTCATCCCGACTCCCGCCAACGGCCCACAATCTACCCTCCGGACGAAGGGATCGATTGTGCACACGTATAAAAGCGGGCTCAAAGGACAACCCTGACGGACTCCAGACCCCACCTCAAAAGAGCGGCCAGACCAACCGTTCACCAGCGGGAAACTCTCTGCCCCTGCATATAAGGTCTTAAGCCAATTAATAAAAGCACACGGTAAGCCATATCTCAGGAGGACGGACCAGAGGTACTCGTGGTTCACCCGATCAAATGCTTTGGCCTGATCCAGGGACAGCAAGTACCCCTTCCAGAGACCTGCACTACTCCGCTCCACTGCCTCCCGGACACCGAGAACAGCACTTAAGGTGCTTCGGCCTGGAACAGAGCAGTGCTGGGCCCCCGAAAGGAGCCGGGGTGCAAACTTCACCAGCCGATTAAACAGTATCTTGGCCAGAAGCTTCCTGTCCGTATTGAGAAGAGCTATGGGCCTCCAATTCTCAATACGGCTGGGATCTTTACCCTTTGAGTGAAGAATCAGGGCTGACCTCCTCATTGACTTCGGCAGAGTGCCCGAGGAGAGACACTCATTGAATACCTCAGTCAAGAGGGGAGCTAAAGACTCCTTAAAGGTCTTGTACCACTCGGATGTTAAGCCATCCGGACCTGGTGACTTCTTGGGGGCAAGCCCCTCAATCGCCAGTCTCACTTCCTCTTCCCTGATTTTTTCTGCCAAAACATCAAGAGAGGGGTCTACCCCTGGCTCAGGAATGGTTTCAGCCAGGAAAGACGACATCCCGTCTCGATCTAGATCCTTCCTTCCCAAGAGGTGCGAGTAGAAGGATCTGACAACCTCCAAGATCCCTGTTCTGGACCGATTCAGAGATCCCGTACTATCAATCAGTCCTGAAATGACTTTACTACTCACTGACATCTAACAGTTTCTGTAAGGGTCGGGCGAGCGGTACTTCCCGAAATCCCTCTCAAAAACCAAAGATGCGTGCCTATCGTACTGACACCTCATCAGCAAGGACTTCACTCTGGAGATATCTTCCCGGCTACCTCCAGTCGAGACGAGAAGCTCGAGTTTCCTCCTCAGTCCCTGATACAGGCGATACCTATTCAGGGACCTGAGGCTCGAGAGCTGGCGGAAGAACCCCGCAACCCGCTTCTTGAACATCTCCCACCACTCTGACTTACTACTACATAGGCCCAGTAAAGGTACCTGACTCTGAAGAAAATCCTCAAAGGACTGTCTTACCTCCGCTTCCTCCAGGAGGGTCGAATTCAGCTTCCAATAACCTTTACCCATCCGGGGGGTCTCTGAAACATTCAGGGAAAACAAAATCATACAGTGATCGGAGAACTCCACCTCAACCACGGACACTGCAGAAGAGACAGCTTCCTCCTTCAAATAAAACCTGTCTATTCTAGACCTGCAGCTACCTCGATGATAGGTGAAACCCGCGTGGCCTGAGGGGCTCCGGATGTGGGCGTCCTCTAGGCGAGCTTCCCTAACTATACTATTGAGAGCTATGCTATCATAAGCCAACCGATCATTGGAGCCTCTCCTATCTTGGGATCTCGTGACAGTATTGAAATCCCCTCCAAAGATCACCTGTCGGCTTGTAAAAAGAAAGGGCTTAATCCTCATAAAGAGATCTTTTCGTCCCCACTTGGTTTGTGGGGCGTAGATGTTAATGAGCCGGAGCTCCTGTCCCTTCATGAGGACATCTAAGATCAGGCACCTCCCCATTTCTAACTCAATAACCCGTCTGCATTCAACAGGAGCGGTAAAAAGGACCGCTACCCCACTATACGGCTCAGCCGCAAGAGACCAGTGGGAGGGGCCACGCCTCCACTCTCTCCTGGCTTTTACCAGAGAGGCAAGATCTGACAACCTGGTCTCCTGCAGATACAAAATATCGGCTTCAACACGGCCGAGAAAATCAAAGGCTGCGAATCTAGCCGTATCAGACTTTATGCTGGCACAGTTAATAGATGCCAGCGTCAATGGGGTGAGTGCCGCCATCATGGGTGATTGAGTTAGATAGCCCTAACCCCCTCATTTCTGTTTTTTCTTTACCCCCTCATCCCCGGAAGAGGAGGCTTCTTTCTCTTTAAACCTTTTTTTGGACTCAGACTGGTCCATTTTTAAATCGCCATCTCCGCCTGGCTCTGGTTTGGCCCCATCCCCTGAGGAAATTGCCCCATGTGGACAGGGCCCAGTTCCCCCTGGAGGCTCCCCCACTTCAGGCACCCCATCCTTGACCCCCCCCTCCATGGAGGGGGAGGAGATGTCTTCAAGGACAGAGTACCGGTTAGACAGATCAATCAGAGGGGGGGCAGGTAAGCTTCCGCTTGGGACCTGGTCCGTAGCACGGGGACTAGAGGGCTCTGACCTCTTCTTTCTCCCTTTACTGCCCTTCTTTTTTGGCCTCTCTTCACCCTCCTCATCCACACTTTCACAGTGGGAGGAATCGGAAAGATCGGCCTTGCTGCCCTCTTCTTTACAGATTCTCCTCCCTTCCTCCTCCAGCACATTCTCCTCCAGGGCCTCAGCAGTTTCAGGACTAACCTCTGGAACAGGGCCAGAAGCTACCCCTGCCACATGGGAACTCTAGAGCTCCCTGCTCCTTCTGCGATTAGCCTCCCGCCTCAGCTTGGCGGGACTTTTCCTCTTCACTGACCCTGTTGCACCTTCACCCGCACTCGTGCCCTCCCCAGCTGAAGCAACATTACTGCCGTCTCCAGCCAAGGTGACCGTCGCACGGGCAAAGGCGCTAGGACAACGGCTGAAAGGGTGTCCTAAGACACCACACAGATGACACCTGATCTGCCTACAGGATGCGGCAAGATGACCTACCCCACCACACAGAGCACAGACCTGCATGGTACAGGCTGCACTAAAGTGAGTGGGGCTGCCGCACCTGTGACAGACCTTGGGCTGCCCCTGGTAGAAAATTTGGATTCTGTCTCTCCCAAGAAAAGCAGCTGATGGGATGTGGGCAACAGTGCTCCCCGAACGCTTCAGTTTGACGGAAAACGTCCAGGCCCCAGACCAGATCCCATGTTCGTCATAGTTCTTTTTTGGCATGTCCGTCACATCACCATATCGGCTGAGCCAGGTCATGATATCATAGCAAGATAGTGACTCGTTACGGGTCAAAACGGTCACTTTCTTGGTCAAATTCTGACGGGATATCGCCTTTACGGCAAAATCCCGCCAGCCGGGCTCGTTTTTCACCACCTCATAGTTCGACCAGAAGAGTTCAAGACCCTCCGGCCGAACAAAGCTGATGTCAAACTCAGAAGTAGCGTAGGGGTGGATCAGGGCAAAGATGTCACTTGCCCTGAATTCCATTCGGAGGAGGAGCTCAACCACCTTACCCCGTGGCGGACACACATCTTCGCCCCTCCACACTAAACGGACCACATTCCTACGGCCACTTTCCTGCCCGAATGTCGGGAGGGACCAGACCACCTCCCCATTATGTTCTCGGAATGCGCCTAAGCCGTGTCTTTCTATCCAAAAAGACAGGTCAACCTCACCCCTCCCCTCTACATGGATTGACCTGTCTCCCCTACGTAGACATAGCTTCTGGGAGAAGCAGCCACTACCGGGGGGGCAGTCGAACCAGAACCTGATCCAGACCCCAAACCAGCACCCTTATTCTTAACAGAGGTGTCTGCCACCAATCCTCTCTCTGGCATTCCACTACCACCCCTCTCTTGCGCTCCACTACCACCCCTTTCTTGCGCTCCACTTGCACCCCTTTCTTGCGCTCCACTTGCACCCCTCTCTTGCGCTCCACTACCACCCCTCTCTTGCACTCCACTTGCACCCCTCTCTTGCACTCCACTTGTACCCCTCTCTTGCACTCCACTTGCACCCCTCTCTTGCACTCCACTTGCACCCTTCTCTTGCACCCCACAAGTTCCCCCCTCATCCACACTGCTACCACAACTCCTCCCATGCACACTATAACTCACATTCTGCACATTACCATTTTTAGTCACATTTTTTCCCTCACTTTCACTCTTGCCTACACTGTCCCTTGTATTAGAGGCCGGGCTGGCTTGGTCTATTGCTCCGTGTACAAGGGTTGCTGGCTTAAGGATCAGCGCTGCACAGCTCCTCCGTTCAGTCTTCTAGGGCACGGACACAGGCTCCGCCCCCTCGCACAGCGCCATAGATTTTGGCGGGAGCTGTCCCACCGGATGCACTACCGCCCCGCTTACTGCAGCTGACGGGCGCAGAACCTCCCCCTTCACAGGGGAGAGTCCCGACGCGCCAGAACTGGTACCAACTGTGTAACCTAGGGGACCGCCCCCTGAACCAACAAGGTCCGGCACCCGGACACTCCCCCCCCTCACAGGGGAGTGCCCCGCAGTGCCAGGACCTATACTGCCAGCTTCAATCGGGGGACCGCCC
Organism: Hyla sarda; assembly: GCF_029499605.1. Taxonomy (NCBI): domain Eukaryota; kingdom Metazoa; phylum Chordata; class Amphibia; order Anura; family Hylidae; genus Hyla; species Hyla sarda. The sequence goes on from NC_079191.1 coordinate 352,327,845, forward strand.
CCCAAATTGGTAAATCTGCCGCTATTTTCTGGTGCCTGGACACCCTCCCCCCTCACAGGAGGGTGCCCTTTTTTTTCTATAGCACCCGCGGCCATTTTGGGTGCACTACTGTATCCCCCATGCTGGCCCCGCTCCACTACAGAAACGGGGTCTGGCAGATTGGGGGACCCAGCACCCTGAACCGACTTTTCAGCCGACCCAGACTGCTGGAAGGGAGCAAAGACAAACTTCACTGCCTGTGTCTTCTTCCTCTTCTTGCCCTTTGCTTTTTTCTTCTCCTCTGGGCCCAAATCATCCCCGAAAGAAAAATTTTCTAGACGGGTGGGGGACTCCTGCATAACAATTGCCCGCAGGAGACCCCCATCTGCCAAGCCGCTGCAATCACTACAGTCACTGCCATCCTCATCGTCCTCACTGGAGGGAGGTAAGGCCACCTGAGCCGGGTTTATGTAGTCTTCACTGAGGGTAAGTGGGGGGTCTGGGGTAACAGTGGTGGTGGTACAAACAGAACCCGTGTCCATATCCCCCTCACTCACATCCTCCTCCTCACCTCCCTCCATCTCCTCCTCCTCCTCCTCACTCTCATCTTGGTGACTTTCTTTTTCTGCACCTCTGGAGACCCCCTTTTTGGGGAACCTCTCTTCATTTAGAATCTTCTCACTGAAGAAGCCGGCTCCAGCCACAATGTCTGCTCTCAGCTGAACAATCTCCTCCACCTCTTTCTTTAGTGCTCTCACCTTTGCAGTGAACGCTGCTCTCTTGCCCTTGGCTGCTGTATCCGCCTGGTAAGTTGCAAACTTAATGTCTTCTCTTAAACCTCGTAGCTGTTTCCCAAGTTGCTCATATTGGGCCATCTTTGCCTGGATTCTTGAACCAAAAGTCTCCAGGGATTCCCTTGACTCTTTTACCCCCCATTGCTGGGGTTCTGAGGAGCCTGAGGTAGAAGCCTTCACTCCACTCCTCTGCCTGGATGTGCTTCTTTTCCCAGAGGAACTTTTGCTGGAAGCCTTGCAGCTCCCAGCTGGGGATGGGGGAGGGGGCCCCACATGGCGATGGGCCCTGGTGGATCGTCTCACCCCATCCTGGCTGCTGACCGTCGCATTTTCCTTTGCACCCCCCGCCGGCCGGGTACGGGGAGTGCAAGATGAAGCCTCCTGGGGCTCCATAGCAGGAAAACCCTCTACCCAGGTATCTGCCACACACCTGGGGAGGGGCGGATGGAAATCACTGCTTCACTGGAAGACTCAGGAGCTCAGCAGAACACAACCTCTCTCCAGAGCTGTACTCACTATTCTGCTGGTGAGGTCACTGTGTACATACATTACATTACTTATCCTGTACTGATCCTGAGTTATATCCTGTATTATACTCCAGAACTGTACTCACTATTCTGCTGGTGAGGTCACTGTGTACATACATTACATTACTTATCCTGTACTGATCCTGAGTTATATCCTGTATTATACTCCAGAGCTGCTCTCACTATTCTTCTGGTGAGGTCACTGTGTACATACATTACATTACTTATCCTGTACTGATCCTGAGTTATATCCTGTATTATACTCCAGAGCTGCACTCGCTATTCTGCTGGTGAGGTCACTGTGTACATACATTACATTACTTGTCCTGTACTGATCCTGAGTTATATCCTGTATTATACTCCAGACCTGTACTCACTATTCTGCTGGTGAGGTCACTGTGTACATACATTACATTACTTATCCTGTACTGATCCTGAGTTATATCCTGTATTATACTCCAGAGCTGCACTCACTATTCTGCTGGTGAGGTCACTGTGTTCATACATTACTTATCCTGTACTGATCCTGAGTTATATCCTGTATTATACTCCAGAGCAGTACTCACTATTCTGCTGGTGAGGTCACTGTGTACATACATTACATTACTTACCATGTACTGATCCTGAGTTATATCCTGTATTAAACTCCAGAGCTGCACTCACTATTCTGCTGGTGGGGTCACTGTGTACATACATTACATTACTTACCATGTACTGATCCTGAGTTATATCCTGTATTATACTCCAGAGCTGCTCTCACTATTCTGCTGGTGAGGTCACTGTGTACATACATTACATTACTTGTCCTGTACTGATCCTGAGTTATATCCTGTATTATACTCCAGAACTGTACTCACTATTCTGCTGGTGAGGTCACTGTGTACATACATTACATTACTTATCCTGTACTGATCCTGAGTTATATCCTGTATTATACTCCAGAACTGTACTCACTATTCTGCTGGTGAGGTCACTGTGTACATAAATTACATTACTTATCCTGTACTGATCCTGAGTTATATCCTGTATTATACTCCAGAACTGTACTCACTATTCTGCTGGTGGAGTCACTGTGTACATACATTACATTACTTATCCTGTACTGATCCTGAGTTATATCCTGTATTATACTCCAGAGCTGCACTCACTATTCTGCTGGTGGAGTCACTGTGTACATACATTACATTACTTGTTGGGGGTTGATGTCAGTCAACACTCAGTGGTGAGATTAGGAGACATGGCGTAAATGTAAAAAATAATACCGGTCTAGAATTGCTTCTTTTTGGTCACATCATATACCATAAAAAAGTTTATAAAAAGCAATAAAAATTCCTATCTAAACAAAAAATTATACCAATAAAAACTACAGATCATGGCAAATAAAATGGTTCCTCATAAAGCCTTGTATACGGAAAAATAAAAGTGTTATAGGGTTCAGAATGGGAACATTAATTGGGTATCGTTGTAATCATATGGGCCTACAGAATTAAGATTATGTGTCATTTTAACCGTAAAATATACCCCATGAGTTGTCAGTCCACCCCTGCTATCCGGAACAAGTCTCAGTGGGAGGGGAACAAGTCTCAGTGGGAAGGGAACAAGTCTCAGTGGGAGGGCAACAAGTCTCAGTGGGAGGGCAACAAGTCTCAGTGGGAGGGGAACAAGTCTCAGTGGGAGGGCAACAAGTCTCAGTGGGAGGGGAACAAGTCTCAGTGGGAGGGGAACAAGTCTCAGTGGGAAGGGAGCAAGTCTCAGTGGGAGGGCAACAAGTCTCAGTGGGAGGGGAACAAGTCTCAGTGGGAGGGCAACAAGTCTCAGTGGGAGGGCAACAAGTCTCAGTGGGAAGGGAACAAGTCTCAGTGGGAGGGCAACAAGTCTCAGTGGGAGGGGAACAAGTCTCAGTGGGAGGGGAACAAGTCTCAGTGGGAGGGGAACAAGTCTCAGTGGGAGGGCAACAAGTCTCAGTGGGAGGGCAACAAGTCTCAGTGGGAGGGCAACAAGTCTCAGTGGGAGGGCAACAAGTCTCAGTGGGAGGGGAACAAGTCTCAGTGGGAGGGCAACAAGTCTCAGTGGAAGGGCAACAAGTCTCAGTTGGAGGGGAACAAGTCTCAGTGGGAGGGCAACAAGTCTCAGTGGGAGGGCAACAAGTCTCAGTGGGAGGGGAACAAGTCTCAGTGGGAGGGGAACAAATCTCAGTGGGAGGGGAACAAGTCTCAGTGGGAGGGGAACAAGTCTCAGTGGGAGGGGAACAAGTCTCAGTGGGAGGGGAACAAGTCTCAGTGGGAGGAGAGGGGGGACTGTCTTTGGATAGATTGTTTGAGGGCCCCATCATACTGAAGTGCTCTGTCATCCAGGCAGCCTTAATCCGGCCCTGGCCACCATCATGCTTTACTGTAGGGATGGTATTTGGGCAGGTGATGAGCAGTGTCTGGATTCCTATAGACATGATGCTTTATTTTTGCAAACTCCAGATCTTCTGTCTCTTACTGAGGAGAGGCTTCTTACCGGTCACTTTTTGTGTTCTTCCCACATGGAACAAAAACATAGTGGTTGCTTTATGGTAACATTTTGTAGCTCTTATTTCTTTTTGTAAGGATACATTTTGGAAATGCTGAGTCTTCTGGGATGTGGTTTTTACAATATATCAATATAATACTGCCCTATGGACAAGAACAAGTAGCCAAATATTCATGTGTTGGTAAAGATCTTGATAAATATCCTACTTCTCAGCATTGCTTTCGATTGTAGCCTGACCTATTTAAATATATCAGCCCTTGTCCGGGTAGCTGTTGTGATAAACCTTCATCCAGATGTTACCAGCCATTAGACCGTCCTCTGTCATAAATAACTAACTAGTATAGGCTAATATGAATTGAAATTGCTTCCCTAAAACACATTGACATGTCTTGTCTACATCTGCTTTCTGTTTAGAACAAGCTCAGAAATTAGAATTGCACATGGGTCAGTAAACATCTATGGTAGGGTCATTGCAGACCTTCACGAGGGCTGTAAAAAATGATAATTTTCCCGCGTAGAGGCCTTTCAAGAGACTCATCTCAAACAATTTACAAAGTTTCTACTTTTTGTCTCTATCTATCTATTGATCTATCTCATATACCTATATTATCAATCTATCTATTTGTTTAATATCTATCTATCTATTTAATATCTATCAATCTATCTCATATCTATCTATCTCATATCTATCTATCTATCTATCTATCTCATATCTATCTATCTATCTCATATCTATCTCATATCTATCTATCTATCTCATATCTATCTCATATCTATCTATCTAATATCTATCTATCTCATATCTATCTATCTATTTATCTATCTCATATCTATCTATCTATCTAATATCTATCTATCTCATATCTATCTATCTATCTTATATCTATCTATCTATCTCATATCTATCTATCTCATATCTATCTATCTATCTCATATCTATCTATCTATCTATCTCATATCTAGCTATCTCATATCTATCTATCTATCTCATATCTATCTATCTCATATCTATCTATCTCATATCTATCTATCTATCTATCTATCTCATATCTATCTATCTATCTCATATCTATCTATCTCATATCTATCTATCTAATATCTATCTATCTATCTATCTATCTATCTCATATCTATCTATCTATCTCATATCTATCTATCTATCTATCTATCTAATATCTATCTATCTATCTAACGTAGAAAGCAGCAGCACTCAATTCCGTGAAAAAATGTGTGGCTTTATTCAACCAAACATACAGGAGGCGACGTTTCAGCTGTCTCACACAGCCTTTGTCAACCTTTGTTTTCGGGTATCTCTGGTAGGGTGGCAGGCGTCTTACGTAGACACTGGCACATCCTACAAGAAGGACACACAGGAATACAGGAATTTGCCTCCCCCCCCACTCATGTCATACCGGAGATCCGGCAATTTGAGGGATCGTCTGGTGAGGGCTGATGTGGGAGGGGGAGGTCCCAAACAGAGTTTCATTACCAGTGCCAACTTGGGATCATACCCCTGTAGATCTTGCATCAATTGCCCCCTGATGCATAAAGGCAACAAGTTTATACATCCAAACACAGGGCAGTAGTTCGGTATCAAACACTACCTCACTTGCAATTCTACTTACGTGATTTATGTACTATGGTGCCCGTGTAAATTGTTATACGTTGGGGAAACCACCTGGGATTTCAAAACCAGGATAAATCACCATCGCTATACCATTAGAAAGAAACGCCAAGACCTTCCAGTGGCTAAACATTTTGAGGAGTTGGGCCATACGGAACGTGATTTAAGTTTTATGTTGGTAGACCACATTCCCCCCCTTAAAAAAGGTGGAGATAGGGAATGTAAGTTAAAAAGGAGAGAGCTGAGGTGGATCTACGAGTTAAATACTCTCAAACCTCATGGTTTGAATACTGAATATAGAATCAGCCATAAAATATGTAATCCATAATTTCTCCTCTGGCATGGAGACACGCCACAGGACAAGTACGCGGAATATGGTGTATGTTTGGTACTTTTTTTCTATATATTTTTCTATATATTTATGCTATTTTATTTATTTTTCTTCCAGAGGAGTGAATGAGAGACGCTGCGCCTCCAGCCATGACCGGTCACTAAGGACGCCACCACGACACCCTTTTCCTTATTCTACGGATACTCCCAAGCACCTGACGCCGGGTACCTGAGCACCCCGAAAATGAGCTGCATGAAATACACCTACGAAGGCAAAGATGGTTGAGTGGATGCCAGGTTGTCACTTTTGGGGTGGTATATCCGGATTGTGCCACCCGACTGGATTGCCAGACAGGGAGACACAGAGCCGGTATGCCAAACAGAACGGTTTCCCGTTCCATGGCATCACCCCATAACAGTCGACAATCCCACCCCCACGATGCGCCGGTATAACCGGTATCATAGGTACCACTATCGCATATATGGACTGACAGTAAGGGTAGCCAGGACCCAAGATGGCGCACAGCCCGCGTTCACTTTAGTGCGCAAGCACGAGCCATACACGTGCTTTTGTTTACCATGAGATCACTTCCGATGCAAACCGGAAAGACGTAGGAGACGGACCTGGGCTGGACTGGTTGGCGTCCTCGTGTGTGCCGGTGAATGGAAGACGCGCGGCGGAACTCCTCCCTCCCGGAAGACTCACACATCACGGTGAATACATGCACAATTATGCACTTTACAAAAGTTGTGAACAGTTTTGAGTTTACTTATTGTTTTGCACCGAGTTTATTTCATGTATGGTAGGCGCCTGATGCATGTAAGGTGTTTAATTTTGCCCTACTATCTATGATCGTAATAATCACTGTACTGCTGCACTCTGTTTTGTAAACAATTATGACACTAATTGATTGTCACCTGTTGACTATATAAACCCCACACTATGTACCAGTCACTACTTGACAAAGGCTGTGTGAGACAGCTGAAACGTCGCCTCCTGTATGTTTGGTTGAATAAAGCCACACATTTTTTCACGGAATTGAGTGCTGCTGCTTTCTACGTTGGATTTACTGGACCTGTGACCGGGTTTACCTGCAGCACCAGCATACACTCAACAGTGCTGCCCACCTTTCTATAATATCTATCTATCTATCTATCTATCTATCTCATATCTAGCTATCTCATATCTATCTATCTATTCTTGTATGAGAACCACTCTCCTTGTTGGTTACGGGTGCAGGCTGGTCCAACCCGGCAGGGTCCCCAAAATGTAAGCAAAAGATGCAGCAGCACTCCGTGATGGATGAAAAAGTGGAGTTAGGCTTTATTCATCAAGTGCAATACACTGCGTTTTGACCGTCTCACACGCTTGACAAAGACCGTGTGAGACGGTCAAAACATTGTGTATTGTACTTGATGAATAAGGCCTAACTCCACTTTTTCATCCATCATGGAGTGCTGCTGCATCTTTTGCTTATCTATCTATCTATTTAATATCTATCTATCTTCTATCTATCTATCTATCTATCTATCTCATATCTATCTATTTAATATCTATCTATCTGTCTATCTATTTATAATCTATCTATCTCATATACCTATATTATCTATCTATAATCTATCAATCTATCTATTTATTGTCTATCTATTATTTATCTATCTCATATCTATATATCTATTTAATATCTATCTATCTATCTATCTATCTATCTATCTATCTCTCATATACCTATATTATCTATCTATCTATCTATCTATCTATCTATCTCATATACCTATATTATCTATCTATTTAATATCTATCTATCTATCTATCTATCTATCTATCTCATATCTATCTATCTATCTATCTCATATACCTATATTATCTATCTATTTAATATCTATCTATCTATCTATCTCATATCTATCTATCAATCTATCTCTCATATCTATCTATCTATCTACCTATCATCTATCTATCTATCTATCTCATATACCTTTATTGTCTGTCTGTCTATCTATCTATCTATCAATCAATTATTTGTCTATCTCATCTCTCTCTCTCTCTATCTCTCATATCTATCTATCTATCTACTGTCTATCAGCACTCCTAGCGATGCAGGTAAAAAAAATAAATGGGTACATAAAGATTTTTTATTTCACTATATATTAAGTTGGGGTCTGGGGACCAGGGCAGTTTATATATTAGTCTGATACATAGTAATAATGAGATCTTTATAATGAGATCCTTGCTATAAAAACAGTGTGTGAACATGGTTTACACTGTATGTTTTACACATAAATGAATAGTTCCCGGCTTTTAATTGTGTGTGTCATGTATCTCCATCTCTCTAGATATACAGAATATTGTTTTATGGTTAACCAGCTTTTGGTTTAATAGCAGCAGAGCTTATTAAAGCTGGATCTCCATTTGCTAAACCCTTTTCTGGGTGTTTCCTTACATTGGAGACATTCCTTATATTATGTAGTTGCAAAAGCGTAAAAAATAATTACTAAAAAATATTTTGCGCTTAAAAGGTTTTTCAAGGACACTGGTAGATATTCCTTAGGATCTATGGAAGTTCTATGGTTCAGCAGCATGCAAAATCATGTTGAAATGTAGCGGAATTAAATAACGAAAAGGAGAGATGCTCCCAACTGGCAGGCAGGAGGTGCTCAACCCCACATGTGCATATATACTGGTGTAGGATGTTAATGTGGCACTTGTAGTCTGTTTGCAGGCATCCCCCACCATATGCATTCTTATTCTGGGGATCATCCTAAGCAAGAGACTACAGGGGTAGGATCTGCTCCCCCAGTATATATGCACAACCGCATGTGGGGTTGAGCACATCCTGCCTGCCAGTTGAGACCATCTCTCTTTTTCGTTATTTAAGTCTTATACTTGGAGATGTAAAAACTCCACATTTTATGCACCTTTATTACCCTTCTAGGCTGCATTCAGGTTCACCTGTGAGGCCGGCATACATACTCAGCCAACTTGGGTGGGGCTTATAGTCCGCCTCCCTCCTCCCATTGTATGTGGGCTCAGCCACACTGGAGGTAACCTGGGAGCAGGATGTCAGTCGGACCTAATGCTGCTGTAATTGCCCACTGGCCCCTGGTTTTGCTTATCAGGCACAGGTAGGTTAGTGTTAGGTCCCGTGCCACTTGAGAAACCTTGGGGTTGGTGTGCGGGCTCAGGTATGTACTTCATATAAGGATATACTGGCTAATGTCTCAATTTTAATATCAGTGTTAAGGGTTCGCCAATGTCATTGTTTACATCTACCACAGTAGTGCACCTTATCCCTGTATGAAATGTAGCGGAAGTGCAGGTATGGGCATAACTAAAGTGTTAGGCACATGTGGGATGGGGTGTGGGTAAAAAATTTAAGGGGTACTCCGGCCCTGAGACATCTTATTTCCTATCCAAAGGATAGGGGATAAGATGTCTCACCGCGGGGGTCCTGCCACTGGGGATCCCCGCAATCTTGTATTGGCCACCCATCTGTTTGAGCTGCACGCCGCAGTGCCAGCTCACAAACAGTCGGGTGGCGACAACGGGGCCGGAGTATTGTGACGTCACGACTCCGCCCCGGTGTGACGTCACCCCCGGCCCCTGCTATGCAAGTCTATGGGAGGGGGCAGGGCAAGATGTCACATGGGACGGAGTCGTGACGTCACGATCTTCCGTCCCCGTGGCCGGGAGCCAGACACTCCAGCGCTTCCGGAGAAGTAACAGGTGGGTGCTGCGTGCTATATTGCGGGGGTCCCCAGCGGCGGGACCCCCGCGATCAGACATCTTATCCCCTATCCTTTGGATAGGGAATAAGATGTCTAGGGGTGGAGTACCCCTTTAAATTGGTGAATTCGGCTGACACATCTCCAATATGTATGCACAACTTTTGTCTACATGTCCATACAATCACACCTAAACCCAAAAATTCCCAAAATCAGTCTAGTACATTACTATGGGGCAGCCATGTTATCTGTTTTTAACATCATGTAAAGAAATGCTTTAAAGCCTTTAAATACCATGGACATAGGAACAACAGCCTGGAGTGTACCATATTGACTTTTATGGGACTGTTTTTGTAGGTGTATTCTGTGACCTGTGCAGAGGTCAGTGTGCTGGGAGGAGGGAAACTGAGCTCTGGATATCAGCTATTGTGAATGGCTAATAATCCTGTCTGTGAGAGACTGCTGATTTTTTTTTTTACAGAACAAGAAGGGTCAGCTTATTATTAGACTTAGTGGCAAAAAGGGAATATAGATGGTGAAATGTAAAATTCGAAAAAAAAAAAAAAAATCCTAAAAAAATATGTTTAACCCCTTAAAGCGTACCTGTCAGATCCAACAAAAAATTTTTTTTTTTCTATATCACTCAGTACCTAATCCTAACCATGGACATCTTGTTTTTATGTGTCTAGCACCTTTATTTATTTTTTATAACACTTTTAATTTATCTCACTAGTCTGAATTCCTCTCAAAAAGAGGGGGCGTGGCCTCACTGTGCAGGTCTCCGCCCCCTCCCTCAGTATGCTGTCTGCTCACATCTCCCCCTAGAATTAGCAAAACTACAACTCCCAGCATGTCCTCACTGACAGTAGTGGGACACAAGCTGACATTGGGAGGATTTTTCCTCCAGCTGTGAGTCCTACGCTCACAGCTGTCAATCAAGGAAGTTGGTCCATGATGCATGGACAGAGCAGGACTAGTATGTGTCCAAGCAGGCAGGGGAGGCAGTTGTTTGACTGGCTTTTTCGGTATGAAATACTGAAAATTTTCTAATGAAAACAACTGCAAAACCTATTAGTTTTGCATACTTTACAACATATAAAAAGTTTTTGTATCTGACAGTGCCCATTTAACCCCTTAAGGACTCAGGGTTTTTCAGTTTTTGCACTTTCGTTTTTTCCTCCTTACCTTTTAAAAATCGTAACCCTTTCTATTTTCCACCTAAAAATCCATATTATGGCTTATTTTTTGTGTAACCAATTCTACTTTGCAGTGAAATTTGTCATTTTACCCAAAAATTTAAGGCAAAACGGAAAAAAAAATCATTGTGCAATAAAATAGAAGAAAATACGCCATTTTGTAACTTTTGGGGGCTTCCGTTTCTAAGTAGTGCATATTTCGGTAAAAATGACACCTTATAATTATTCTGTAGGTCCATATGGTTAAAATGATACCCTACTTATATAGGTTTGATTTTGTTGCACTTCTGGAAAAAATTATAACTACATGCAGGAAAATTTATACGTTTAAAAATGTCATCTTCTGACCCCTATAACTTTTTTATTTTTCCACGTACAGGGCGGTATGAGTACTAATTTTTTGCGCCGTGATTTGAAGTTTTTATCGGTATGATTTTTGTTTTGATCTGACTTTTTGATCACTTTTTATTTATTTTTTAATGGTATAAAAAGTGACCAAAAATAGGGTTTTTTGGACTTTGGAATTTTTTTGCGCGTACGCCATTGACTGTGCAGTTTAATTAATTATATATTTTTATAGTTCGAACATTTACACATGCGGCGATACCACATATGTTTATTTTTTTATTTATTTACACTGTTTTATTTTTTTCATGGGAAAAGGGGGGTGATTCAAACTTTTATTAGGGAAGGGGTTAAATTACCTTTATTAACACTTTTTTTAAACTTTTTTTTGCAGTGTTATAGGTCCCATAGGACCTTTTGTAGTGTTATAGGTCCCACACTGATCTTTCATGCTGATCACTGGCATGTATTAACACGCCTGTGATCAGTGTTATCGGCGCTTGACTGCTCCTGCCTGGATCTCAGGCACGGAGCAGTCATTAGTCGATCGCACACCGAGGAGGCAGGTAAGGTCCCTCCCGGTGCCCTATAAACTGTTCGGGACGCCGCGACTGAAGGGTTAATACAGGGCATCACCGCGATCGGTGATGTCCTGTATTAGCTGCAGGTCCCGGCCGTTGATAGCCACCGGGACAGACCCGATATGACGCAGGGACACCGCGTGACCCAGCGGCATATCGCGGGAGCCGGCGGAGGACGTAAATATACGTCCTGCATCGTTAAGGGGTTAAGGACCAAGCCCATTTTCACCTTAAGGACCCTAGCATTTTTTGTCACTTTAAGCATTAATAACTCTGGGATGCTTTTACTTTTCATTCTGATTACGAGATAGTTTTTTTCAAAACATATTCTACTTTATGTTACTGGTAAATTGTCGATACTTGCATAATTTCTTGGTGAAAAATTACAAAATTTTATGAAAAATTACAAAATTTAGCTTTTTTTTTTTTTTTACTTTGAAACTCTCTGCTTATAAGGAATATGGACATCCCAAATAAATGATATATTGATTTTAAAGTTTAAAGTTCAGCAGCAATTTTCCAAAACATTTTCAAAATCGGAATTTTTCAGGGACCAGTTCAGTTTTGAAGTGGATTTGAAGGGCCTTTATATTAGAAATACCCCATAATTTACCCCATTATAATAATTGCACCCCTCAAAGTATTTAAAATGACATTCAGAAAGTTAGTTAACCCTTTAAGTGTTTCACATGAATAGCAGCAAAGTGAAGGATAAAATTCTAAATCATCATTTTAGCTCCTCCGGTCCGGGGTCACGATCTTCTACTATGGCCTATGGGCCATAGCAGTAGGTCCCGGGACCGGAGGAGCAGTGGTCGGAGCACTGAAGATAACGTTCAACTTACCTTGCGCGCGTCCTCCTCACTGCTCCGCTCTGCTCTTCTCCTATGGGCGCACGCACGGGACTCCCAGCGTGCGCTACCTCCTGGCGGCCCCTGCGTTTTTAAAGTTAACGCGGGGCCGCAGAGAGATAACAGGGACATCCTTGTGTCCTGAAAAGATTTTCCGGGACACAGGGATGTGATTTTTAAATGCTGATTTTTCCCCAAATTTTAAATTTTTACAAGGGGCAATAGGAGAAAATGCCCCCCAAAATGTGTAACCCCATCTCTTCTGAGTATGGAAATACCCCATGTGTGGACGTCAAGTGCCCTGCGGGCACACTACAATGCTCAGAAGAGAAGGAGTCACAAGATACCGAATGGGTTAAACGAGCAGCTTAGCTTTCGCCCCTTTTTATAGTCCTAAGATAGCATGCCTTATTCTCCCCCATTTGTGCATTATATCACAGTGTATATAAATACAATTCTCCTCAACCATCCTTTCCCTTTTCCCTTTCCTCTCTTTCCCTTTCCTCCCCTCAACTTCCCTCTTTTCCCCTTCTTCCCTTTTTCCCCCTCCCTCTCCCCCTTTCCCAATCTCTCATCCCCCCTCTATCCTAATTACCATCCCCTTTCTTTCCTTCCCCATCTCTCCCTTTTCCCCAAAATTTGTAATGCAATTTCTCCCGAGCACGGAAATACTCCGTATGTGGCACTAAACTGTTGCCTTGAAATACGACAAGGATCCAAAGCGAGAGAGCGCCATGGGCATTTGAGGCCTAATTTGGGAATTTGCATCCGCCACCGAAATACCCTACGGCAGTGTTTCCCAAACAGGGTGTCTCCAGCTGTTGCAAAAACTCCCAGCATGCCTTGACTGTCAGTGGCTGTCCAGCAATACTGGGAGCTGTTGATTTGCAACAGCTGGAGGCTCCATTTTGGAAACAGTGCTGTATGAGACTTTTTTTTTAATTGGGGGAGAGGGGGGTTAACTGGGTAGGGGTATGTGTATATGTAGTGTTTTACTTTTTATTTTGTGTAAATGTAATGTAGTGTTTTTAGAGTACATTCACACAGGCTGGGGTTTACAGCGAGTTTCTCACTGAGAGTTTGAGCTTCGGCGGAAAATTTGAGCCACAGCTCAAACTTGCACGGCGGGAAACTCACTGTAAACCACAGCCCGTGTGAATGTACCCAGTACATTCACATGGGCAGGGGGGTGGGGGGGGTGGGGGGGGAAACCTTCGGCTGTTGCAAAAGTACAACTCTCAGCATGCCCTTTGGCTGTCCGTGCATGCTGGAAGTTGCAGTTATGCAACAGCTGGAGGCACACTGGTTGCAAGACACAGTTTGTTACTAAACTCAGCGTGCCTACAGCTGTTGCAAAACTACAACTTCCAGCATGTACGGTCTGTCAGTGCATGCTGGGAGTTGTAGTTTGCAACAGCTGGAGGCACACTGGTTGTGAAACACTGAGTTAGGTAACAAACTCTGTGTTTTGCAACCAGTGTGCCTTAAGCTGTTGCAAAACTACAACACTCAGCATGTTGGGAGCTGTAGTTCTGCAAAAGCTGGAAGCACACTACTACATCGCCCAGTATGCCCTTTGGCTGTTTGTGTATGCTGGTTGTTGCAATTATGCAGCAACTGGAGGCACACTGTTTCATAGAAAAAAGTGCCTCCAGCTGTTGCATAACTACAAGCCCAAGCATGAACAAACAGTCAAAGGGCATGCTGGGAGTTGTAGTTTTGCTACCAGCTGTTGCAAAACTACAACTCCCAGCTTGCCCTTTGGCTGTGCATGCTGGGAGTTGTTGCTTAGCAACAGCAGGAGGCGAACAACTCACCTCCTGCTGTATCCTGCCGCCGCCACTGAGGACGCTGCTGCCGCCGCCCGGGGACCTCCGCCGCCGACTCCAGGGACCCTCCATGTCGATGCCAGGGACCCCCAGCTGCCCCGATGTACAGGTAAGGGCCCCCCGACTTGCTCGATTGCCGCCAGATCACCTCCCAGCAGGCTCGGTGATTGATCGGTCGTCTGGACCGATCAATCATTCAATCGTGAGGTGCCCGTGCCACCTCACTCCTGCATCTCGGACACCACCTATGACCCTTTTTTCCGGGTTACCGAAGACCCGATTGACCCAGAATCGCCGCTAATCGCCGGTCTCAATTCAGCTAAGTTAATTGCAGTAATGAACCTAGATATCAAATTTGACACCTAGCCACATCCTATCACATTAACTGTGCTGTTTGTCACATTGCACATCACACCCAAGTCCATTATCTGCTTAAATTATGAAACAACGTTGTTGCATGTAAGGTGAGGATACGGACAAGGCATTTGTTCTACTTTCATATCCTGCATAATGACTATTGCTGCTAATGAACTGTGCCTGTTATTATTATCATTATTTTATGATTATTGTAAGAAGAGATCTGCTTAGGCTGCTGCTAAATGCTTAGTGAGTGCATGTAACTATTTTATCAGCGACATGCAAAATATAATCGGATAAAATGCTCACTTATTGGTGGATGATTATGGAGAAGCATTATGCCATTTTGCCTTTTTCCATCTCGAAAATCTCTACATTTTAGATCAGATTTTACTTTCATTTGCTGCCATTAACACTTAGGAATTACCCAGGAGTATATTTCAAATGCTAAATTCTCTGGGATGAGGATTATGTTATCAGAAATAAATATGAATTTCTCAAGTTGGCCTTGACTGTGTTGGTAATCAGGAAATCGCTTATCCGTAAGCTAAAATAGGGGATTGTATTCTTAAAAAAAGGAAGCTAAAATGCTTTTAGGATGATTTATTTGGAATAAAACAACGATAAAAGTGCACATTTTTTGTCATAAACTCGGATAGAACCAAGACCTACAAAATGAGGTTTCTAAGCTAATATATCATCATGAGAATCACATAAAAATAAAATAAATAACAGGATTTCATTCATTCAAAAACCAAACAGAATAATAATTCCATGTAAGTCTACACAATGGGCTGCCAGGACATAGGCTGCTCCACTTAGTTTTATTTAAAACTTAGACTCGAAACCAGGACCAATTTGTGTAACCAAAGCCTACAGAGCCGCTAATACACTTCTATTTGCCAAGCATCTATTCCTGTTGCGGCTCAAGTCATGACCAATACACCTTTAATAACAAAACTGCAGGGTTAATCTCCTTTAAACCTCTGGGAAGCATTACCACATATAATCGTACTTATCGAGGTTACTGCAGATGCACTTGAGAAAATTAGACCATCTTCACAGAAATTAGGTATTTGCACTATTATGCACAAACAATAATTCAGCAAATTACAAATGAATGGATTTCTGTTTGGATCTATCATGCAAATGGGGGGGGGGCTATGCTTTTCCAAATGAGCAAATAAAAAAAAACTCTAACATCCTTAAGAGTACCTGAGGTCAGTTGAAATTTTTTTTGAGGACTTTATAACCTTGTGTTCACATCCTTCTTGAGGAACTTCTTAAGGTGCATCCTGGTTCCCGCAGTTTGGAGCAGACATCATGAGCTGAGCGTCCTTCATACCCGATTGGTCCCGGTTGCTATCAGTAGCCAGGACCCTTGGTTAATGTGGGACATCTCCGGTCCTGCCGATGCCCAGCATTAGCCCTTTAGACAATTGAGATCAATGTTGATACCAGCTTCTAAATGTGGGATATAACAATGCCAGTTAGCTCAGGGAGCTGATCGGGACATCTGTGAGGAAATTGGGGGTCCTGATCAGCTGTATGGATGGCGGTAGGGCTCTTACCTGCATCCTTGCCGTCTGATCAGTCCTCTGATGCTCCAGCCAGAGCAGCAAAGCGCTGATAACACTGATCAATGCTGAGCCAAAGCCCAGCATTGAACAGTGTATGCAATTACTGTTCTATGGGGACTAAAAAAAAAAAAAGTAAAAGTGTAAAAAAAAAAGTTCATATGTGAATAAGCCCCTCCCCTAATAAAAGCTTGAATCACCCCATTTCCCATTTTTTACATTAAAATAATGTAAACCAAAATAAACATAAACAAATGTGGTACAGTAGAATCTCCCAATATCTGACACTCACAGAAAAAAAAAAACTCTGCTATTGGGAAATGTCCTCTATTGGGAAAAAGAGGCTCAAAAAACTTCCTAAATGACTGAATACTGTATTGTACTCAGTCCAGAGTGTAATAACCTATATAATACAATAAAAAACAATACAGTATTATAGTACTGTACCAGAATGTGTCAGCATTACAAATGTGGATGCTACCTCCTGTGCCATTTCATTCCCCCGTTGACATTTTATTCCCCCTCTTGATCCCTCCAATGCCACTTCATACCCCCCCTTGAAGAACCCCTGTTCAACTGCATTCTCCCTGTGCCACATAATTTCCCCTTGATCCCTCCTGTGCCATTTCATTCCCACTTTATTACCCTTTTTGCAAATTCATCATTCACTTTACTACCCCCTGTGCCATTTTATTCCCCCTTCATCCTCCATGCTATTTCTTCCACTCATTCCATTTTATTCCCCCTTCATCTCCCTGTGCCACTTTATTCCCCCTGTGCCAAATCATCCCCCCCCCCTAACATCTTGGGCCACATCACTTTTGTCCTTCCCACCTCCCTCTGTTGTTCTTCTTACCTGGTTCAGGTCCAGCAGGCATTTTTCTGATGTCCTCTGCACTGTACTCACTAAAAGGCTGTGAGCAGCGACAAGTGATGCTCCTGACATCACTCATCAGTGCCCGCAGCCGCTGCTGCTTTTCTCAGGAAGTGCAGCGCAGAGGATGACGTCAGGAGAACATCAAGCCCAGGTAAGAAGTACAAAAGGGGGAGGAGGGAAGGAGAAAAGTCAAGTGGCGCAAGGGGTGAGAGGGGGATAATTTGGCACAGGGGAAATATAGTTGCACATGGGGATAACGAGGTAATAAAGTGGCACAATGGGGATCTGGGGGGGGGGGGGAGGGTTGTGTAATGCAGGAGACCACTGTTTAAACTGTGCTTCTGTGCTGGAGCTGCTACAGGGGAGTGCAATGGGGGAGCATGGGCTCTTTCCTGGGGTATTGGCTGTACCTCCCTGATGGCGGTCCTGTGTACACATTAGGGCAGGCACATACGCTTGGTTGTCCCCTATTCGGAGTGTTTTGTACCCTATTGGGTGTGTCTGCATCTGTTATTGTATTTGCACCCTCCAATTAGGTGACACTCCCATTAAGTCTTATGGGACTCTGCCGGAAATAAAAAACTGTCCCCTATTTGGAGGCGTTCGCTAAGGGATATTTTATTGTATTGCTGCATGTGTTAATGTCTGAACTTAAAAAAATAATGTTAAATAAATTACATGGTCGATGGCATACATGTAAAAAAAAAATACCAAAGCCCAAATTTGTGCGTTTTGGTCACTTTATATACCATTTAAAAAATGTATAAAAAGAGATAAAAAGGTCCCATCAAAGCAAAATGGTATCGATAAAAACTACATACCAGAGTGCACAAAATAAGCCATAATATAGCCCTGTATGCAGAAAAATAAAAATGTTATAGGGGTCAGAAGAGGACAATTTTAAGCGTCCTAATTATGCTGCATGTAGTTATAATTTTTTTTAACCCATTAAGGATGCTGGGCTTATCCATACGTTTTAAAGTCCTTAAGGACTGATGGCGTATGGGTACGCCCATGGGAATTTCGGTCCCCTCCGCTAGCTGATCGGGGACCGGACCGGGATGCCTGCTGAAATTATTCAGCAGGCATTTCGGTACATCGCCCAGGGGGGTCCTGAGACCGTCAATCTGCGGCGACCAGGAAAATAAGGGGGATCGGGGATGTCCAAGACACCCCCGGTCCCCCTGAAGGGATAGGAGTTAGGAGGCAGGGGTGCCACTCCTTCTATCCCTGCTATTGGTCGGTCAGACCAATAGCAGATCGGGGGGGGGGGGGGGGTTAAAGTTCAGTTCCCCTTTTCTGCCCACCCACAGTAGCCCGGGCAGAATGGTGGAACCGACGGAAACCGGCGCCAGAGGTCCACATACCATCATCGGCGGCAGCAGCGGGCGGCGTTGACCTGCGGCTGGCTCCCTGGTGTGGCGTGCTGCAGACTACGGAAGCCGGTGAGTTGCCTAGCAACATCTGGAGGGCAACAGTTTGGAGACCACTATACAGTGGTCTACAAAATTTGTAGCCCCATTTCTAAGTAAGAACATACCCCATAGGTGGATGTAAAGTGCTCTGCGGGCGAACTACAATGCTCAGAAGAGAAGGAGTGCCAGTGGGCTTTTAGAGAGAAAATTTGTCCAGAATTGAAGGCCATGTGTGTTTACAAAGCCCCCATAGTGCCAGAACAATGAACCCCCCCCCCACATGTGACCCAATTTTGGAAACTGCACCCCTCACGGAATTAAAATTTGAATTTTTTTTTCATTTACACATCCGACTTTATTGAAAAGTCGTCAAACACCTGTGGGGTGTTAAGGCTCACTGTACCCCTTGTTACGTTTCTTGAGGGTTGTAGTATCCAAAATAGTATGCCTTTTTTTTTTTTTTTTGCTGTTCTGGCACCATAGGGGCTTCCGAAATGCGACATGCCCCCCAAAAACCATTTCAGCTAAATTGGCTTTCCAAAAGCCAAATGTAACTCCTTCTCTTCTGAGCATTGTAGTATTCCAGCAGAGCACTTGACATCCACACATGGGGTATTTCCATACTCAGAAGAAATGGGGTTACAAATTTTGGGGGGCATTTTCTCCTATTATCTCTTGTAAAAATGTGAAAATTGGGGGGAAAAAATTTATTTTTCTATTTACACATCCAAATCTAACGAAAAGTTGTCAAACACCTGTCGGGTGTTAAGGCTCACTGTACCCCTTGTTACATTCCTTGAGGGGTGTAGTTTCCAAAATAGTATGCCATATGTTTTTTTTTTTTTGCTGTTCTGGCACCATAGGCGCTTTCCTAAATGCGACATGCCCCCCAACTTAACTGGTCCCTGAAAAATTCCAATTTTGAAATTTTCAAGAAAAATCGGAAAACTGTTGCTGAATTTTGGAGCCCTCTGATGTCTTCAAAAGTAAAAACATGTCAACTAGAGATGGCCTCCGATGCCCACCGGAGCACCGGAAAGCTGAACTAATTTATGCAGGAAAAGGCATCAACTGCCGAGCCGAGAAGTTCGTGACGAATCGAATTTACTGTAAGTTTGCTCATCTCTAATGTCAACTTTATGATGCAGATATAAAGTAGACATATTGTATATGTGAATCAATACATAATTTATTTGGAATATCCATTTTCCTTACAATCAGAGAGTATCAAAGTTAGAAATTTTATGAAATTTGGGGATTTTTCACCAAGAAAGGATGCAAGTAACGACGAAAATTTACCACTATTTTAAAGTAGAATATGTCACGAAAAAACTATCTCGGAATCAGAATAATCGGTAAAAGCATCCCAGAGTTATTAATGCATAAATGGACAGTGGTCAGAATTAAAGTAAAATAAAATCTATATAAATTGGGTATCCTTGTAACCGTATGGAACTACAGAATAAAGATTGTTGTAATGTTTACCAAAAAGTGCACTGTGTAGAAACAGAAGCCCTTAAAAGTTACAAATTTTTTTTCTTTCAATTTCACTGTAGAATGGTTTTGCTGTAGATTTTGCTGTGAAATGATTGATGTCATCACAAAGTACAATTGACGATGCAAAAAAATACCCTTATATGGGTCTGTAGGTGGAAAATTTTAAGTGTTATGATTTTTAGAAGGGGAGGAGGAAATAAACGAAAGTGCAAAAATGAATATTAGCCTGGTCCTTAAAGGGGTACTCCCACCTAGACATCGAATTCCCTATCCAAAGGATGGGGTATAAGATGTCTGATGTCTGATCCTTGGAAAGGTGATAAGATGTCTAGGGGCGGAGTACCCCTTTAAGGCTAAAATGAGCTTGGTCCTTAAGGGTTTAAATAACGTGAATCCTAATGTTAAATTCTCTTTAACTTCATCCAACAACTCTCTACAGTTTCTTGATACCTTAGTGGTGGTTAATGGGGGGGGGGGGGGGTAGTGTGGGGGGTCAATGTAACTGAGCCAATCAAGCTGTTTTTATAGCTATTTGTGAGCTGTATTATAATCTTATGCCAACAGATTACTTCTGTTTAAGGCAGAAAAAAATTGATTCTGCAACTGTACTCTCCCGTACATGTCAGAAGTAACCGGTATCAGACAATAAAATAATAAACCAAAAAGCAACTTTATGTGCCAGTAATGGTGCAATACAAATGGACAACGCTTTTCGAGGGGCAGGACCACCTCTATTCATCTGGTCCTGTAATAGGTAATTTTTATACAGAGAAAAGTTTGCGAAACTATAAGGTTCAAAATACAAATAACATAAAAATCAAACTATATTATTTAACACAGCAAAAGTCCAAATAATAAACATAAATAAAATATAAGACATATTATATACATATTTGCAAGCAAATTTTAAACCAGCAAAGCAGTGGTATTGGACAATAATGCTCTTATAGTTGTATCTGGTGCTTTGCATTGTGGTACATACAATATGAGCATGTAAGCATTAGTTAGATATCATCAATGTTGTAAAGCCAATGTTTCAGTAGCCTCACGCTACCTTTTTCAAGTAACCTCCCTACCTTTCTAGCTAGCTAACAATCTAACTGTATAGATCAATATAGGCAGCACACCAAAATTATTGCAAAATTCAAGTGTTTATACTACGGACCGGAGCACCGAGGTTCTAATGCGTGCACCCGACCACATTGTTCTCAGGAGGTGCTGCTTTCATTTGGATTGTAACAATCTAACTGGCTATCTACCTAGCTAGCACCCTACCTACCTCCCTACCTTTCTAGCTAGCTAACATTCTAACTGGCTACCTACCTAGCTAGCACCCTACCTACCTAGCTTGCAATCTACCTACCTACATGGCTCCCTACTTAGCTACCTGGCTACCTACCTACAGACTGATTACCCACTGTGAGGAAGGGAGATCAATAAACTTAACGATGCACTTACCTATTGGGGGGTTGGCTACCTACCTGAGGACAAACCTGTCTATAGCGGGGTACACCTAATAAGGGAACTAACAGTATATGATAAGAGAGCCAGCACAGGACACCATCCACCTTGCAAGTGACAAATTCAAATGTCACAGTCAGGAGGCCCAGTTTGTCAAAAAAGGCTTGAGAAAAGCACCTCAGTTGCCAAAACATCTCATTTATGATTTCTAGTGGAATTCTAGTGGAATAAAACTAAAGTTCTTTTTTCAAAACTTGGCCCTCCTAACGTCTAACTACTGTCGGACATACCTACCTAATGGGGGAAATTACATGCCTGCTGTGTAGGATATACCTATGTAATGGGAGACCTACAAACCTACCTACTTTAACTGTGCAGGACACCAAGGGGGGCATTTTTACCTATGAGGTCTAACAGTCAACAAAAAAGTGTAGTCTTTCCTTGCAGTCATATTCTCCTTCCACTTCTAGCTGAGAAGTTGAGCACAAACTATAGAACAGGTTGAAGAGATTGGCTGCAGCATATCAGACTGCATATGGTTTGTTTGTAGCCTATTACCATTGAGATGCATAGGTCTAAATGGCAGCTGTATACACAGAATGGTAGAACACATTTAATAAGAGCATATGTAAAGTGGCTTTCAGTTTAGATTAATGTTCCCCATCGAGTAACTCTTAGGTCCCCAGCTCTCCCGCATGTGGTTCTCCAGCTGTTGGCAACTTTTGTGTTGGGCACCAGTGAGATGTGTGTCATTACATTGCTACTGTTAGATTCAAAACTTTATTACTGGCAGTTAACGCTAAGCAAAGGGATGTCTCTAGGTTATATATTTAATAGGATTTTTCACTTTTACTGTTATTCATTGTGACTCAGCAGTATCTGTCACATTTCAAAAGGAGGGAGCTAATTGCCCCCCCCCCCCAAATAAAAAGGTAAGGCTGCTGTGGTGTAGGAACTTTTAATCTGTTTTTTGACCGCTCAAAAGAAATCATCTAGCTCTATGTCAGGTTCAAAGTTGTAGACATGGGCAGAAGATAAAACAAATGATACCTGTCTATTGGCCAGTAGCTGTTTGCAAAGTTGTGAAGTCATGTTTTTCTTCCAAGTTTAAAGGGGTTATCCAGGAAAAAACTTTTTTTTATATATCAACTGGCTCCAGAAAGTTAAACAGATTTGTAAATTACTTCTATTAAAAAATCTTAATCCTTTCAGTACTTATGAGCTTCTGAAGTTAAGGTTGTTCTTTTCTGTCTAAATCCTCTCTGATGACACCTGTCTCGGGAAACGCCCAGTTTAGAAGCAAATCCCCATAGCAAACCTCTTCTAAACTGGGCGTTTCCCGAGACAGGTGTCATCAGAGAGGATTTAGGCAGAAAAGAACAACCTTAACTTCAGAAGCTCATAAGTACTGAAAGGATTACGATTTTTTTTTAATAGAAGTAATTTACAAATCTGTTTAACTTTCTGGAGCCAGCTGATATATATATAACAAAGTTTTTTCCTGGAATACCTCTTTAAGTGTCATCAAGGCTGTGTTGATCTGCAGCATGGACACCTCCTGCCTCTCCTACTCCTCCATGCTTGGCTTCTAGCAATTAGCCCTGTACATCAGTCAAGCAGGGCAGGGAGAGGAAGAAGAAGAAGGAGGCATGCACTTTGCAGCTCAGCAGAGCTTCTATGGCACTTAAGCTTAGGAGGAAAACATAATTTTATAACTGTGCAATCAGCTAGGAGACAGGTATAATTCCTTTTTATCTCCATCTCAGCTATCTGGCTGTGGTGGCCCAGTACGGGAGTTGTACCCCCGTACCTATGCTGTCCTGTCCGGCAGCCTCCCTACAGTGACCCCTGGGCCCCCTCTACACCTGTCCCCTTGTATATATGTCTATTGCCTGTATTATATTGTATAATGTTTATAAAAGGTGTTATAGCTTTGATAATTGTTAACATGTGATTACCAGTTGTCATGTGAATGTAACCCAGTGAGGTGTCAGTGACCATGTGACCTAAGAGTGACCTATGGGATCCCACCAGAGTCTCCCCTATGTAAGCCCTGGAAGGAGTCTCTTCGCTCTCTTTGAGCTCAGCTCTTAGTCTTTGCTGAGGTCCAGTGCAGTCAAGTATTAGGAGTGTGTCTGAAGTCCACAGGAGGCCTCAAGTCAGTCCAGCAGCCACAATTCTACTAGTAAGCTACAACCACAGCATTGTCAGTCTCAAGTCAAGTTAGCTAAAGTCGCTTTTACCTCAAGCACCTCACCATCTAGGGTGCATTATGATATGTGTGGATTAATAAATAAAAAAACAGCATCACTAGTACAAAAATGTAATTGTATATAATACAATAAAATATACTACACATGTACAGGCACTAGTACATACCCCACTGGGCCCTAGTGGGGTAATAATACTGGATGGATGACTAAAATATAATAAGCATGTACAGTCCGATAATCCGGCACCTGGTTTGTTAGTCCCGTTACAGAGCAGATGGTTAAAATCACTTGATAAATATTGCAGAATCAGACTCCAGATAGTCAATAGATTAGATGGTAAAGATAATGGAGGAACATTAATAGTTATATTTCTCACCGCCTATAGCCGCCTGGTTCTCACTGGCATGCGGCTGTAGAAAGCTCTCCCGTGTAGCCGCAAGATGGTAAGTGGCAATCTCACGCTAGATTAGCAACCCCGATGGCAGTGGGGTGCGACGCGATGGTCAAAACCGTTCCTTGCAGCCGCTCTTCCGTGGATAGTTAGATGGTGACAGCACCGACACTCTGGCAGGAGTGTCAGCACACACGGGAGCGGCGTCCCACGTAGGTAACTGGAGGTGAGATGCCGACAAACAAAGCAGGAGGCTGGAGCTTGGATCGACTCCTCAGGTGAAGCGGGAGGCTGGAGACTAGGTTAACTCCTCTGGTGCCGGGGTTAGGTGTGGACACTGGTAGTTGGATGCGTACCAGTAGATGGTGTGAATAGTGCCAAGTCCATCTACTGGTACGCATCCAACTACCAGTGTCTGCACCTAACCCCGACACCAGAGGAATTAACCTAGTCTCCAGCCTCCCGCTTCACCTGAGGAGTCGATCCAAGCTCCAGCCTCCTGCTTTGTTTGTCGGCATCTCACCTCCAGTTCCCCACGTGGGATGCCGCTCCCGTGTGTACTGACACTCCTGCCAGAGTGTCGGCGCTGTCACCATCTAACTATCCACGGAAGAGCGGCTGCAAGGGACGGTTTTGACCATCGCGTCGCACCCCACTACCATCGGGGTTGCTAATCTAGCGTGAGATTGCCACTTACCATCTTGCGGCTACACGGGAGAGCTTTCTACATCCGCATTCCATAGGTCCATGCCAGTGAGAACCAGGCGGCTACAGGCGGTGAGAAATACAGCTATTAATGTTCCTCCATTATCTTTACCATCTAATCTATTGACTATCTGGAGTCTGATTCTGCAATATTTATCAAGTGATTTTAACCATCTGCTCTGTAACGGGACTAACAAACCAGGTGCCGGATTATCGGACTGTACATGCTTATTATATTTTAGTCATCCATCCAGTATTATTACCCCACTAGGGCCCAGTGGGGTATGTACTAGTGCCTCTACATGTGTAGTATATTTTATTGCATTGTATACAATTACATTTTTGTACTAGTGATGCTGTTTTTTATTTATTAATCCACACATATCATAATGCACCCTAGATGGTGAGGTGCTTGAGGTAAAAGCTATGAATTTGACTTAGATTTGAAAATTACTTCTATTAAAAAAAAATAATCATATTCCTTCCCATACTTATGAGCTGCTGTATGTTCCAGAGAAAGTTGAATTCTTTGTTGTTGTTCTATTCAATCTGACCACAGTGCTCTCTGCTGACACCTCTGTCCATGTCATGAACTGTCCAGAGCTGGAGAGGATTGCTATGGAGATTTGTTTCTACTCTGGACAGTTCTGGGCACGGACAGAGGTGTCAGCAGAGAGCACTGTGGTCAGACTGAAAAGAACAACAACAAAGAATTTAACTTCCTCTGGAACATACAGCAGATGATAATTACTGTAAGGATTAAGATTTTTTAATAAGTAATTTAGTAATTTTTTTAGTAACTAATTTAATGATTAACTTACAAATCTGTTTAACTTTCTGGCACCAGTTGCTTTGAAGAAAATAAAAGATAAAAAATGTTTTCTTCCAGGGCCCTTAATTAAAGTGCTTTTCTGGCCCGGGGCATGGGATCATAGTAGAAATAAAAAAAAAAAAAAGCTTCCTTACACCAACAGGGACTTCTGGCATTTACATCCCTTTTAGTAATTTCAGTCTCCAGTTAGTCAATATAACAGTATATGTCTTAACAACAATAATAAGATTTCGTAGACCAACCAGTTAAAGTGTACCTAAATATTCACATAACTCTGGAAATGTCGTAGAGACATGTCAGAAGTTGTGATTAGTGGGGGTTTGGCTGCTGAGACCCCCAATTATCGCTAGAATGAAAAGGCCTGTGCACTGTGTGCCGCAGTTTCAGGTTGTCTTTTCTCAGAAAGCTGCATCCGTACACCGGCTTTATAAGGAAAGCTGAGCGCAAACTAAGAGACACAATGCTCAGGCAAGCGCTTTATGTCCTCTGGTTTTAGTAATCAGTAGGGGTCCCAGAAGCCAGACCCCCACCGTTCAAAATTTCTGACATGTCCCTAGGACATGTCAGTAGTTGTGTAAAAGTTTAGGTACTCTTTGGGGCTGTCCATTTGTGGATTGAACTTCTAATCAACCTTCACAATTTTTTTCCAGCCATTGCATGAAAAGGCAAAATTTTTAGGATCACTAAGTCAAAGGAACTTTGGATTGAAACCCTTAGAAGAGACAATACAAGGAGAAGTACAACCAAAAACTTATGCAGACCTCTAAAGGTGATTGAATGAACCCCCTGATACATGAGAAGCCAAGCTGTTTGTCTATCCAAGGGTTAAACACTTTATACGGATGGTTTCATTTTGGTTACGTTAGTGCTTTGGTCATCCTGAGAATTAGCGAAAGATAAGCTAAAAGTTCATTTATAAGAGTATTAAAGGATAATTATGATGGAGTAAATGCAGAGGGTCAAAAGGCATTATGATGAACATAGACATAATATAGGGCTTGGGAAAATAGGCTGAAATGCATTCAGTAATACAGTACCTTAATATTGCCCCAAATTCCATTAGACTCTGTGCCCACTTACTTTTTAATGTAATTAATAACAACACAAACATTTCAGGTCTGGACACTGAGCGCAGCATCAAGCAAATTGATTCTTGTAAGTCAAATTAAAGTTTAAGACAGTTGAAAATTTGTGACCTTTTAATATCAACAAAATAATAAAAAAGATTTTAGAGGAAATCTGTTTCAATCAGATTATAAGGGAAGTGGGTAAAGCTGATTACAATCCCACTAAACACAGTATTTGTACAGTATTTGTTCTCAAACAATAGAGTTAATTCCACTCTAACAAGTATTATCTATAAATCAATAATTAATGGAAAGCCATAATAAACGTGAACGAATGTAACCCCAACTTGGTTTTGATTCTCTTCAGATTCTACTTGATTATTGTTAATTTATTATTTATTACATAATCTAGTGCTTGGGGACAATCTAACAAGACATGAACATTTTCAGGCATCTATGTAGGGGCATAAAAAAGGGGTGATGAGGGATTAAAATTGGGCCCCCCTTCTGGTGTTGATTTATATACCCCAAACCACATGTTGATAGGAGCATCTGTTGTAAGTCTTTCATAGACTTTTACCCAGTGGCAATGATGTGACATCATCACGCCTGCCCGGAGATCCCGTCCCCATGGCTCACACGCTGCAAGCATAAAGAGGGAAAGAGCTGCTGGTGGTAGTGTGGATTAGGTGAGTATAATTGTTGTTTTTTAATGTTTGGGGCACTATGGCACTGGAGGCATTATATGTGAGCGTCACAGAACGGGGCATATGTGAGGGGCAAAGAAAGGGGGAATTATATGTGAGGGGCAAAGAGCATTATATATGAGGGGCAAAGAATGGGGGCAAGATATGTGAGAGGCAAAGAATGGGGGCATAATATGAGAGAGGTAAAGAACAGGGGCATGATATGTGAGGGGCAAAGAATGGGGCATTATATATGAGGGGCAAAGAATGGGGGCATAATATGAGAGAGGTAAAGAACGGGGGCATGATATGTGAGGGGCAAAGAACAGGGCATTATATATAAGGGGCAAAGAATGGGGCAAGATATGTGAGGGACACAGAACAGGGGCATTATATGTGAGGGACAAAGAACGGGGGCATGATATGTGAGGGACACAGACCAGGGGCATTATATATGAGGGGCAAAGAATGGGGGCAAGATATGTGAGAGGCAAAGAACAGGGCATTATATATGAGGGGCAAAGAACGGGGGCATGATATGTGAGGGACACAGACCAGGGGCATTATATATGAGGGGCAAAGAATGGGGGCAAGATATGTGAGAGGCAAAGAACGAGGCATTATATATGAGGGGCAAAGAACGGGGGCATGATATGTGAGGGGCAAAGAATGGGACATTATATGTGAGGGGCACATAATGGGGCATTAGGCGTGAGGGGCAAAGAACGGGGGCATTATATGTGAGGGACACAGAACAGGGACATTATATGTGAGGGGCAAAGAACGGGGGCATTATATGTGAGGGACACAGATCAGGGGCATTATATGTAAGGGGCACATGACAGGGGGCATGATATGTGAGGGGCACATAACAGGGGGCATTTTATGTGAGGGGCATAGGACAAGGGACATTATATGTGAGGGGCACAGGACAGGGGCCATTGTGGTTATGTAGGGGGAAAGGACAGGGGCATCATTATTATATGTGGTGGCACATGAAAGAGGGCATTATTATTATGTGGGGGGCACAGGAAAGGGGGTATTATTGATTGGGGGGCACAGCACAGGGGGCACTATGATATTTGATATATGGGGGCACAGGACAGGGGCATTATTATTATGTGGAGGCACAGGATGGGGCATTATTACTATATGTGAGGGGCACAGAGTGTTTTGAATATCAGAGGTATGGTGTATATTATTATATTATAAGGAAATTCTGGGGTGGTATGGTTTCTATGGGACACACAGAGGCGGCTCTAGACTTTGTGAGGCCTATAACAAAAGACTAAATTTACTATTAAAGGGATATTCCAGGATTTTTTTTTTATTTGACTATGCTACAGGGGCTGTGAAGTTAGTGTAGTTCATAATATAGTGTCTGTCACGATGCCGGCTGGCAGGTAGTGGATCCACTGTGCCAGAGAGGGATTGGCGTGGACCGTGCCAGTGGATCGGTTCTAAGTCACTACTGGTTTTCACCAGAGCCCGCCGCAAAGCGGGATGGTCTTGCTGCGGCGGTAGTGACCAGGTCGTATCCACTAGCAACGGCTCACCTCTCTGGCTGCTGAAGATAGGCGCGGTACAAGGGAGTAGGCAGAAGCAAGGTCGGACGTAGCAGAAGGTCGGGGCAGGCAGCAAGGATCGTAGTCAGGGGCAACGGCAGGAGGTCTGGAACACAGGCTAGGAACACACAAGGAAACGCTTTCACTGGCACAATGGCAACAAGATCCGGCAAGGAAGTGCAGGGGAAGTGAGGTGATATAGGGAAGTGCACAGGTGAAGACACTAATTGGAATCACTGCGCCAATCAGCGGCGCAGTGGCCCTTTAAATCGCAAAGACCCGGCGCGCGCGCGCCCTAGGGAGCGGGGCCGCGCGCGCCGGGACAGGACCGAGGGAGAGCGAGTCAGGTACGGGAGCCGGGGTGCGCATCGCGAGCGGGCGCTACCCGCATCGCGAATCGCATCCCGGCTGGAAGCGGAATCGCAGCGCCCCGGGTCAGTGGACCTGACCGGAGCGCTGCAGCGGGGAGAGTGTAGCGAGCGCTCCGGGGAGGAGCGGGGACCCGGAGCGCTCGGCGTAACAGTGTCTTTACCTGTGTGTGGCAGTATTCTCACAATTCTTCTGTGATTTTCACTCCAATATTTATTTTTAACAGCTTAAAAAATTATGGTTGGCTCAGATTTTTCCCAGGTTGCAATAGGGCAGAGACCTGACTCACTAGTCAGCTGATGACAGGGAGCCTGTCTGCTTCAATGGGTGGAGGGATCAATCTACTATTGCAACTAATGCAGCAGCTGGAGGCACCCTGATTGAAAACCACAGGTCTTTGAATGGATGCAGGTCATTTATGTTTCAATGGGTGGGGTGGCTTATGTGTGGGAGGAAGTAAAATGGAATTATGGGATTTGTAGTCAAAAAAGAAAAGTCAAAAAGGAAATACCAGTTCACAAAAAGCTAGCCACAGTGTTATGATAATCTCACAACATACCCATTTAGCCCAAATACAAGCACAGATCCTTCCTAAGCATGTCCATTACTGCCTGCCAGGTACGTACTAAAATCACCTTATGGTGGAGAACGCCTTAAACTAAGACTCACAAGTCCTTTTCCACGTCAGTCATCCCAAGTGTTCTCCAATTTAATCCATAATCCCAGCCCGGATTTTTCTTTCCCATGTGCATTACCTTACATTTATCAGTGTTGAACCTCATCTGCCACTTCTCAGCCCAAACCTCCAACCTATCCTGATCCATTTGTAACAGTGCACTGTCCTCTATTGTGTTTACCGCTTTACAGAGTTTAGGATCATCTGCAAAGATTGCTACTTTACTATTCAACCCCTCTACAAGGTAATTAATAAATATATTAAATAGAACAGGACCCAAGACGGACCCCTCTGGTACCCCACTAGTAACAGTCACCAAATCAGAATTAGTACCATTAATAACCACCCTCTGTTTCCTATCACTGAGCCAGTTAATTACCAACTTGCACACATTTTCCCCTAGTCCAATCCCTCTCATTTTATGCACCAACCATTTATGTGGAACCGTATCAAATGCTGTTGGAAAAATCCAGATATGCGACATCCAGCGATTCCCACTGGTCCAGTCTGGAGCTCACCTCCTCATAAAAGCTGATCAGGTTAGTTTGACGGGACCGATCCCTCATAAAGCCATGCTGATATGGAGTCAAACATTTATTTTTATCAAGATACTCCAAAATAGCATCTCTTAGAAAACCCTCAAACAATTTACATAAAACAGAGGTTAAACTAACAGGCCTATAATTCCTGGGGTCACTTTTGATCCCTTTTAAACTATTGGCACCACATTTGCCATGCGCCAGTCCTGGGGAACAGTCCCTGTTACTATAGAGTCCCTGAATATTAGGGGTCTGTCTATTACATTTCTTAATTCCTTTAGAACACGGGGGTGAATGCCATCTGGACCTGGTGATTTGTCTATTTTGATTTTTTGTAGGTGGCACTGTACTTCTTCCTGGGTTAGACAGGTGACCTGTACTGGGGAGTTTACCTTATCTCACTGTATTTCACCTGACATTTCATTTTCCTCAGTGAATACAGTGGAGAAGAATTTGTTTTATATATTTGCTTTTTCCTGATCCCCATTTATAATTTCTTCCTCATCATTTTTTAAAGGGCCAACACTTTCATTTTTGAGATTTTTGCTATTTATATAGTTAAAGAACATTTTGGGGTTAGTTTTACTCCCTTTGGCAATGAGTCGTTCTGTCTCTGTCTTTTTGCTACTCTTATCTGTTTTTTTACACATTTTACATTTTTCTCTATTTTTCTCTATAGCCTACACTGAATCAATTGGATTCTCCATCTGTGGTTGCTGCCAATTGGTGACATTGTTTGCTATATACTCTGCACTTTATTTATTGCCTTATATACGGTGATGTTATTTTAGCATATATTGACATTGTTTAGGATGTATTTAGTGCAATGGTAGTAGGCCTATTTGTTTCTATCATAATATATCAAGCGCCACAGTTAGTGTGTTACATATAGGTTCATGGCCCCTCTCCCACGTTGGGTCATGCTCTGTTGAGCCTTTTTAATTGATTTTAGACCCTTTGTTTTGTGCCTTTTCATCATATTTGGTTACCAATAAAGATATAAATTTTATATTATATGAGTATATAATTATTTTTGTGGTGTGCACTCTGTACAGTATTCTTTTTATTGGTTGTTGGAGGTTTATCCCTATTAACTAATCTAACCCCTTCCTCTGCTCCACCCCCTCTCTATCTACACTATCTTCCCCCTCTATGTTGTAGGTTGCCTCCCCACCAGTCCCTAGTTTAAACACTCCTCCACCCTTCTAGCCATCTTCTCCCTAAGCACAGCTGCACCCTCCCCTTTGAGGTGCAGCCCGTCCCTACGGTAGGGCTGTTATTCAACAGCGAAGTCGGCCCAGTTCTCCATGAACCCAAACCCCTCCTTCCTACACCAGCTTCTGAGCCACTTGTTTACCTCCCTAATCTCCCGCTGCCTCTCTGGTGTGGCTCGTGGTAAGGTAATATTTCAGAAAATATTACCTTGGAGGTCCTTGCCTTAAGTTTGCAGCTTAAGTCGCTGAAATAATTATTAAGGACACTCCACCTACCTCTTACTTTGTCATTGGTGCCAATATGTACCATGACTGCTGGGTCCTCTCCAGCCCCACCCAGCAACCTGTCAACCCAATCCGCGATCTTCCAAACTCAAGCCCCCCTTTAGGTAGCAGTGGCAATGGCAGTGGCCCCCTTAAGGTAGCAGTGGCAGCAGCCCCCTTTAGGTAGCAATGGCAACATCAGCAGCCCCTGTAGGCAGCAGTGGCAACAGTAGCAGCCCCCTTTAGTTAGCAGTGGCAACAGCAGCAGCCCCCTTTAGTTAGCAGTGGCAGCAGCAGCCCCCTTTAGGTAGCAATGACAATAGCAGCAGCCCGCTTTAGGTATCAATGGCAGCAGCATCCCCTTCAGATGTCAGTGGCAGCAGCAGCCCCCTTTAGTTAGCAATGCTAGCAGCAGTCCCATTTAGGCAGCATTAGCAGCACTCTTTAGGTAGCAGCAGCATCAGTCCCTAGTACTGGAGCCCCTCTTGACAAGTAGTTTAAAAAAAGAAAGATACTCCGCTAGCTCTTGTAGTCAGCAGCATGTCCTCTCTTCTGGACTTCTCCGGTCTGTGCTCCAGTGAATGATGACGTCACTCATGTGCCAGAGCACAGAGGAAGGACGTGCTGCCTCTTGACGTTGCCGTGGGCAATGTTAAGACGTGCTTATAGTTAAATGTGTCCTGGACCGGCACTGCAGAGTGGCCATGCATATACTATACACATCACCACTCTGTTAGGTGGGCGTAAGGCCCCCCCGCCAGCTCTAGGCCTAAGGCGGCCGCCTAACTCACCTCATGGGAGAGCTGCCTCTGACTGCTGTACAATGTTCAAACTGGATGGATAAGAACCCAGGAATGGTGACTGCTATAGGTAAAGTCTAGTTCTGCTGCCTTGTGCCTGGGCCAACAATCATTTAAATCATCGAAAGAATGGGTGAAGAAGAAAATGCGTGTTTTGGAGTTGTTGTCAAGTCAGATTACTTTTACCCTATCAAGATGCTGCAGCACGACCTCAAGAGAGCTGTGCAGGAAAAAAATTACAGAAATATTGATGAATAAAACACATTTACAGGGAGGAATGGCACAAAATTCCTGTTCAACACTGTGTAAATATTATCATGTAGAGAAGGGTGTCCTGGCACCGTCAATGATTCACTATATCGCACAGTGTGTCTCCTGCTGGCAGGCAGGTGACACGCAGCCCAAGCTATATGCAACAGTTGTCTGTGGTGCTACACGATGGCAAATAGAGTTCAAACACAACAGCAGCAGAAGAGAATGTTCGTCGGAGCACTCACCTCGGACACCAGGTATATTGTGCAGAAAAGATCTTTTATTTCATCTTTCCAAGGCTGGATACAAAAGCAGGGAGGAGGAGATGTGAAGGTGCGGGTGGACTACAACAGGTGGGCGACGGTCCGTTATCGTGCCTTAGCGTTTCGTCAGGCCCCTCAAGGGGCCTGACGAAGTGCTAAGGCGCGATAACGGACCGTCGCCCACCGGTTGTAGTCCACCCGCACCTTCACATCTCCTCCTCCCTGCTTTTGTATCCAGCCTTGGAAAGATGAAATAAAAGATCTTTTCTGCACAATATACCTGGTGTCCGAGGTGAGTGCTCCGGCGAACATTCTCTTCTGCTGCTGTTGTGTACTGTGTAAATATTATTTGAAGCTATGGGGAATGTTTGGTAGGGGTTATTGCTACTAAGGGGGAATATACAGGGTATAAAGTTCCCTTACTTTCTCTTGAAAATGTATGTTGTTGTAAATTGTTAATAAGGCTGCACCCATTTCCTTGCTCCAAGGAGAGTATTAACAAAGATGGCATGTATAAGATCATTCTTGAGTAAAATCCGACAGCCATTGGATTTGGCTGACTCTTTAAATCATTATTGTGAGTTATAAAAACTTTTGCCATGCTGCCCAGGTTTGTCAAAATTTTAGATCACACTGGATCTCAGCCATAGTGAAATGGTTAGGGTCGTCACCGATCCATTGTCGCTGATGTCCTGATGCTCTCTAGGTCCCTGCCTATCTTTACTTCCTGGTCCTGTCTTTACACATAGACAATTCTCACTCTGCCTGAGGCTGATATTACCTCTTTTTAAGCTTATCTGCCCATTTTTTTTTGTTTGCAATATATATGTATTACAGTACAAACCTGAAACGGAACAAATAAACGGAAAATACACGAGATAAAGCATTGAAGCATTGTTGACTACTTTGTACATATTAAAGTAGTAGTCAAGGGAATTTTTTTTAGACATTTATGCCCTATCTACAGGATAGGGGATAAGCTTCTCATTGCGGGGGGGGGGGGGGGGGGGGGGGGTCTGTCAACCAAAATAATAGTGGCAAGGCATTGATTTGGCATGCCTTGTCTTCAAGACACCCCTGGCAAATACATCAAAGTGGTTTTGGCAATCCTTTCTTATATTCAACCTTCTTAAAGATGCAAAAAAAAAAAGCATTATTGGTCTAAAGTAGCATTAGGGCAGTGTGAGAATTCGGCTTTGATAGTTCATGAAATTGGAATGAGGATTGTTGTGTAGCTTTATTGACAATCAAGGACATTGCTGGCTTTAACCGATTTAGCAGATTGAAGGCAGATTGTTTGGACGAAGGGGTACAATTCTATATATCTAGGGAGTGGTTCTGGAGATGACATTTAATCATTCAACATTAACACAAGACATCTGTCACATGCTAGATAGTGGTGAAGATACCGAGCAGCTTGCAGTGATACAATTTCCCTTGTAACCCATAATCACTTGACAAATACGAGTTTTTGCAGGAACTTCGTTTGGTCCTGACTCTAAATCCCTGTGTTTTATTATAGTGATGCCAAGTAAATCCTTCAGTAACTTTATTAAAGGACAAGAAATAAAATAAATGAAACCGAAAACAGATTGATTTCTTAGTAGTTAAAGAGCGTGGAGGCACGTCATGTTCATTTGTAGTGGTCAACAAGCAAAGCAACATGTGCAGGTTTTTGGTTCAATCATGAAATAATCAGTTTGGCTACAAGCCGTATTGTAAAACCATGTCTTCTTGAAATGGCGCCAGCTGCTGCCACTTAATGTTAAGCAGTTTATATTTGTTGGACCATTGCCTTAAATCATACATCCCATATGAGATACATAGAATCAGCAATCGTCTAACGTCCCTTTTCACACCAAATAATGAATTGTCAATTAGTAGATTATTTCATCGGAAGTGCGGCTATAGATTGACACATCTGCTGTGCACACTTGGGAACATTTTCCAATAAATCAGCAATGGCAAAACTTGTGATGATATCTATAAATCAATACACTAAATCTGCTATATTGAGCTCAGCGCTTCCTTGTATTCAGCGCATACACAATAAAATTCTTCTCTGCTCCTCTGGAATCTGCCTTTTCTAGAACTGTTCTGTTGTTCAGACAGTTATGCTGACTTGGCCTCTTTTATTGATAGATTAATAAACAGATTTATTGTTTTCTTTTTATGACAGTTGATGGCATCTAGGCCTACCTAACATAGGCCACCTACCTAACAATTGCCAGCTTCTGCAGCATCCTTAAGGCTATAGTCCTACATAGCATTTTGATCAAAAAGTGCGCTAAGAACCTCCATTTTGTTGACCAAGTGTGCTGCTGCCATTTTCTTTTTTACATGTCTTGTACTTGGCACAGCAACGTGCGCCCGTGTATTGGGTATAGGTGCTGGCTACATTTTTGTTTTATTTTGTTTTTGCTCTGAAATGTGGATGGAGTGGCTCCCTCTGTAGCCGTGCATCCCCTCCCCTATTTCACAGAAGGTGGTTTTCGGTTGTTCGTGGATCCAGCATGTCGCCCAGTCTGAGGTGAGTGAATGTTAGGGTCCCATCCTATATGAGGCCACCTCCACGTGGTGGATGGGGGGACACTTTTTGATCAAAAAGTGCGCTAAGAGCCTCCATTTTGTTGACCAAGTATGCTGCTGCCATTTTCTTTTTTTTTTTTTTTACAAGATTTGTAAATTACTTCTGTTTAAAAATCTTAAACCTTCCAGTACTTATCAGCTGCAGGAAGTTGTATTTCTTTCTGGAGTTCTTTTCAGTCTGACCACAGTGCTCTCTGCTGACACCTCTGTCTGTATCAGGAACTGTTTAGAGCAGGAGAGGTTGGGTATGGGGATCTGCTTGTACTCTGGACAGTTTTTGACATGGAGAGAGCACTGTGGTCAGACTGAAAAGAATTCCAGAAAGAAATACAACTTCCTGTGGAGCATACAGCAGCTGATAAGTACTGGAAGGATTAAGATTTTAAAATATTAATAATTTACAAATCAGTTTAACTTTCTGGCCCTAGTTGATTTAAAAAAAAAAATTTTTTTTCACCGGAGTACTCCATTAAGCATGAAGGTCAATAGTGTTGTTGTAGACCAACAATAACCATCAGACACTGCTGGACCACTGCTGATCAACAGGAGCCTCTAGCCACCAGGGTTCATCTGAATCACCATGGACACAGAGCACTTTTACTACAATTTTACTACATCTACTATAGCAGGCATAGGCAACCTTCGGCACGGCAGATGTTTTGGACTACATCTCCCATGATGCTTTGACAGTATTTTGGTTGTAAGAGCATCATGGGAGATGTAGTCCAAAACATCTGCAGTGCCGAAGGTTGCCTATACCTGTACTAGAGGCTAAGGGCCATTAGAAAAGCATCCTTCTTGGAACCTATGTCTCCCATAGTTTTGGTGAGCCACCATAAATATACCCACTATTCACTGAACAATAACACCTTTTTGTTTAGAGTTTTTATTTTTTATTTTTTATAGACATTAACAAATCTAAAAAGAAGTGGCAAAATGAGATTTTGGAAATGCTGGTAGGATTCTTGAAATGCATAGTTGAATAAGGACTGTACATTATAATTATATCTATAGCAGGATCTACTGGTGCCTCACCCAAGAGACCATACTGATCAATGGGCCTCACCAGGCAGAGCAGGGACATGCCTAGGCCTCACCTTCTGTGGTGGAAGGCCATGCAAAACTAATATTTCTCAGTCTACCTTTCTTTTATCTCTTAAATTCTATATACCATTAAAATATGTATTTACTTTATCTATTAGGCTAATTTTAGTACAGGTAGCATATGTACTGAGTAAAACACTTTATGAAGGAAATATACATGTATTTTGTAAAGAGGATTCCATCTTTACTGTAATTTCCTGTAACCTTCATTCTTTTGTTCTTCTCATATCTTCATTAATAAGCATTGAGTCTTGCCATTACTTTTTAATTATTTTTCTATTAATAGTTCATTATGCATAGCCTTAAAACCATTGTGTTCAGTTACTGACATCTGTAAGGCCGTGTCAGTCATTTATCATGCTCACATAATTCTTCACCCCTGTCATTCAGGAACAATAAATACTTTGGATTTCCCTAATTCCCGGAGCTATCACTTCCCCCAAACACTGCCTTTGTCTTCCAAGTGACAACACATACATGTAGGAGAATATTGATGTACAGTGGAAAATGATATGTCCACCATTACATCCATCCGAAATACCAAGAGGGAGATGAGTGTAAGTAATAGTGTGCGATAGCGTGTTGTGTGTGTTGCCCCACAGACATGTAACGTTCTTAGACAAGCAGCAAGAAGGAGTTTTAAGTGATGAAATATGAATGATGCTACCAGGGCTGCCATCAGAAATTTTGGTGCCCCTCACACAGCTCAAGGCCCGGGCCTCCCTCCCCCGTTCCATGTAGAGATACATGGAAGGGGTGTGTCGGCTGCAGCTTCCTGCCGGGTACAGACGTCAGCTTCCAGCAAACCGCCGGGGCCTTAACAAGGAGATGAAGGGGGCGTGGGGTCCCAGCGCTTGGACCTCCCTGCGATCTATAACTTATCCCTTATCCTTGTATAGGGGATAAGTTATTTTTCTCCAGACTACTCCTTTTAAAGAGGGGCCTACCCAAACTATATGGAAGCAACTATTAACAGAGGGGCCTACCCAAACTATATAGGGGGCTCCATATAGTTTGCGTAGGCCCCTCTGTTAATAGTTGCCCCTATAGTTGTGGTAGGCCCCTCTGTTAATAGTTTCCCCCATAGTTTTTGTAGGCCTGGGCCCCTCTCAGAGAGGCCTACAACTAGATAGGGGGAAAACTATTAGCAAAGAGGGGCCTACAACAACTATATGGTCCGGGGCACAATTTGACAATATATAGTTGTTGTAAGCCCCTTTTTGCTGTTAACCGTTGCCCCCAATGCTCTATCAATGCGTAGCTAGAAACCACAGGGCCTGATGCAAAAAATGACCTCGGGACCACACACTGTACCCTGAATACAATACTGTCACACACTGTACCCATGAATATAATACTTCCACACACTGTACCCCTGAATATAATACTGCCACACACTGTACCCCTGAATATAATACTGCCACACACTGTACCCCTGAATATAATACTTCCACACACTGTACCCCTGAATATAATACTGCCACACACTGTACCCCTGAATATAATACTGCCACACACTGTACCCCTGAATATAATACTGCCACACACTGTACCCCTGAATATAATACTGCTATACACTGTACCCCTGAATATAATACTGCTATATCCCTAAATATAATACTGCCACACACTGTACCCCTGAATACAATACTGCCATACATGCATACACATCATATATACATATACACCCCCTCTTATTCTCTGTGTCCTCATCACCCCCATAACCCCCTGCACCTCTCATCACCTCCATAACCCCCCTGCACCTCTTATCACCCCCATAACCCCCCTGCACCTCTTATCACCCCGCCTGCACCTTTTATCACCCCCATAACCCCCTGTACCTCTAATCACCCCCATCACCCCCCCTGAACTACTCATCACCTCCATAACCCCCCCACCACCTCTCATACCCCCCACCACCACCTCTCATAACCCCCCTGCATCTCTCATCACCCCCTGCACCTCTTATCACCTCCCCCTGCACCTCTTATCACCCCCCCTGCACCTCTCATCACCCCCATAACCCCCCCTGCCCCTCTCATCACCCCGCCTGCACCGATCACCCCCATTACCCTCTGCACCTCTCATCAACCCCCCTGCACCTCTTATCACCCCCATAACCCACCCAGCACCTCTCATAACCCCCCTGCACCTCTCATCACCCCCCACACCTCTCATCACCCCCCACACCTCTTATCACCCCCATAACCCCCCCTGCACCTCTTATCACCCCGCTGCACCTCTTATCACCCCACTGCACCTCTCATCACCCCCCGCACCTCTTATCACCCCATGCACCTCTCATCACCTCTATCACCCCCCCCGCACCACTCATCACCTCTTATCACCCCCACTGCACCTCTCATCACCCCCCTTGCACCTCTCATCACCCCCCTGCACCTCTCATCACCCCCCTGCACCTCTCATCACCCCGTGCACCTCTCATCACCTCCCCCCCGCACCCCTTATCACCCCCCTGCACCTCTCATCATCTCTATCACCCCCCCGCACCACTCATCACCTCTTATCACCCCCACTGCACCTCTCATCACCCCCCCTGCACCTCTCATCACCCCCTTGCACCTCTCATCACCCCCCTGCACCTCTCATCACCCCCCTGCACCTCTCATCACCCCGTGCACCTCTCATCACCTCCCCCCCGCACCCCTTATCACCCCCCTGCACCTCTCATCATCTCTATCACCCCCCCGCACCACTCATCACCTCTTATCACCCCCACTGCACCTCTCATCACCCCCCCTGCACCTCTCATCACCCCCCCTGCACCTCTCATCACCCCCCTGCACCTCTCATTACCCCTGCACCTCTCATCACCTCTATCACCCCCCTGTACTACTCATCACCTCTTATCACTCCCATAACCCCCCTGCACCTCTCATCACCCCCTTAACCCTCCCTGCACCTCTCATCACCCCCATAACCCTCCCTGCACCTCTCATCGCCCCCATAACCCCCCTGCACCTCTTATCACCCCCATGCACCTCTCATCACCCCCCTGCACCTCTCTTCACCCCCCCTGCACCTCTCATTACTCCCCCCGCTGCACCTCTCATCAACCCCCTGCACCTCTCATCACCCCCCTGCACCTCTCATCACCTCTATCACCCCCCCCTGTACTACTCATCACCTCTTATCACTCCCATAACCCCCCTGCACCTCTCATTACCCCCATAACCCTCCCTGCACCTCTTATCACCCCCTGCACCTCTCATCACACCCCCTGCACCTCTCATCACCCCCTGCACCTCTCATCACCCCCCCTGCACCGCTCATTACCCCCCCTGCACCTCTCATCACCCCCCCTGCATGTCTCATCACCCCCCCTTCACGTCTCATCACCCCCCTGCACCTCTCATCACCCCCCCTGCATCTCTCATCACTCCCCCTGCACCACTCATCTGCTCCCCCCCCCCTGCACCACTCATCACCTCTTATCACTCCCATAACCCCCCCCCCCCCGGGCAAGTTCACCTAC
This sequence comes from Hyla sarda, assembly GCF_029499605.1. Taxonomy (NCBI): domain Eukaryota; kingdom Metazoa; phylum Chordata; class Amphibia; order Anura; family Hylidae; genus Hyla; species Hyla sarda. The sequence goes on from NC_079191.1 coordinate 352,368,353, forward strand.
CCTGTCGGGGATTGGTGAAACCACGGGCTTCTGCTGCTCCTGGTGCTGGACGGGGAGGATGAAGAAGAACGCGCCAGGACGTAGGCAGGGACGGGACAGGTCAGGTGATTGGAGTAGACGTGCATGCCTGCGCGGGGCACGTGACGTCTCTACTCCAATCAGCCTTTGTCCTGTTTGGCCCTGCCACAATTCTTAAGGGGCCCGCGCCCTAGAAATAGGTCCTTTATTAGAAATGTGCGGGCCCCCAGACTATGAGGCCAGGTCACAGTCCTTGCGGGCACCCAACGGTCTGTGAGTGACAGTTGCATTTACTCACTGACAAGCAGGGCCGCCATCAGGGGGGTACATGAGACAAGCCAGTAAAAAAAAAAAAAAAGGCCCAGGGACGTCCGGGCCTCCTGAAGCTCCGGGCCCCATACATGTGTATGGGTTATACCCCCCTGATGGCGGCCCTGAATGCTACTCAAAGATATGTTTGCCAACCCTCCATTACAGCACATGACTTTTTAAAGGGCCAGCAGATACCAGGTCCTGTAATTGTTTTGTATTTATGTTTGCTATATGTTTTTTTCTGTTTATAAATGGTGCCTTTCCTGACCTATACCTGTTTCCTGTGTTGCATTAATTCTACCAATCATGACATCTCTTTTGCCTATAAATTCTGATGCTAAGTTTCATAAATACCTATCCATTACCAGTCAATTATTGATACTGCCAAATACTAGGGAACTGTCTAGAACATCGAGGGGTTTGCTATGGGAATTTGATTCTGCTCTGGACAGATCCTGAAACAGAGAGAGGTGGCAGCAAACAGTACACAACTTCCTCTGAAGCATACAGCAGCTGATAAGTACTGGAAGGCTTCAAAGAGAACAGGATAGAGGATAAGTTGCTGAATGCAGGTGGTCCGACCTCTGGAACACCTTGCAATCTCTGGAACAGGACTCCAACTCTATCAGTGAGGAGTGTGTGTCATCTACGGGTAGACGGCACGCGCTCCATTCATTTCTATGGGAGCGCCAATGATGCCCAAGTGCTGTACTCGGATCTCTTCGGTGCTCTCATAGAAATGAATGAAGCGAGAGCTGTCTACCGCATGCACTCCTAACTGAGAGCCAGGTCCTGTTCCAGAGATCACAGGGAGTCCCAGCGATAGGACTCCCCCCCCCACGATCAGCTTCTTATCCCCTAACCTGTGGATAGCGGATAAATTATGTGGTGTCCCGATACCGCATCCTATGCGGTCCCTTTATGTGTATGGGTCCCCATAACCAGAGTCCCTAGGACGTAAGGGTTCATGTTGTATAGTCTACCCCTTGTCCCCTCTATTCCATCTAGTAAACCAGTAACTTATGCAAGGTTTATGTAAATATAGTTATATAAATGTAAATGAATAGTTGACTACCTGCTCGTAGCGTACCAGGACCTGCGGGTCACGTGACTAGGTGAACTCTATGGTATTTCTGCTTGAGGACCTGTGGAGGTCCCTATGACGTATGCAATCCCATCATTCTGTGTACGAGTGAATGACAGGTATTCGGACCAATCAGATTCACCCAGCCCCTGCCCATATAAGGGAGCGGCGGCCATTATTCTCACTCTTGTTCCTGCGCAGCCAAGCAGTAAGCATCTCTCTTGTTCCTGGGCTGTCAACCGAGAGGGACCTGCGCAGGTATTCTCGCAGTGAGTTAGGCCTGAGCCTTGAGTGTATCAATCCCCAGACACTCTGCAGCATCACCGGACCTGATCTAACCCCTAAATCCGGACGGATCTGCAATATCTACCCTAAATTCAGAGACTTTCTAAATACCTCGAGGTCCGCAACAACTGTCAGTCACTAAGCAATATAAGGACTGTTATATTAGACTGTTACTGTGCCTTGGATGTACCGTAAGCACTTAAGTAAAGTTGTTCAAGTTCAAGTTAAATTTCCTTGTGGACCTTCAGTCATTTCATGCACCTATCGTTACTGGGAAGGGCGGCGATAGGCCAGATAATTACCTCAGCATACTAGCCCTCAGCCTGGCGTCACGAACTATAGGGTTAACATTAACCCCTCATATACCGATACAACATCCCCACTACTATACACCCCCCAAGGGCTACCACAATTAATTTTGACCGGAGTTCTCCTTTAAGATTTTTAAATAGACATAATTTACAATTTTGTATAATTTTCTGTCACCAGCTAATTAGAATTTTTATTTTCCCTCCGAAGTTTTCTTCCTTTAAAGTGTACCTCTAATGGTGGTTAATCTTCTGGAAAATTTCCATTGTGCAGCACTGTGAAACTTCCCGCTTTCATTATGAGATGGACCTCCCCCTTTATCTCTATAGCAGTCAGCTCTTGTGTGAAACCCAGGGCCATGGAATAGCATTATAGCATTATGATGGGTGTCCGACTTGAGATGGCTGCCTTGGTGACATAGCAGGAAGCTCCATATCATGAATAGCAATATTCAGCGGGAAGAACCGCATCTTGTACCTATATTTAGGCACCAAATTTGAAAATGCATACATTTCTGCATGCATAGTCATTTGTAAAATTTTCAGGTACCCTTTAAATGGGCACTGTCACCAAACTTTTTTTTAAAATATGTTGTAGTACTTATGTACTACAACATATCTCTAATATAAATCTATTAATTTTATTTTCATTAAAATAGTTCATTTTAATGTTGAAAACCGGACACTAGGGGTCTCCCTCCTAGTGGCCGGCTGCAGGCTGGCGTGACGTCACGCATAAATTCGGACAGATGCCGGACGGGCATCGGTTCTAATTCATTTAGCCTGCGCTCGCTCCCTGCCTGTCAATTAGACAGACGGGAGCGAGCGCTGAGAGCGCATTGGCTCCCTAGCTTCACACGCCGGCCCTGCCTCCCGGCATCTACACGCCGTCGCTGCTGCTGCTCTGCATTCGGTTAGGGCTGGGGGGGGGGAGCGGGATTCGGGTAGCGCTGCGGAAACTATTGATTTCAACAGGGGGGGGGGGGAGAGAGCGGGGCTCGGGGTAGCGCCGCGGCGCTAACAAAGTTATTGTTTTCAACACAGGGTGCCTCCAGTTGTTTCACCACTACAACTCCCAGCAAGCCCTGACAGCCAATAGATGTCAGGGCAAGCTGGGTGTTGTAGTGGTGAAACAGCTGGAGGCACCCTGTATAGTGAACTAAGGGCTGAAGTGTCGGCCCCAGCAGGCATCAGTGACGTCGCGCCTGCTGGGGAAGTCTGCCTGGTAGTAAACACACTACCAGGCAGACAAAAAGCCATTTTTAATATAGTAAAAAAAAAATGTAAAAGTAGGGAGGGGGTTAGGGATAGATGGGCAATAGGCAGGGAAAAAAAATAAATAAAATGGATGGTGGGAGCTACACTTTAAGTATGTTTGTGACTATTGCAATAACAATGGAGAGCACATGCCCATGAAGGGATTCGCCTCCTCTCTTTGGGGCCACACACAAACCGCATAGTCAGAGAGGAAGGATTTCCGGTTAGGTTTAGCACAATAATATGATAACTACATTGTATACTGAATATATATACATTATAAAGACCACAAATATTGCCAATTTATTTTACACATCAGTGCACTGGATGTAAACACAGTACTATATGGTTATATACTAAACATCTTGTTGTCAGTAATGACTAATAGTAGTCAAATAAGTTACTGTTTGTACTGAAAATGCAATTTAGAAGCCACTAGAAATGTCCTGAAGCCTCCAGGGCTATAAGTTGTGTATACATGTGTACATTTGCAATGTGACTCACTAATCTTTTTTAATACTTTCCTTTTATTGAAGTCATTAGTATAAACAATGAGATTACTTACAAGCTGAAACACAATAGCAATGTGACCCACTTAGCAACCAGTGGTACTGAGCATGCGTGCATGTGTACGGTATCTAAGAACCACAGAGCACAATTCTACTACATCTTTTATCCGACATATAACCAGGCATAATGTAACATAGCTGTATTAAATAGATTTATAGCCTTTCTGAAAAATGTAACATTGAAATGATTAATAAAATATAAAAAATCTTAGAAAAATACATTAAAAATAATTCTTGATAAATGAACAGATAGATTTACTGGATAGATCTTGGGGAGACTAAATCACCTGTCTGAGTACTGCACCAGCAGTTCCATGCTAGCAAAAACATCAGAAGAGAAGGATTTAGGGGTAGGGACTTTTGACAGCCATAAAAAAAAAGAGTCAACAAGTGTAGTAAGGCAGTAGATAAAGGAGTATTCCGGGCAAATACATCTTATCCCCACCACTGAGACCCCCCACGATCTCGTGCAGCATCCGCATTCAATGCGGGGCTACGTCTCCAGTCTCTGAAACCTCTTTGTTTCCGAGATTGGAGATGTGAGGTCACGCCATGCCCCCTCCATTCATGTCTATGGGAGGAGGCGTGATAGCCGTCATGCTCCCTCCCATAGACATGAATGGAGGGGGTGTGACGTGATGTCACATCTCCAGTTCCGGAAACAAAGAGGTTTCCGAGACTGGAGACGCAGCCCTGCATAGAATGCAGGTGCTGCACGGAGATCGCGGGGGGTCCCAGCCTCCTGTGACCAGACATCTTATCCCCTATCCATAGGATTTATTTGGCCAGAATACCCCTTTAAAACAAATTGGATGCTTGGCGACATAGCTAGAGGTATAACCCATAGGGAGAGGGAGATTGGGATCCCACTGTATAGAGCTTTAGTGGGACTACATCTGGAATACTGTTTCCAGTTTAGGTGACCCACCAATAAAAATAAATCCATTGAGCAAATAGAACAAGTCAGAAGATGGTTACAAATATGATAGAATGCCTTATACATGAAACATATCAGAATAGACTTTAAAGATGCATTTCAATCTGCAGTTACAAAATTCATCCAAACAAATGGGGAAAATAAAAAAGGGTCATACCCCTTGGGCAATATAGAAGTCTCCAAAATAACAAGTCACGTTTCTGCAGTCCACAGGTTGAGCGGTCCATGCTTCATGCAATCCACAGCTTTGAACGGGCTGTGCCCATTTCCACTGAGAGCAGGACAGCGTTCCTCCCAACTGCCGAAACGTTTGAACACATGCAGACTAGATGTAGATGGTCATTTTCAGCTTTCGTCTATGTTTTCTGTTATCTAGCTTATTAGGGAGTTTTGAGACAGAATTCCATGCACATACAGAGTATTTGGTCAATAAATGCAATATTATTGCAGAAATCCTTAAAAAAGCAGCAGTACACAAACTCTATCACAGCTTTATTTTGATGGGACAGGACCCCGTTACAGTGGTTGGGTACTCTGCTATCATACACTTTCCCTATTCTGTGGAAAGGAGATAAGTGTTAAGGGTTATTTTTACATGATATAATGGTTAAATGTAAAAAAAAGTTGGTAAATACTTTATATAGGAACTATTGTTTTTTATAAATAGTTACATAAGTTTGAAAGCTTTGTTTCCCATATGTCTGAATACCATGGGAACAGCCCAGCGGGTTTGAAATTTGCTAGCCTTGAACGGATAGACAGTATCCCCCTTGGAGAAGATCGACATACGTATTTGCTTTGGAGAGAAGCTTTATGCATCATTAAGCTTAACGCTACTGGTCTTTTGGGATTAAACGAACGTAACAATCTCTCATCCTTTTTGTGAGTCTATTTTTTATCTAAGTGGTTTTAATATACATGTTGTTTATATTTTATTGCACCTTTAACACTATTATCTTTTTATCATTGTTACCCCTTGTTAATTGTGTATATAAGTGTACTCAACACTTAGGGAAGGTGTACACATTGGCTGGAAGAAGTGTCCTTTGATGACGTGAAACTAGTTGCCATTCAGTGGTGTGCCCCCCGCGTCTAAGAACGGCTGCTCTCACTCCCCGCTTGTGAAACTTACGGTTCTTTGTGTGCTGCACTTTCTTTCTTGGAATAAAGTTTCAACTATTAGATTCACAATTCTTCTGGGTAAGTGCGACTTTTGTTCCTTTTTTGCCTTTGTATGGAATACTACCTGTATTATAAGAAGTTAGCACCCTCGATAGGATCCCCAGTAGCTAGTCCGAGTAGAGTTCGTTGGCGTGCGGAACACAGCAGTGCCTAATTGCTTTATTTTCTCCTATGCTTTTGTACATAATTTTTAAAGCAACTGACAGTTCATGGGCAGTATATAAATATATATATATATATATATATATATATATATATATGCAAATCAGCTCATCACACCACCTTCACAGGTAGTGTGTCCTGCAAGCAGCTCAGGCTCCGGTTAAGAAGTCTCAGAACTGATTGGGATTTATGCCAAGCCAGAACTCTCTCCAGAAGGAAAGAGGACCCATCTGCAGACAGCGGTTTCAGGGTTATTGCCCCTCGTCAGTACAGAGCAGGGTTTTCTAGCTTGGCTGAGGTGAGAGGCCTGAGGCTTTAAACGGGGTCAGTACTTTCCTCAGGGAGAGGACACCACTTCATGGTGGAGCCATGTTTGCTTTGAAACGTTGAGTCGTTGTCTTCAGATGATAAATATCTGTAATTTTTATCCTCTTTCAAATAAAATGTAAGGTAAAAACTTTTTGCTGTGACCGATGACTATACACATTTCTGCCATCATTTCCAATCATTTTCACTGCCCACATTCTCCCACAGCATTTTTCTTCTGCATGCCCAATTGACCTTTATTTCCTCATCATTCACAAGCCTGTCAGTCTTCTTTGGCCTCTTAGCTGGAAGTTTGCCATTCGAACAGCTGGAGATTTACTCTCTTTTCCCTTCCTGTTAGAACTGATAAAAGATCAACCATTGCTCATGAGAAACTCTCAGGTAGCCTACCCACAGAGGTGAATCTAGAAGGGGTTAACGCTATCTAATTAAGTAGGATACATAGAAAATGGCTAATTGTATTTCAGTCGACAACTGATGGTACAGAAATGTAGGAAAAGTGCCGTTAGATGTATACAGTCAGTATATACGTATATACCGTACATTGGTTACTTTAAAAATACATTTTTTTTAAAGAAGAGACTTTGGACAATAGGCTTTGTTCAGCTGCAATCTGTTAGGGAACTTGGTATCTTGTGCAGAAATTTTCCTACTGGCCCACCAAAGGGTAAAGTGACCATGTGACCCTGATGCTCCAATGTGGGACCCCCAAACCTAGCCCTTAATTTGTGTAGGGGGAGGAGAGTTCAGTTGTGAGTTGGCAGAGGAGGAGAGTTCAGTTGGAGTGTGAGTCCAGTCAGAGCCAGAGTGAGGAGAGTGTGTTCCAGCTAGTAAGCTGAGGAGAAGCAAAGGGAGAAGAAGACTGCAAAATTCCTCAGCCACGCCAATCTCAGGAAAACCCAGGCACACAGTTTTATTTTAAAGCCTGGCGGTAAGCAAAGCTCTTGGGGGAAATCTCTTCTTCAGTCAGTCAGTCAGTCAAATTCAGTCTTTCAAGCCAGCGTGTGCTGCTAATAATCTTAAAGCTGCGTTCAACAACAACTACAACTCCCAGCAATGCAACAGGCTCCCGAGGTTCCACTCTGCCCATCCCTCTGCAAAATAGACTGTATTATTTAAGATCTGCTACCTCCAGCTATCTCAAACTTGGACCGTGTAGGTTAATGGTGTCATGGCGTCACAAACCTATCTATACACCCTGTACCCTCAGCCCTCATGAGGGCGCCACAGCAGCAGTGGCCATTGAACAGAAAATACTTCCTCATAAGGATGAACTCCAACAGTTATAATAAAATGGCATTATGGGCTTGCAGATGTAATTGGTAGCAACTCCATTACTATCTCAAGTTAAAAAGACACTGAGCAGAGTTTCAATTCAATTCTTAACTTATTTTTTACAAGCATTTATACATATATCACTAGTTGTTTTTATCTTGACAATGCCATTCATTCTTATGACCTCATAATATTACTGGGCTGGAGTGACTAAGCAATTAGGTCTTGTTTACAACTGCAACAGCCATACACACAAAAATGGCAGACAACTGTGCCGGATGGCGGCTGTATTTTCAACAAACACCGTAAACCTGCATGTCTCACGTAATATTTCCAGATATTACTGCAGAAAATGTTGTTCCTCTAATTTAAAACTATGTCCTCTTGTGGTAGTTTTTCTTCTTCTTTATGTAGGTTTTATTTTATTTTACTTCTTAAAAAATTTATAACTACATGCACTAACATTAGTATGTTTAAAATTGTCATCTTCTGACCCCTATAACTTTTTATTTTTCCGCATACGGGGCTCTATGAGGGTTCATTTTTTGCGCTGTGGTCTGTAGTTTTTTTTGGTACCATTTTTGTTTTGATGGGACGTTTTGATCGCCTTTTATAAATTTTTTTATGAAGTGACCAAAAATGCACAACTTTGGATTTTTTTGATATTTTTTTTCCGTGTATGCCATTGACCATGTGGTTTAGCTAACTTTATATTTTATTAGTTTGGACATTTACGCATGCAGCGGTACCACATATGATTATTTTTATCTTTTATTACATAATTTAATTTAAAAAAAGGAAAATGTGGAGTGATTCAAACTTTTATTAAGGGAGGGGCTTATTCACATTCATTAACTTTTTTTTACACTTTTTACTTTTTTTTTTAACCCCCATAGGAGGCTATACCATGCAATATTTTGATTGCATTTACTGATCAATGCTATGCCATAGCATAGTATTGATCAGTGTTATTGATGCTCTGCTGCTCCGGCCTGCATGGTAGGCTTGGAGCAATAGAATACGATCAGATGGTGAGGGGCAGATAAGGGCCTTCCAGCCGTCCTCCCAGTTGATCTGAACATTACCTGTCCTGATTAGCTCTGCTGAACTGCCGGGATGCTTTCAGTTTCATTTTAGTCGCCGCAAACAACTTTGATCATGGTGTCAAAATGGTTAATGCCAGGTATCGGCCCGATCGGTGATGCCCGGCATTAACCCTGGGTCCTGGCTGCTGATAGCAGCCCGTGAGCATGTTTTCTACGCCGGCAACAGGACCAGGGGGTACATGTACACCCTGTATCCTTAAGGACTCGGACGCAAGGTTAAATAACTTCTCTTCCTGTACCGTGTTGATGCCCTTTATGTATTCATTTTCTATCATATCCCCTCTGTCTCTTCTTTCTTCCAAGCTATACATGTTAAGGTCCTTTAAACTTTCCTGGCAAGTTTCATGCTCCAGTCCATGGTTTAGTAGCTCTTCTCTGAACTCTCTCCAATGTATCTATATCCTTCTGGAGAGTCTCCAGTACTGCGCACAATACTCCAAGGGAGGTCTCACCAGTGTTCTGTGCAGCGGCATGAGCACTTCTCTCTTTCTACTGCTTATACCTCTCCCTATACACCCAAGCATTCTGCTAGCATTTCCCGCTGCTCTATTACATTGTCTTCCTACCTTTAAGTTTTCTGAAATAATGACCCCTAAATCACTCTCCTCAGATACTGAGGTTAGGACTGTATCACATATTCTATATTCTGCCCTTGTGTTTTTTCGCCCCAGGTGCATTATCTTGCACTTATCCACATTAAATGTCAGTGTCCAGATTTCTGACCATTCCTCTAATTTACCAAAGTCCTTTTCCATTTGGCGTATCGCTCCAGGAACATTAACCCTATTACATATCTTTCATCAGCAAAAAGACCAAACTTTACCATCGAGACCTTCTGCAATATCACTAATAAAAATATTAAACAGAATGTGTCCTGTTACAGTTCCCTGAGGTCCCCACTGGTGACAAGACCTTGTTCTGAATATTCTCCATTAACTACAGCCTCTGTTGTCTGTTACTCAGCCACTGCCTAATCCACTCAACAATATGGGAGTCCAAGCTCAAAGACGGCAGTTTACTGATAAGTCTTCTATGTGGGGCAATGTAATTAGGTAATAGTTAATAACAACAATGATAATAATCATAATAATAATTATTAATATTAACCACTTAAGGAACAAGCCCATTTTCACCTTAAGGACCAGAGCATTTTTTGCAAATCTGACCACTGTTACTTGCATAATTTCTTGGTAAAAAAAAAATTCCAAAATGTAATGAAAAATTTGAAAAAATAAAATAAACAAAATTTACTTTGACACTCTCTGCTTCTTAGGAAAATGGACATCTCAAATAAATTATATATTGATTCATATATACAATATGTCTACTTTATGTTTGCTTCATGAAGTTGACGTGTTTTTACCTTTGGAAGACATCAGAGGGCTTCAAATTTCAGCAGCAATTTTTCAATTTTTCTCAAAATTTTCAAATTCAGAATTTTCAGGGACTAGTTCAGTTTGGAAATAGATTTGAGAGGCCTTCATATTAGAAATACCCCACAAATGACACCATGTTTTTTTGGGTACATGTCACATTTAGGAAGCCCCTATGGTGTCAGAACAGAAAAAAACCCACATGGCATACTATTTTGGAAACTACACCCCTCAGGGAACGTAACAAGGTGTACAGTGAGCCTTAACACCCTACAAGTTGTCAAAACTTATTGTTAAAATTGAATGTGTAAATGAAATTTTTTTTCCACAAAAATGCATTTCCCCCCCCCAAATTTTACATTTTTACAAGGGGTAATAGGAGAAATTGCCCCCCATTTGAAACTCCATGTCTTCTGAGTATGGAAATACCCCATGTGTGGACGTCAGGTGCTCTGCTGGTGCACTTCAATGCTCAGAAGAGAAGGAGTCACATTTTGCTTTTGGAAAGCAAATTTTGCTGAAATGGTTTTTGGGGGGCATATCGCATTTAGGAAGCCCCTATGATGCCAGAACAGCAAAAAACAACAACAACAAAAAAAAAACACATGGCATACTAGCTTAGAAACTACAGCCCTCAAACCTTAACACCCCACAGATGTTTGACGACTTTTTGTTAAAGTCAGATTAATTTTTTTTTCCACAAAAATGCAGTTTTTTTCCCCAAATGTAAAATTTTTACAAGGAGTAATAGGAGAAAGTGCCCCCCACAATTTGTAAACCCATTTCTTCTGAGTATGGAAATACCCCATGTGTGGATGGGTATAGGGCTAAAGTGGACTATGTGTGCCGGTTAGCAATGTGTGCGGGGGGGGGGGGGGGGGGGGCGGGGGAAGTGTGTATGTGTGTGTGCTAGGTGCGAACTGTAATAACGGTGTGTGATTAGAAATCACACACCGTCATATTATTCCCCCCCCCCTCCAAAAAAAAAAAAAAACAGCTGCAGCCCAAGAAAGTAGAGGGCAAAACGCAGCACCCTGAAACCCTAATAGGACCCGGGTCACGCTGAAAAATGTTTAGTGGACCCTTGACAACTCCTACCTGTCCCTTTTACTCTGCTGTCCCTGGTCTAAAGACTGTGGCAGGAGGCCACTTACCAGTGCCTGGAGGGGCACAGAAGGCTCTTAGAGGGGTCCCTGGCACACTTTCTCTGCTCTGCTCGCCAACTGAAGTGGGCTAGCGAGTAGAGCAGAGAAAGGGGGCCATTAACCCCTCCCCTGCTGACGGCTAATCATCGGACGCTCTGTCCAACCAATAACAGCGCTGCTGGGGTGGTGACGTGATCGCCACCTCCCCCCAGCAACAGGAGGTGATTGGCGTACACCACCGATCACCTTCTGATTCTGGGTCAACGGGTCACATGGGACCCGTATGACCGGAATCGCCGCGGATCGCCAGTCTGAATTGATGATTGCTGAAATGATGATTGCGACATGGGGGGGGGGGGGGGTGTCTCAGGACCCACCCAGGCATTGGCACGGGATGCCTGCTGATCGATTTCAGCAGGCATCCCGTTCCGTTCACCGCCCGGTTACCGTCAGTGAACGGAAATGCAGAGGGCGTACAGGCATGCCCTTAGTCCTTAAGTCCCAGGACGCAAGCGCGTACCTGTACGCCCTTGGTCCTGGTGGGGTTAATAATAATAGTATGGACTATACAAAATTAAAGTTGAACAATCAGTGGTGTAAAATACAACTCATCCCACAATAAAAATGGGCCTATAACGGCTATGTATACAGCATACCTGACTAAAAATAAAAAGTAAAAAGCAAACCTGCCTGATGGAATGGGGTTAGGAAAAAAAAATGACCCTGTCCTGCAGGGACTAAGATACTTAAAATACGCTGCTCAAAAAATAAATAAAGGGAACAATAAGATAACATATCCTAAATCTGAATGAACTAATCGTATGAAATACTTTCGTCTTTACATAGTTGAATGTGCTGACAACAAAATCACACAAAAATTATCAATGGAAATCAAATTTATCAACCCATGGAGGTCTGGATATGGAGTCACACTCAAAATCAAAGTGGAAAACCACACTACAGGCTGATCCAATTTTTATGTGATGTCCTTAAAACAAGTCACAATGAGTCTCAGTAGTGTGTGTGGCCTCTACGTGCCTGTATGACCTCCCTACAATGCCTGGGCATGCTCCTGATGGGGTGGCGGATGGTCTCCTGAGGGATGTCCTCCCAGACCTGGACTAAAGCATTCGCCAACTCCTGGACAGTCTGTGGTGCAAAGTGGCGTTGGTGGATGGAGCGAGACATGATGTCTCAGATCTGCTCAATCGGATTCAGGTCTGGGGAACGGGCGGGCCAGTCCATAGCATCAATGCCTTCCTCTTGCAGGAACTGCTGACACACACCAGCCACATGAGGTCTAGCATTGTCTTGCATTAAGAGGAACCCAGGGCCAACCGCACCAGCATTGTTACGCCGAGCGCTCCGGGTCCCCGCTCCTCCCCGGAGCGCTCGCAACATCCTCGCTACGGCAGCGCCCCGGTCAGACCCACTGACCGGGTGCGCTGCGATACCGCCTCCAGCCGGGATGCGATTCGCGATGCGGGTGGCTCCCGCTCGCGATGCGCACCCCGGCTTCCGTACCTGACTCGCTCTCTCTCGGTCCTGTCCCGGCGCGCGCGGCCCCGCTCCCTAGGGCGCGCGCGCGCCAGGTCTCTGCGATTTAAAGGGCCACTGCGCCACTGATTGGCGCAGTGGTTCCAATTAGTGTCTTCACCTGTGCACTCCCTATGTATACCTCACTTCCCCTGCACTCCCTCGCCGGATCTTGTTGCCCTTGTGCCTAGTGAAAGCGTTCCCTTGTGTGTTCCTAGCCTGTGTTCCAGACCTCCTGCCGTTGCCCCTGACTACGATCCTTGCTGCCTGCCCCGACCTTCTGCTACGTCCGACCTTGCTTCTGTCTACTCCCTTGTACCGCGCCTATCTTCAGCAGTCAGAGAGGTTGAGCCGTTGCTAGTGGATACGACCTGGTCACTACCGCCGCAGCAAGACCATCCCGCTTTGCGGCGGGCTCTGGTGAATACCAGTAGTGACTTAGAACCGGTCCACTAGCACGGTCCACGCCAATCCCTCTCTGGCACAGAGGATCCACCTCCTGCCAGCCGGCATCGTGACAAGCATATGGTCTCACAAGGGGTCTGAGGATCTCATCATGGTACCTAATGGCAGTCAGGCTACCTCTGGCAAGCACATGGAGGGCTGTGCGGCCCCTTCAAAGAAATGCCACCCCACACCATTACTGACCCACCGTCAAACCCGTCATGCTGGAGGATGTTGCAGGCAGCAGAACGTTCTCCATGGTATCTCCAGACTCTGTCCAGTCTGTCACAGGTGCTCAGTGTGAACCTGATTTCATTTGTGAAGAGCACAGGACGCCAGTGGCGAATTTGCCAATCTTGGTGCTCTCTGGCAAATGCCAAACGTCCTGCACGGTGTTGGGCTGTAAGCACAACCCCCACCTGTGGGCGTGGGGCCCTCATACCACCCTCATGGAGTCTGTTTCTGACCATTTGAGTGGACACATGCACATTTGTGGCCTGCTTGAGGTCATTTTGCAGGGCTCTGGCAGTGCTCCTCCTTGCACAAAGGTGGAGGTAGCGGTCCTGCTGCTGGGTTGTTGCCCTCCTATGGCCTCCTCCATGTCTCCTGATGCACTGGCCTGTCTCCTGGTAACGAGTGAAAGCACCGCCAGCATTGAAAAGTGACCAAAACATCAGCCAGAAAGAATAGGAACTGAGAAGTGGTCTGTGGTCACCACCTGCAGAACCACTCCTTTATTGCGGGGTGTCTTGCTAATTGCCTATAATTTCCACCTGTTGTCTGTTCCATTTGCACAACAGCATGTGAAATTGATTGTCAATCAGTGTTGTTTCCTGAGTGGACAGTGTGATTTCACAGAAGTGGGATTGACTTGGAGTTACATTGTGTTGTTTAAGTGTTCCCTTTATTTTTTTGAGCAGTGTATTATTATCACTTCGTGGAAACTTATGTTGTAATATATTTGATCATGTTTTTCTTTCTTTATTTTTTTCATCTTTTATTGCTGCACTTTTAGGTTATTGTTTGTTATTTATTTTGCTCACATTTCATGTTGATAAATGAATATATGCGTCTTTATACTCATGAAGATTCTGCTTTTAATGGTGGCATTGTTTTCTAAATCATACTAGTAAAATGTATTTTGTAGCATAGTAGTAATTGTAATCTTTCCTGGTCAGACCATTGCAGCAGGCTGCAGCATTCACATGGAGATATTCCCCTTATTTGAGTTTTTATTTGGTTTTAATGAGAGCTTCTCTCTAATTGACTTGATGATTTCTGTTTAATTAGCACATTTTGGAGGCCAGATCACAACATAATAAGCTAAGGTAACCAGACAAGCATTCTGCAATAAAATATTAGAGCTATTGTGGGGGATAATCAGAGTGGACAGTCTTTCTGCTAGTTTATGGCTGGTCACAGTTGGAGTTCTTCTACCCAACTCTGTCTAGTGCCCAAACTTTTCCAGGCAGGCAGTTCCACAGACATAGCTCATACAGTCATATCAATTAGCCTTAATGAGCTTTAAGCCAGCCTAACTAATAAACCGCGACGCTCAAGCCAATTTGTCTTTCTTTTTACAAGATTCCAGCATTGTATATGTTCCCCTGGGTATTTAGTAGCCTCCATAAGGAGTGTAATCGTCATTCTACAAATGTAGGATTTTTGAATAAAGAAGACGATGTTGTTTGCTGAAGTTTAGAATAGATCTCACGTAGATTTTGAACTGATGATTTTAAACTGGCAGAGTCACTGGTAGAGAAGGATCTGAGTGTACTTGTAGATCACAGACTACAGAATAGCATGCAATGTCAGGCTGCTGCTTCCAAAGCCGGCAGGATATTGTCATGTATAAAAAGAGGCATGGACTCGAGGGACAGGGACATAATACTCCCCCTTTATAAATCATTGGTACGGCCTCACCTGGAATATGCTGTTCAGTTTTGGGCACCTGTCCATAAAAGGGACACTGCGGAGTTGGAAAGGGTGCAGAGACGCGCGACTAAACTAATATGGGGAATGGAACATCTTAGCTATGAGGAGCGATTAAAGGAGTTACAATTGTTTAGTCTTGAGAAGAGACGTTTAAGGGGGGATATGATAAACTTATATAAGTATATAAATGGCCCATACAAAAAATATGGAGAAAAACTGTTCCAGGTTAAACCCCCCCAAGGGACGAGGGGGCACTCCCTCCGTCTGGAGAAGAAAAGGTTTAGTCTAAAGGGGCGACACTCCTTCTTTACCGTGAGGACTGTGAATTTATGGAACAGTCTACCTCAGGAACTGGTCACAGCAGGAAAAATTAATAGCTTTAAAACAGGGTTAGATAAATTCCTGGAACAAAATAACATTAATGCTTATGAAGAAATATAAAACTACATCCCTTCCCCTTATCCCCTTACACCCTCCCCTTCAATTCCCTGGTTGGACTTGATGGACGTATGTCTTTTTTTAACCATACTAACTATGTAACTATGTAACAATTAAAACTTTTGTACTGTAAGTTAATTGTTAACATAAAATATGTCTTAATCATATATATATTTAACTTTCTTATTGTCTTCTTGATTTACAAGATAATTAAAACTTTTTAAAACAAGCAGTTAACCCCTTAAGGACCCGGACTTTTTCCGTTTTTAATTTTCAATTTTTCCTCCTTAACTTTAAAAAATCATAACTCTTTAAAATTTTAACCTAAAATTCTATATGATGGCTTTTTTTTTGCATCACTAATTCTACTTTGTAATGACATTAGTCATTTTACCCAAAAATCTACGATGAAACGGGAAGAAATCAATGTGCGACAAAATTGATGAAAAAACACTATTTTGTAAGTTTTGGGGGCTTCCGTTTTTACGCAGTAAATTTTTTGGCAAAAATGACACCTTATCTTTATTCTGTAGGTCCATATGGTTAAAATGATACCCTACTTATATAGGTTTGATTTTGTATCACTTCAGAAAAAAATCATGAATACATGCAGGAAAGTTTATACGTTTAAAATGGTCATTCTCTGACCTCTATAACTTTTTTATTTTTCTGTGTTCAGGGCGCTATGAGGGCTCATTTTTTGCACCGTGATCAGACTTTTTGATCACTTTTTAAAAAGTGATCAAAAATGTGTTATTTTGGACTTTGGAATTTTTTTGCGCGTACGCCATTGAACGAGCGGTTTAAAAAGCTGTGTATTTTTATAATTCGGACATTTCCGCACGCGGCGATACCACATATGTTTATTTTTATTTACACTGTGTTTTTTTTTATTCTTGGAAATGCCGGGTGATTCAAACTTTTATTAGGGGAAGGGATAATTGAAAGGGTTAATGATTTTTTTACACTTTTCTTATGCAACATTATAGCCCCCATAAGGGGCTATAACATTGCATGTACTGATCTTTTACACTGATTGATCCATCTCCATAGGAATGGATCAATCAGTGTTTTCGGCCATTGAATGCTCAAGTCTGGATCTCAGGCTTGAAGCATTCATTCGGCGTTCGGACAGCGCAGGAGAAGGTAAGAGACCTCCTCCTATGCTACAGCTGTTCGGGATGCCGCGATTATACCGCAGCGATCCCGAACAGCTCCCTGAGCTAGCCGGGCACTTTTACTTTAGTTTTTAGCCGTGCGATTCAGCTTTGAGCGCGCGGCTAAAGGGTTAATTGCGTGATATTAGCCGCGGGTCCCAGGGTTCACTATAACGCCGGGCCCGCCGCGATATGATGCAGGCTCACCGTGTGACCCCGCGTTATATAGCAGGACCGGGACACAGGACGTACCCATACATCCTGGGTCCTTAAGAGGTTAATAAATGAAACTTGAAAATTAGTCTTTTAACCTTCTGGGGTCGAGCGTCTGAAATCTTTTTACTATTCTTAAAGGAGAATTTCCATCTAAAGTAGTTATTTTTTAACCGCCAGATATGCTAAACATGCTGATTGGTGAAGGCTGATTGTTGGGACCCCCAGGATGATGGGGAAATGCACCCTGGAATGAGTAGAGCGCACAGCTCATGCACACCTTTATTCATTCTCTTTGGGGTGTACGAATATTGCCGATTACTGATCTTGGAAGCCCCATGAAGAATGATTGAAATGCCGGCTGCACATGCACAGTGTGTTCCTCTCATGCTGGGGTACATTTACCTTTTGTTCAGGGGATTGGTCGGGGTTGAATAATTACCACCTATTAGTTTTATGGTGTTATAAAATCATGTCAGACATACTGTGGTTTTGTCATCATTTCAGAAAACCACAGCATAAAACATACTACAGCAACAAAACAGCAACACATGAATACAGACTAAGGGTAGGGTCAAACGTGCTGTATTTGCTGCTGCATATTTTCTTACCCATTGAAGTCAATGGGTAGCAAAATCAGCTGCATATTTTGCTATCCATTGACTTTAATTGGTAGAAAAACACGCAACAGTAAATATGCAGCAAAAAAAGGCATGTGTGACCCTACCCTAAAAGTCCTTTTACTACTATCACAAATCATTAACATGTAGTACATAAATATTTTTATACAAAGGTCTATATTTACCGTATTTTTCGCCGTATAAAACACACTTTTTCTTCCCCAAAACTGGGGGGAAAAAGTCGGTGCGTCTTATGCGGCGAATACACCCCTATCGCGGCAGTCCCTGCGGCCATCAACGGCCGGGACCCACGGCTAATACAGGACATCACCGATCGCGGTGATTCTCTGTATTAACCCTTCAGACGCGGCGATCAAAGCTGACCACCGCGTCTGAAGCGAAAGTGACACTAACCCGGCTGTTCAGTCGGCGGTCCCGAACAGCCCAACTGAATAGCCGGGTTAGTGCTTACAGGACACCGGGAGGGACCTTACCTGCCTCCTCGGTGTCTTCTCTGTTCAGGAATCCCCTGTATGGCCGGCGCTCACCTTCCTCGTCGTCGCGTACGTGCGTCGGCGTGTGTAACGACGTGATGACGGCGACGGAGAGCGAGGATACCCAGCTGGCAGCAGAGACGTTCCGGAGCGACGGGGACACAGCGACAGCTATGGAGCGACATCCAGGGCAGCGGTGACGGGTCCAGAGCGGCGGGGACACGTGAGTATTACCTCCTATGCAGTGGTCTTCAATCTGCGGACCTCCAGATGTTGCAAAACTACAACTGCTTTTTCAGTCAGTTTTTGGAGCCATAAAAATCGTGTTCTTGTAAAAAATACTATTTTTATACAAAATTATTAAAAAATATGCCACTTTTTTACTTTCTTTAGAACACTTTTTTTTACTGGTTTACAGCTGAATTTTTCTGTTTGCTGATTTTTTAAACCAAAATTCAGCAAAAAATAAATAAATAAAGACCTTGTTCATTAATTTAACAGCTGTTAAAATAATGGGTGATTTTTTTCCCTTGTGTGTAAAGGGAAATCTGTAAATTTTGTTATGTTTTCTTTAACCATAAAATAGCCATTTTACGGATGTTTTACAGCTAAGGCTAGGTTCAGGAGCACAACTGATTCCATCAGGTCACCACCAGGTCCCAATAGATACTATGGACTTAAATAGGGCCTGTCGGGGATCTTGTAGCTTACCTGAGTTTAGCAGAGAGGAATATGTTGCATGCACAATTTTTTTCTCTGCTAAACTCCCGTTGTTACGACGGACTTGCCTACGGGTTCCCTTTAGCGGAGCCCTACGGCTATGTGAACCTTGCCTAGCAAAACTGCCACTTTTATTGTGTGTGAAATTGGCCTAAAGGTTTTTTCAAGACTTTCTAGCTAATGGCTTTTCTTCTGGATGTGCCATCAATATCTGATTGGTAACGTACCTACACTCGGCACCACTGCTGACCAGATGGACTTGGGTGTTCACGGTGAGCAAAGCTGGAAATCTCAGTGTAATGCGATGCAGTGCATCCCGCTGCTTATCTCAGCTGAGATGCTTAGGGGCGAACTGACCGGCTGGACTGATCGGACGTGGTCTGTGGGCCCAGCCGGGTACAGGGCCCGCCACTTCTGAGGATCCAGGACACTTGTCCCGGATCCCCAGCAGACAGCGCTGCCTTCTCCTGTATATGCGATACACGCAGATACAGGAGAAGGCATCCCCTCTATGGGAGCTGTATCTGTGACTTACACAGAGGAGACGTGACCTCCGCCTCCATGCAGCGCAGGCGCCGATGATGTCACTCATCCGAGCCTGCACTGTGGAGGAAAGAAGGCTCGGGCCCCTGCTGTGCTCTGGAGAAGATCGCTGTGTGGGAAACATACAGGTGAGCATCATCTTTTTTTTTTTTTTTTTCAACCTGGGGAGGGGAAATACTCTATTACTTACACCTACTGGGGGGGGGACCTCTAACTCTGCTGCCTACACCTATGGGGGGGGGGCACTAAATCTGCTGCCTATATCTACTGTGTGGGGTTACTCTATCTCTGCTGCCTACACCTACTGGGACAGGAACTCTAACTCTGCTGTCTACACTAACTGGGGGGGACTCTAACTCTGCTGTCTACACCTACTGGGGGGACTCTAACTCTGCTGCCTACACCTACTGGGGGAGGGGGGAAAACTCTGCTGCCTACACCTACTGTGGGGGGACCCTGATGCCTACACCTACTGTGGGGGGACCCTGATGTCTACACCTACTGTGTGGGGGACCCTACTGCCTACACCTACTGTGGGGGGGGGGGGGGGGGGGCTGCTGCCTACACCTACTGTGGGGGGGCCCTGCTGCCTACACCTCCTGTGGGGGGACCCTGCTGCCTACACCTACTGTGGGGGGACCTTGCTGCCTACACCTACTGTGGGGGAACTCTTCTGCCTACACCTACTGTGGGGGGAACTCTGCTGCCTACACCTACTGTGGGGGAACTCTGCTGCCTACACCTACTGTGGGGGAACTCTGCTGCCCACATCTACTGTGGGGGAACTCTGCTGCCTACACCCACTGTGGGGGAACTCTGCTGCCTACACCCACTGTGGGGGAACTCTGCTGCCTACACCCACTATGGGGGAACTAGATAAATTTTCCCCCCTCACATTCAGGACATCCCATCTTTTCGGGACACAAGGATGTCGCGGTTACCTTTCTGCGGCCCTGTGTTAACATAAAAAAAAGCAGGGGACGCCAGGAGGTAGCGCACGCAGGGACATCACTGACGTCCCATGCGTTTGCCCATAGAAACAGAACAGAGCAGAGCGGAGCAGCGAGGACGCGCGCATGGTAATTTACCAGCGGCACGTCATCTTTTGTGTCCTCCGACCACCGCTCCTTCGGTCCCGGGATCTACTGCCATAAATGCTATGGCCTATAGGCCATAGCAGTAGATCGTGACCCTGTACCAGAGGAGTGGTGGTCGGAGCAATGAAGTGGGGCAGTACACAGGAAAACAGCCTCCAGCCATACACTGTATATGGCTGAAGGCTGTATATCTGTGGGGGAACTATACTGCCAACCTAATGTGGGGGAACTATACTGCCTACCTACTGTGGGGGAACTACAACCTAATGTGGGGGAACTATACTGCCAACCTAATGTGGGGGAACTACAACCTAATATGGGGGAGCTATACTGCCAACTAAATGTGGTGGAACTACAACATAATGTGGGGGAACTATGCTGACAAACTAATGTGGGGTAACTTTACTGCCAACCTAATGTGGGGGAACTACAACCTAATATGGGGGAACTATACTGCCTACCTAATGTGGGAGAACTATACTGCCAACCTAATGTGGGGGAACTATACTGCCAACCTAATGTGGGGGGAACTATGCTGCCAACCTAATGTGGGGGAACTATACTGCCAAACTAATGTGGGGGAAACTATACTGGCAACCTAATGTGGGGGAAACTATACTGGCAACCTAATGTGGGGGAAACTATACTGCCAACCTAATGGGGGGGGGGGGGGAACGACAACCTAATGTGGGGGAACATACTGCCAACCTAATGTGGGGGAACTATACTGCCAACCTAATGGGGGGGGGGGGACTACAACCTAATGTGGGGCAACTATACTGCCAACTTAATGTGGGGGAACTATACTGCCAACCTAATGTGAGGGAACTATACTGCCAACCTTATGTGGGGTACTCAAACAAGCACAAAGGGAAATTTTGGAAGATGTCCCTCGCAGCCAATCTCTGGGAGATACTCGAGTATCTCCCAGAGATTGGCAGTGCGGGACATCTTCCAAAATTTCCACGTGTGCTTGTTTGAGTATCCATTGCACGCCATCTGGCGTGGGAAATCCGCAGCAGCCCTGCTACACTTCGGTGTGATCTCTCACCCCCTTCAGATTCTGCCTACCTGGTGATCCCACACATGAAAGCATTCCTGTTCCCTTTTTGTACTCCAACCTTATGTGGGGAGAACTATGCCGCCAACCTTATGTGGGGGGAACTATGCTGCCAACTTAATGTGGGGGAACTATGCTGCCAAATTAGTGTGGGGGAAATTGGAGCTATGCTGCTTACCTAGTGTGGGGGAACTATGCTGCATTCATAAAGGGGTACTCCACTGCCCCAGCGTTCTGAAGATTTTGTTCCGAACCCTGGGTGCGGGCTGCGGGGGTTGTGACATCATAGCCACGCCCCTTGTGATGTCACAACATGCCCTCTCAATGCAAGTCTATGGGAGGGGCCGTGTCGACCAACGCATGATATTCTGATAGTGCCCCTCCAGAGACTAGACTCTGGATCCGCCCCTGGTGACACTACCAAGCGGGAAGTAATCCTGCAATGGTGTCACCCCAATCTGCATACAGCAGTGTTTCCCAAGTAGTGTGCATCCAGCTGTTGCAAAACTCCCAGCTTGTACAGGCAGCCAAAGGAATGCTGGGGGCTGTAGTTTTGCAATACCTGTGGGCACCCTGCTTGGGAAACACTGATATACACTGAGTCATCTCTGCCTGCCTGCTCAGCCCCATCCCATGCTGGTCATATGATCACGGACTCATACGGAGGCTTGCTGGGGTCAGAGTAAGGATCAGAGTGCAGGAGAACAGAGGATGATGGCATGACTGGCATGTTACACTGGTAACACTATAAATACTGTGCCCTGACCCTTGCCATTCCTCACTACCAATTACATTAACATGGTCTAAGGTGATACAAGGTGCTCAACCCCAAGTGCAGTTGTGCACCTACGTTGGAGTGGAGGACCTGCACTTGTGGACCACAATATGGTTTCACTCCTGTGGTAAATGTAAACAATGACATTGGCTAACCCTCAACACTGATGTAAAATTGAGACATTAGCCAGTATATCCTTATATGAAGGACAAACCTGAGCCCGCACACCACGCCAAGGTTTCTCAAGTGGTACGGGACCTAACACTAGCCTACCTGGCCGGATAAATAAAACCAGGAACCAAATTACTGCAGCCTTAGGTCTGACTTGTAGATTGCTCCCCGGTTACCTCCAGTGTGGGCTAAGCACACATACAATGGGAGGGGGGAGACAGGCTACAAGCCCCACCCTGGTTGGTTCATATATAGCCGGCCTCACAGGTGAAACCTTAATGCTACCCAGCAAATATAAAAGGGTGCATTAGTATAAGCCTTAAACATAGAAAACGGCAGGAAACTCTCAACCCCAAGTGCAGTTGTGCACCCTCGCTGGGGTGGAGGTCCTGCACTTGTGATCCGTTGCTATGGGCGATCCCCAGCATAATATGTATACAATGGAGGATGCCTGCAGACGGTCAAAAGTACCACAGTGGCATCCTACACCAGATAAATGTGTATGTGGTTGCGTAATACATGATTTAGACATTAAACAATTACATTAACGTGGTCTAAGGTGATAGGAGGTGCTCAACCCCAATTCCTCACTACCCCCTCACCCTCTGTGAATTGTAACCCTGTACTGTGCCATCATTGTGTATTACTCCTGTACTGTGACATCACTGTGTATTACCTCTGTATTGTGACATCACTGTGTACATTGTCCATGTACTGTGACATCACTGTGCATATTATCCCTGTACTGTGACATCACTGTGTGTACATTGTCCATGTACTGTGACATCACTGTGTGTACATTGTCCATGTACTGTGACATCACTGTGCACATTATCCCTATACTGTGACATCACTATGTATATTATCCCTGTACTGTGACATCACTGTGTGTATTATCCCTGTACTGTGACATCACTGTGTGTACATTGTCCATGTACTGTGACATTACTGTGTATATTATCCCTGTACTGTGACATCACTGTGTGTGTTATCCCTGTACTGTGACATCACTGTGTGTATTATCCCTGTACTGTGACACCACTATGTATATTTTCCCTGTACTGTGACATCACTGTGTATATTATCCCTGTACTGTGACATCTCTGTGTATATTATCCCTGTACTGGGACATCACTGTGTATATTATCCCTGTACTGTGACATCACTCTGTATATTATCCCTGTACTGTGACATCACCATGTATATTATGCCTGTACTGTGACATCACTGTGTATTATCCCCATACTGTGACATCACTGTGTATATTATCCCTGTACTGTGACATCACTGTGTATATTATCCCTGTACTGGGACATCACTGTGTATATTATCCCTGTACTGTGACATCACTGTGTATATTATCCCTGTACTGTGACATCACCGTGTATATTATGCCTATACTGTGACATCACTGTGTATTATCCCTGTACTGTGACATCACTGTGTATATTATCCCTGTACTGGGACATCACTGTGTACATTATCTCTGTACTGTGACATCACCATGTATATTATCCCTGTACTGTGGCATCACAGTGTATATTATCCCTGTACTGTGACATCACTGTGTATTATCCCTGTACTGTGACATCACTGTGTGTATTATCCCTGTACTGTGACATCACTGTGTATATTATCCCTGTACTGTGACATCACTGTGTATATTATCCCTGTACTGGGACATCACTGTGTATATCATCCCTGTACTGTGACATCACTGTGTATATTATCCCTGTACTGTGACATCACCGTGTATATTATGCCTGTACTGTGACATCACTGTGTATTATCCCTGTACTGTGACATCACTGTGTATATTATCCCTGTACTGGGACATCACTGTGTATATTATCCCTGTACTGTGACATCACCGTGTATATTATCCCTGTACTGTGGCATCACAGTATATATTATCCCTGTACTGTGACATCACTGTGTATTATCCCTGTACTGCGACATCACTGTGTGTATTATCCCTGTACTGTGACATCACTGTGTGTACATTGTCCATGTACTGTGACATCACTGTGTATATTATCCCTGTACTGTGACATCACTGTGTATATTATGCCTGTACTGTGACATCACTGTGTATTATCCCTGTACTGTGACATCACTGTGTATATTATCCCTGTACTAGGACATCACTGTGTGTATTATGCCTGTACTGTGACATCACCGTATATATTATCCCTGTACTGTGACATCACTGTGTGTATTATCCTTGTACTGAGACATCACTGTGTATATTATCCCTGTACTGTGGCATCACAGTGTATATTATTCCTGTACTGTGACATCTCTGTGTATATTATCCCAGTACTGTGACAACACATTGTATATTATCCGTGTACTGTGACATCACTGTATAATGTGTTAGACCAATGTGTTTGTGTGTTCAGTGATAGGTGTGGACTGCAGCCACACCATCCCTTTACGTTCATGTTTGCAGTGTTGCAGTGGCACTTTATACATTCTCATTTGTTGGTTACATACTGATGAGACAAGTGGGTTGATGTTCATAATAATTTTCAAAGGCATGAAATAAAAGATTCATTTTATATTATTAGTGGGTGGGAAAACAAAGATTCCTGTAATTACTTACAAATCAAATGTGCATATTGTCAAAGTTAATCCTCCACCCATAGGTCCATTTTTGTGAAAGGCCTATAAACTTCTGCTCCACCCGTTCCCTGATGCCTGAGCAAAATTGTAGCTTTCTAAAGCAAAGGTGCTTGTCTGCATTGTTCCCGTGTTCCAGTGTACCTGACATAAGCCTGTTTCCTGATTACTTCTCTGCCTGATCCTCTTCTACCTTTTTGCCCTCCTGTGTATGATCTGGACTGTCGACCATTCCCCTGTATTCTGAGCTAACTAATACCACCTGGCTGCTTCTGAGCTACTAACCTGTGCTTTTAATGCCTACTCAACTCTGGTTCATCAGTCTCTGTTTGCTGCGCTATCACTATCTACAGCATCAGCTCACCCCTCTTGCTGTATCCCCGGTTCTCGGCACCAGGGTGTTCTGGCCTTCCTTCCTGGCCAGCAGCCACTTAACCGGGACCACTCTTGTAGTAGCGACCTGGTATCTTCCCTGCAGTTAAGCTTCTGCATCCTGGAGTGGGATAAAGGGTAAAAACCAGTGGAATACTTAAACTGGGTGAAAACCAAGGGAATACTTAGACCTGTATGTGATAACACCTGCTTATTGTGTAGTAGTCGTGCCATGTCACTGCTCTTCAGCTCTCCTTTTAAACCTGTGAATTTAACAGACTGATGATTGTTGATGACCCTAAATGAATTTTTGTCATTCTTTCTAAATCCCCATTCATAAATTCAGTTAATTCATGAAAAGTACAATGGACTTTATGTACTACTATTTAAAAATTCTATATAGCAGGTTCAATACAGTAATGTACAATTATGCAATGTTACAGACACTACAGCACTGAATACACATCTAGCGGTATCAATAATTTGTCCCATGAAATGTTGGTTTTGTTCCTTCAAATAGTGTGAAAATAAAGATTCCATTAAATCCACTAGCAACAGTATGCATTTATTACTTAAAGAAAATAATAGCTAAATACTGTAGTAGGCAACAATAAATCATTGGCATGCCTGTTTTACATTGCTTCCAAGTGCCAACATTCATCATCTGTTAATGATTATGACTCAAATCCCAGCGTCAGCAAAGAATTTATTATCATAAAATGACTAAAGAATAACTGTAGCGTTCACTAATGGTAAATATCAACATAAAATGTACTCTGCCTAAAAACTATTATTTACCGTTCACCATGACATAATAAAGGAAAATACACCAAGTAAACCAAAAATAGGGCATTTACATTTACAGCAAAAATTAATTTGCATAAGCCTCTCTATTTGCAGGACCTAGATCAGCTTATGCAAATTAAGCTGTTTTAAGATGTCTCGTTTTGCCCCAATTTGCTTAATGAGCAATAGACATGCAAGTATTTATATGAGCAAATTAGGGAGTACAAATACTTAGCATAAAAAACAGGTTTACAATTAAGCACCAGCGTGCCTGGTGATGGATGTAATGCTGTCCTGGCCTAAAGTCTTATTTCATAAACTGGGTCAATTGGCAACCCAGACCCTATGCAGAAAATTGCCTTTTTCAAATCAGGTTTTTAATTAGTGTCCTTAACCGTTTAATCATACGCGTCTTTTTATCCATTGTTTTTCTCCATCGGTTTTCATATTTATTTGTCCTCTAACAGCCCGGTTTGGTCATGCATAGACTAACGCCACTCTACAAGAATAGTTTATGAAGAAAAACCATCACACGTTAGAATTACCAACCTAAAAGCATCAAATAACAAGTATGTTTATTACAGAAATCTATAGGTAGATGTGTGGACACTTATTTAAAGGATTATTTTATGTATTTTAAAAGCCACATTTTATTGTATTAACCCTTTTTATTTGCCATGAATTTAATTTTATTGTATTAACCATTGAACAACCATTTTGTGTTTCTGTTGATTCACAAGGGCCCTGTGATTCACAGTTCACAAGTATACTAACTTTATACATTATATACTGAAATAAACATACGTTCTCCTAACATTCACGACTCTGAGCCCCAATTTCTGTATTCTATATCACATTTTTTGGCACCGGGGTATAGGTGTTATTTAGGCAGCTCGAGTCTCAGGTTGCCAGGTCAATAGGAGCCTCTCTACCACTCTTTTTTCTTACTATATCACTGAACAAGAGTATTTAGAATATAAAATAAACATAAATAAACAGAATATACTATAGTATATTGTAAATCAACTGAAAACTCAGTAAATAGAGCAGTGTATATACTATGTAGGGAATTTTTTTTATGCATATTGTCGCGAAATATTTTATAAATTTAGCAAATTTTTTCACGTCACTTTTTTGCCATTGAGTGGAGTGGGGTTGTGCAAAACTTTTGCAGCTTTCCAAAAAGCCACTAATGAATATGTCTTAAAAACTTTAAGCCATGACCCCAACAGCTATAAGAAATCAAAACTGTTGAGCATGGTGCAAATGTACTCAAAAATGGCCCAAATATATAATAAATATGTAAAAAAAAGTTTCAAATGGCAAAAAAGAAACTAAAATATAGGTACTACATCAATGATAAATTCCCCCCTATAAAATTTGAAGCACTGCTGTATGCTTAGTGATACGTACCTTTAATAATGGAAGCTATCACTTGGATGGATTTTTATTAGAGTTTTATAATTAGATTTTGTAGTGAGATGTTAAGATTAAGATCTCAAGGCAATAGATAAGGAGAATAAATTATATGAATTCTTTACATTCTGACTATTCGGGGTCATCTTAATAAGAAGACAAAGTATCAGCTATAAATTAAATTAAAGTGCCAATAGGCTCAAGACTCTTTCCCTCTTTTTTTGGTAATGAAATCAGATCATGATAATAATCACAGGATGAGGTCATTAGGGACAAATCAATGTCTGTTTACAGATTCAATTGAGGTCTGTAGATAAAAAGAAAAAAAAAATGGGATCAAAAGCTGGGGTGCATATCATTGATGGCTACTCGGCCACTGGAGATTACTTACCAACCTAAAGGAAAGCCACGAGGAACTAATAAAAAGGTGTTGTAACAACTGCTCATACTTACAAAGCGTCTACATCATTTATGATCATGGACCATCTGGTGGGTCAACAAGCACAGCAAAAGTGTCATCCAACCCTCCAGGGAGCAGGGCTGCATGCGTGTGCCATTAATGAGGGTCGTGGGTAGAAAATTAGAGCAAAAAGTGATTTTTTTTTTTTTTTATGTTTATGCTCTTTAGGAGATTAATAATCTTTCAGCTGGAGAATCGACTTAAAATCTTCCCTGGAAAATAATGAGCAGAGAAACATTTACTGATTAGTCTAATCCCAGATAATCTTATCTGATGAGCAGATATCAAGATATCCCTTAAATGATTTATGCTCCAAGCAAGACATGAACAGAATTGTTTGATACGCACAGAGCAAAGGCAAGAAGTGTGCCAGATTTATTATAGAGGAGAACGCTTTACTGTACATAATAGCCTCAAAATAACTTGTAATAAAATATCCACAGGATGTCTCTGTATGTATTCATTCTTCATAGGCTTGGCTTATGACTACTTCCATATTGTATGTCATCTAAAGTACCGTATTTTTATACGGCAAATACACATTAAAACCCTGTCCTATCGCGGTGCTCCCTGCGGCCATCAACGGCCGGGACCCGCGGCTAATACAGGACATCACCGATCGCGGTGATGCCCTGTATTAACCCTTCAGACGCGGCGATCAAAGCTGACCACCGCGTCTGAAGCGAAAGTGACACTAACCCGGCTGCTCAGTTGGGATGTTCGGGACCGCCGCGGTGAAATCGCGGCGTCCCTAACAGTTTACAGGACACCGGGTGGGATCTTACCTGCCTCCTCGGTGTCTGCTCCGTGCCGTGATCCCTTGCATGGCCGGCGATCTCCTTCGTCGTCATCACGTCGTTGCGCACGCCGTCCCGTCATCCAATAGGAGCAGCATGCGTAGCGACGTGATGGCGGCGATGGAGAGCGAGGATACCAGGCAGCAGAGACGTTCCGGAGCGACGGGGACGCAGCGACAGCGATGGAGGGTGACATCCAGGGCAGTGGTGATGAGCGGTGACGGGTCAGGAGCGGCGGGGACACGTGAGTATTCCAGTGGTCTTCAACCTGCGGATCTCCAGATGTTGCAAAACTACAACTCCTGGCATGCCCGGACAGCCAACGGCTGTCCGGGCATGCTGGGAGTTGTAGTTTTGAAACATCTGGAGGTCCGCTGGTTGAACATCACTGACCTATACTTTACATTGTATTCTAGATTTTCCTCCTTTAAAATTGGGTGCGTCTTATATGCCGGAGCGTCGTATATGGCGAAAAATACGGTATGTAAAAGAGAACAGATACAGAACAACCTAACAAAACAGGGGTGAAAGCTTCAACAACTGGTCTATTCAGGAAAAACAACATTCTTAGGGGTAAATCCCAAAATTCATGATATTTAGTAATAGGGAGCATATGTTGGAACATTTAGTAGAAAAAAGCTTAACTGAAGTTTTTGTTTGCTTGCCTTGACTTAAAGGGGTACTCCGCTGCTCAGCGATGTCACACCCCGCCCCCTCAATGCAAGTCTATGGGAGGGGGCGTGACAGCTGCCACGCCCCCTCCCATAAACTTGCATTGAGGGGGTGGGGCATGATGTAATGGGGGCGTGGCTATGACATCACGTGCTCCCAGTGCCGACTCCAGTGTTCAGAACAGTTTGTTTCAAATGCTGAGCAGCATTAAAGAAACTTCTAGCAGCCATCACTTACTTTATTTTTGTGTCAACATAGATATATTAGGTTGTGTTTTAAGCAGAGTAAATTATCGTTTTTATGGGGCTTGTTTAGAAAATAGGATGATTTATTATATTTTATTGAAATTAATTTTATATGTGATTTTGTCATAATTTCTTTAAATATATTGGTTATGATAAATAACATCAGATTTGGAGCAAAGATGTACATAATGGCCCTGACTAGGCCGGATTCACACTGCAGAATTTCGGTGTGGAATCCCAGTTTGAAATTCCGCTGGGAAATTCTGGTGCAGCAGAGTTCCATTGCTTGCAATAGGATTCCGCTGCACAGAGCACACTGTGGATTTTTTCAGGCGGACTTTCCACCCGGAAAATCTTCTGGAAAAATTCTGCCAGAACACTGAACTCTCTCAATGTTCTGGTGGATCTCTGCTCTGCAGACATTGCTGTCTATGGAGACTGCAATGTCTGCATGGTCCTAGCGCCAACTGGCTGGCGCTGGCCGCACTCGGAATGTCTGGCCAGACGAAATCCAGCCAGAGATTCCGCAGTGGGAACATGGCCTAAGATTGTGTTCACATTGCTGAATTTCCTTACTGAAAATAATCCTCATCAGGAAAATCCATTGACTTTACTTTGATTCCACAAGGATTCCTGTCAGAATTTTCATATGGAAATTCTGCTTGGATCTGCCTCAAATTACTAATTTAGAATTTCTGTAGAATTTGAGCAGAATTTCTGTGTGCTCAAAACACAGAATTCTGACAAAATTCAAAGCCCCATTGAGATCAATGGGATTCCACCTGGAATTCTGCAAAATTTAATCTGGAAAGCAGAATTTCTGATGTGGATTTTCCGCAGTGGAAATTCTGCTGTCTGATTGGGACATCGGAATCCTCATTCAATTCAATGTGTAGTAAAATTTATGGACTTTCTGAGCTGAATTTTCCTGCAGAATTCTGCACAGAAATTCTACTGTGTGAACATAGCCTTATAGGTGGGGTCTCTGTTTAGTTGAATTCCTTTCCAACTTGCTGTTTTTCACAGTATTTAGGAAGGGGGCTTAACTATCTGTATAAAAATAATTGTCCCTGATGCGCTAATAATGGGGGTTTGTAACTACCGTATTTATCAGGGTATACCACGCACCGGTCTATAACACGCACCCTCATTTTTCCAAGGAAATTTGGGTAAAAAAGTTTTTTTTTACCCAAATATCCTTGTTAAAATGAGGGTGCGTGTGTGAGTGGGTATACCTCAATAAAACAGTTTCTGGCCCCGCAGAAGCCCCTTTAAATCATTGAACTGTGGGGCCAGAGTCCTGCCGCCGCCACACGATTCCATCCCCTATCCCCCGTTTTATAGTTACATGTCACTGTCCCTGTCACTGCCCGATTCCCTCCCCGTCCTTGGGTTGCATGTCCCGCCGCTGCCCGATTCCCTCACCGTCCTCTGGTTGCATGTCCCGCCGATGCCCGATTCCCTCACTGTCCTCGGGTTGCATGTCCGGCCGATGCCCGATTCTATCCTGGTGACCGCGCTCTTTATTGTCCTGCAGCACCCTTATCTGTCACTGTGCGCTGCACACAAGTGACGTCCTCAACGCGACATCACTCGTCAGTCAGTGCGTGACGCACAGTGACAGATAAGAATGCTGCAGGATCATAAAGAGTGCGGTCACCCGGATGGAATCGGGCATCGGCGGGACATGCAACCCGAGAACGGTGAGGGAATCGGGCATCGGTGGGACATGCAACCCGAGGATGGTGAGGGAATCGGGCATCGGCGGGACATGCAACCCAAGGACGGGGAGGGAATCGGGCAGTGACAGGGACAGTGACATGTAACTATAAAACGGGGGTTGGGGATGGAATTGGGTGGCGGCGGCAGGACTCTGGCCCCACAGTTCAATGATTTAAAGGGGCTTCTGCGGGGCCAGAAACTGTTTTATTGAGGTATACCCACTCACACACGCACCCTCATTTTAACTAGGATAATTGGGTAAAAAAAAACTTTTTTACCCAAATTTCCTTGGAAAAATTAGGGTGCGTGTTATAGGCCGGTGCGTGCCCACTTTAAATAATTGAACTAAAGTGGCTTCTGCGGGGCCAGAAACAGTCTATCGGCGTATAAAACGCGGATAGACTTTAAGCAAAAAATTTTAGTCTAAAATATGCGTGTTATACGCCGATAAATTCGGTATTTGCCTATGTTCACATGGCAGAATTTCCACAGCGGTAACATCTGCCATGGAAATTCCGATTCCATCCTCCACAAAAAGAATTTACATTTTAATTCTTTCTGCAGAATCCACTCGGAAATGCATTGCTGTCTATGGAGACAGAGACAAATGGTCCTAGTGCCAGTATGTTTTGCCAGCACCTGCTGTCTGCAGAATGTCTACCCCTAAATTTTCTGAGTGGATATACCGCCGTTTAATCATGGCCTTAATCAGGTTCTGTGACAGTTTTTTCAGGATATTTATTATTTTGGGGGCACTTTTTGTTTTTTTGAAAAAAGAACAACAGTCTATGATGCTTGTTTAGAATTGTACTGTGACAACTGTATAATATAACTAAAAGAGCAAAAAAAAGAGAATTTTTCAATGTGAAAAAAATAATATTGAAAATAATAATTAATAATAATAATTAATATTATTACTATTATTATTAGAGCAAAGATTATATTTACCCTGATAAAATTATTACATTTAAAATTATTTAATTTCCTAATAATGTTTAAAAAAAAACTAACCTATATATTTAGCATTTATTAATACATCCAAAATGTAGGACCTATCTAAATTATCACACATTTTTCTGTGAATTATATAGTAAATAGTCTGTGATTTGGAATTGGACAATTCATACAACCATGCCGCTTTTTAGAATGTTTTAAGAGCTTCTGGAGTTTCATGTATTCACAACAAATCTACAATTGTGGATTTCACATTCTTTGACGTTTTTTTTCTACATCTGCATTATGTGATGCTGATTTCTTGGTGTGGATTTCATGGCTGCATTTTGCAGATTTGCTGAAGAAATTACTTGCAGCAAATCTATTGTGTTGACTTGCCCTTTCAACATAGATAGGAAATACAGATACATTTGTTATGAAAAAGTGGGAGTATTTTCAAATATGTGACAAATATTTATCATAAATAGAAAGCATGTAAAAATATTACACAAAGCCACCACCAGTTTTCCCTACAGTGGACTCTTCCCAACCAATATAACTTGAAACCATACTCAACATACAATGCCAGAAACGGTCTAGAACCGTGGCTCATGTGAGTGGCAGGAAAATCTGACCAAGATCTGACCAATTAGAGTGAGTATTTCACTGGTAAAACCCCTGTATTATTGAAGCGCATGTACTGATTTGCTGTCTAGTAGTGCCTCCCTACAGTCAAAAAACACAGAATTTGTCCGTTTGGCACTGCGGCTATTCCCCTGCTGGGGATTACAGGACCAGGGCTCTGTACTCAGTAAATTCTTACTTCAGGCTTTATTTCATGCCAGTAGTCATACTCACATACCTGGGGGCCACAAAAGGGAAGAGCAGGGGGGTACAGTGGCAACAAGCTCCGTTTCGCACAAAGTGCTTCGTCCGGCCATATGGCCGGACGAAGCACTTAAGTGTGCGAAACGGAGCTTGTTGCCAGTGTACCCCCCTGCTCTTCCCTTTTGTGCCTCCCTACAGTATTGAGTGGTACAGTACTACTCTTTATCTTTGCCAGAACTAACTGCTCCTTTAGACCACAGGTGAGAGTGGTTCCATTTTGTATCCTCAGTACACTATGCCTGCTGTACAGGATCCTGGAAAAGCTCCCGGGAGAAACCATTTAAGTGACTCCTAAGATGCTCCTAAGATCCTCAACATTTGCTAGCACCAGCTGGTTGTGCAGATAGTAAAAAGAACATATTCAGCAATGCATTGAAGTAGAGACTATGATACGCATACAAGAACTACTGTATATACTCAAGTATAAGCCGAGTTTTTCAGCACTATTTTTCGTGCTGAAAACGCCCCCCTCGGCTTATACTCGAGTGAACTCTCCGCCTGTCAATCCCTTCATCAGTGGTCTTCAACCTGCGGACCTCCAGAGGTTGCAAAACTACAACTCCCAGCATGCTGGGTGTTGTAGTTTTGAAACCTCTGGAGGTCCGCAGGTTGAAGACCACTGCGCGGGCCTTCGTCATCATCCAGCACCCCCCCCCCCCCTTTTGTTTTGTACTCTCCTCTCCTCGGCGGGAAGTTAGGGTGAGCTAGTCCGGGACATCTATGCTGCAGGGACCGTCCAATGGGGAGGATTAGTCGTTGTTGGCTGTCCATTTTCACCGGGGGGGCCTCTCCTCCGTGCTTTGGGCCCGGCCCAGGACTAGTGACGTTGCCTTGACAACGCACAGGGACGTTGCGCATGAACGTCCCTGTGCGTCGTCGTCAAGGCAACGTCACTGCAGCATAGATGGTCTGGACCAGCTCACCCTAACTGAGGGGGGGTCTGGATGATGACAAAGGCCGCAGTGGTCTTCAACCTGCGGACCTCCAGAAGTTTCAAAACTACAACACCCAGCATGCCCGGACAGCCGATGGCTGTCCGGGCATGCTGGGAGTTGTAGTTTTGCAACATCTGGAGGTCTGCAGGTTGAAGACCACTGATGATGGGATTGACAGGTGGTGATGATGAAGGGGGGATGATGATGGGGGTGTTAATGACAGGGTGATGATGATGAGGGGGTGTTAATGACGGGGGTCTGGATGATGACATGGGGGGATGATGTATTTCCCACCCTAGGCTTATAGTCGAGTCAATA
The DNA here is from genome assembly GCF_029499605.1 of Hyla sarda. Lineage (NCBI taxonomy): Eukaryota > Metazoa > Chordata > Amphibia > Anura > Hylidae > Hyla > Hyla sarda. The sequence goes on from NC_079191.1 coordinate 352,403,062, forward strand.
ACTTTTCCTCGGTTTTTGGGGTAAAATTCGGGTCGGCTTATACTCGAGTATATACGATCATTCCTGGAACACCCATTCCATCCATGACATTCCACTGCATTCCATTATATTTGAGTCCATAATAAAAACACATCAAAATGATATTAGTGTGGCCAATGTTGGCTCCAACAGGTAACATGATACTATTGACAGATTGATTCTGTAGATACAGTATATTAAAATTGAGTTCACACACTATAAATGCATTTGTATATTTAGAAGGCCTATGTGTCACTTAGGTCAATATAATATTGCAAAGCTTCAGTCTTGTATATGAGATATATATAAAAATAAAAAAAACCTTCACTTGCATTCTACTCTAATATACAGAAGATTTTAGTGTAAAAGTAGGCTATTAGTGTAAGCCTAATACATGCAAGCTAGTGAGCTATAAAACAAATGCAAGCCTTATAAACGGACTGAAAGCTGATATAAAGTCTATGCTTTATGACTACAAATGACTTGCCCATATGCATATTTAAGGCTTCATCATCCCCTGTAGCTGAGCTTTAAATGTGAACTGCTGAAATTAAGCTGATTCTACTGTAACATAAAAAATTAGGGTTTTATCCACTAATATCTGGTCAGACAGGAAATTTTCGGGGGGGAGTGAGGCCGGATTACCACTTCTAATTATGACAGGAGATTTACTCTTAGTTGTAGAAGTGAAAGTCTTCTGGACAACATCTAGTGTCAACAAAAGGCAGCAAACTAAGAAAACAGGCACCCAAAAAGGAAAGGACCACCCCGAATAAAGGGATTGCTGACCGCGTGCATTTTATAACATTGGCAGGATACTTTCTTACAACACATTCACATATAGTGGCCACGTTGTCTTATCAGTACTAGAAAACATGTCGGAAAGTGAAGAATGTTATCAATGCTGGACATTATCGATGCAGAAAAATGCTGGACTTCAAAGTAGATTGTGGTGCATTGGCAATATATTGCCAATGCACCACAATCTACTTTGAAGTCCAGCATTTTTCTGTTTCTCTAACACATCTTATATAAATAAATACATGAATAAATAAAAAGATCATAATTCTTTCCAACTGTCCCCTACATCTTGTTAACTTACCTATAGTATATTAGTAAGAAGTAGGAGGAGCTAGAGGGGGTATGACTGTAGGATCAGTCTGTATAGGTTTTGATTGTAGCATATAACTATGGCAACAGATCAGTCTGCACAGGAGCTGTAAAAATGGTAGAATACATTTTTATCCAGGATATTTATAATATTTGTCTTTTATCTTATATGCATTAAATGGGCACTGTCAGATCCAAAAATGTTATATATTGTTAATGAAGAAAATTAAAGACATTTCTTTAATATGATTGTTTAAAAAACTTTTAATATTTAAAAAAAGAAAACAGACCCTGAAAATTCTGCCACTAGGGGTCCCCATACCTACTGGGACACTAACCAGTCCTGCAGCAGCATCAGCTTGTCCATGAGTCATGGACAAGAGATGACGCATAGACAAGGCTGCATGAGCAGACACACCAATCACTTCCCACTGCCACAAGGAGGGACACCCCCCCTTCCCCTGAGAGGATTTCTAACACTGTGAGCTAATAAAAAGAGGGATTTTTATAATAAATATAGGTGATAAAGGCATAAAAATTGCATGTACTTGAGGATTAGGTACTGAGTAACATATAGATTTTTTTTTGTGGGATCTGATAGGTACACTTTAATTCCTTAACCCCTTAAGGACCAAGCCCATTTTCACGTTAAGGACCAGAGTGTTTTTTGCACATCTGACCACTGTCACTTTCTGCATTAATAACTCTGGGATGCTTTTACTTTTCATTCTGATTCAGAGATTGTTTCTTCGTGACATATTCTACTTTATGTTAGTGGTAAATTTTCGTTGATACTTGCATCATTTCTTGAAAAATGCCAAAATTTTATGAAAATTTTCTAAATTTTGCATTTTTCTAATTTTGAAGCTCTCTGCTTGCAAGGAAAATACACATTTCAAATTAATTATATATTGATTCACATATACAATATGTCTACTTTATGTTGTCATCATAAAGTTGACATGTTTTTACTTTTGGAAGACAGCAGAGGGCTTCAAAGTTCAGCAGCAATTTTCTAATTTTTCACAAAATTTTCAAAATTGGAATTTTTCAGGGACCAGTCCAGTTTGAAGTGGATTTGAAGGGCCTTCATATTAGAAATACCCCACAAATGACCCTGTTATAGAAACTGCAGCCCTCAAAGTATTCAAAATGACATTCAGTAAGTGTGTTAACTCTTTAGGTTTTTCACAGGAATAGCAGCAAAATGAAGGAGAAAATTCAAAATCTTCATTTTGTACACTCGCATGTTCTTGTAGACCGAGTTTTTGAATTTTTACAAGGGGTCATAGGAGAAAAAGCCCCCCAAAAATTTCTAACCAAATTTCTCTCGAGTAAAGAAATACCTCATATGTGTATGTCAAGTGTTCGGCAGGCACAGTAGAGGGCTCAGAAGGGAAGGAGCGATAATGGGATTTTGGAGAGTGAATTTTGCTGAAATGGTTTTTGGGGGGAATGTCACATTTAGGAAGCCGCTATTGTACCAGTACAGCAAAAGAAAAACACCACATGGCATACTATTTTGAAAACTACACCCCTCAAGGCACGTAACAAGGGGTCCAGTGAGCCTTAACACCCCACAGGTGTTTGACAACTTTTCGTTAAAGTCGGATGTGTAAATGAAAATGTATTTCTTTTTTTACCAAAGTGCAGTTTTTCCCCCAAATTCACAAATCAAATTTTTACAAAGGGTAATGGGAGAAAATGTCCCCCCCCCCCAAATTTGTATACCTATCTCTTCTGAGTATGGAGATACCCCATGTTAGGATGTAAAATGGTCTGCGGAGTGAACTACATTGCTCAGAAGAGAAGGAGTCACATTTGGCTTTTGGAATTTTTTTTTGCTGAAATGGTTTTTGGGGGCATGTCACATTTAGGAAGCACATATGGTGCCAGAACAGCAATAAAAAACCCACATGCATACTATTTTGGAAACTACACCCCTCAAGGAACGTAACAAGGGGTACAGTTAGCCTCAACACCCCACAGGTGTTTGACGGCTTTTTGTTAAAGTCAGATGTGTAAATGAAAATTTTTGTTTATATTTTTACAAGGGGTAATAGGAGAAAATTCCCCCCCAAAATTTGTGAGTATGGAAATACCCCATGTGTGGATGTCCAGTGCTCTGCTGGCGCACTACAATGCTCAGAAGAGGAGGAGCGTCATTGAGCTTTTGGAGAGAGAATATCAGTCAGGGGCCATGTGCGTTTACAAAGCCCTCCGTGTTGCCAGAACAGTGGACCCCCCCCACATGTGGCCCCATTTTGGAAACTACACCCCACCACAGAATTTAATAAGGGGTGCAGTGAGCATTTACACCCCACTTGCGTTTGACAGATCTTTAGAACAGTGGGCCGTGCAAATGAAAAATAAAATTTTTCATTTTCACGGACCACTGTTCCAAAAATCTGTCAGACACCTGTGGGGCATAAATGCTCATTGCACCCCTCATTAAATTCTGTGAGAGGTGTAGTTTCCAAAATGGGGTCACATGTGGGGGAAGTCCATTGTGCTGGCAATATGGGGGCTTTGTAAACACACGTGGCCTTCAATTCTGGACAAATTTTCTCTCCAAAAGCCCAATGGCGCTCTTTCTCTTCTGAGCATTGTAGTTTGCCCACAGAGCACTTTACATCCATATATGGGGTAACACCAGCATTTTAGTGAAAACTTTTTTTTTTTCATATTCCCATCATACTTTAATGAAAATTCATCAAACACTTGTGGGGTGTTAAGGCTCACTATACCCCTTCTATGTTCCATGAGAGGTGTAGTTTCCAAAATTGGGTCACATGTGGGTATTTATTTTTTTGCGTTTATGTCAGAACCGCTGTAAAATCAGCCACCCTTGTGCAAATCACCAATTTAGGCATCAAATGTACATAGTGCGCTCTCACTCCTGAGCCTTTTTGTGCATCCGTAGAGCATTTTACGCCCACATATGGGGTATTCCCATACTCAGGAGAAATTGCGTTACAAATTTTGGGGGTCTTTGTTTCCTTTTACCTCTTGTGAAAATAAAAAGTATGAGGCAACACCAGCATGTTAGTGTAATTGTTTTTTAATTTTTTTACACTAACAGGCTGGTGTAGACCCCAACTTTTCCTTTTCATAAGGGGTATAAGGAGAAAAAGCCCCCAAAATTTGTAGTGCAATTTCTCCTGAGTACGGTAATACACCATATGTGGCCCTAAACTGTTTCCTTGAAATACGACAGGGCTCTGAAGTGAGAGAGCACCATGCGCATTTGAGGACTAAATTAGGGATTACATAGGGGTGGACATAGGGGTATTCTACGACAGTGATTCCCAAACAGGGTGCCTCCAGCTGTTTCTAAATTCCCAGCATGTCTGGACAGTCAGTGGCTGTCCGAAAATGCTGGGAGTTGTTGTTTTGCAACAGCTGGAGGCTCCGTTTTGGAAACACTGCTGTACGATAAGTTTTTAATTTTTATTGGGGGGGGGGGGACAGTGTAAGGGGGTATATATGTAGTGTTTTACCCTTTATTTTGTGTTAGTGTAGTGTAGTGTTTTTAGGGTACATTCACACGAGCGGGTTTACGGTGAGTTTCCCGCTAATAGTCTGTGCTGTGGCAGAAAATTTGCAGCAGCTCAAACTTGAAGCAGGAAACTCACTGTAAACCCGTCTGTGTGAATGTACCCTGTGCATTCACATGGGGGGGGGGGGGGAGGCAACCTCCGGCTGTTGCAAAACTACAACTCCCAGTATGCACTGACAGACTGTGCATGCTGGGAGTTGCACTTTTGCAACAGCTGGAGGCACATTGGTTGGAAAACCTTCAGTTAGGTTCTGTTACCTAGCTCAGTATTTTCCATCCAGTGTGCCTCCAGCTGTTGCAAAACTACAACTCCCAGCATGTACTGATCGCCAAAGTTCATGCTGGGAGATGTAGTTATGCAACAGCTGGAGGTACGCAACTAAAACTCTCAGCATGCCGAGACAGCTGTTTGCTGTTTGGGCATGCTGGGATTTGCAGTTTGGCAACATCTGGAGGGCTACAGTTTAGAGACCACTGCACAGTGATCTCCAAACTGTGGCCTTCCAGATGTTGCAAAACTACAAATCCAAGCATGCCCAGACAGAAAACTGCTGTGTGGGCATGCTGGGAGTTGTTGTTTTGAAACAACTGGAGGGCTACAGTTTAGAGACCCCTGTATAGTGGTCTCAAACTGTAGCCCTCCAGATGTTGCTAGGCAACTACTCACCAGCTTCCGTAAGATCCATGGAGCCTGCCGCACGTCATCGCCGCCGCAGAGGATCGCCACCGCCGAGGATCGTCGCCGAGGGTAAGTGACCTCCGGAGGCGGTCACCGTCGGTTCCCCTGCTCTGCCCGGACAACAGTGGGTGGGCAGAGCGGGGGAACCGAACGTTAACCCCCACCCCCAATCTTCTATTGGTCGTCGCTTCTGATCACCCCTGCCACCTAAATCATATCCCTTCAGGGGGACCAGGGGTGTCTTGGACACCCCCAATCACCCTTATTTTCTGGGTCACTGGGTCAGCGGAGACCCGTATGACCCGGAATCACCGCAAATCGCCGGTGTGAATTAACCACCATGGGGGGTCTCAGGACCCCCCTGGGCATTGGCACGGGATGCCTCCTGATAGATATCAGCAGTCATCCCTGTCCGGTCCCCGCCCAACATGCGGCGGGGACGGAAATTCCCACAGGCGTATATGGTACGCCCCTTGTTCCTTAAGTACCAGCGAGCAAGGGCGTACCCATATGCCCGTGGTCCTTAAGGGGTTAAGGACCAAGCCCATTTTGACCTTAACGACCAGGCCAATTCATGTGGACCAACCTGTCACCCACCTCTTTGAACGTCCTGAGCTTTTATGCCACTGACAGCAGTCTTCAGGAGCAAACCCCCCTTGTGTCACAAGTATGTCTGTTCTTCACACACTTTTTAAGCCATTACTTATTTATTTTTCTATCAATCTTGTGCCACAGGGGTGTAAGGAATACCTGATCACTTTGTGACGCCAGGGCACCGTTAGCCTATACGCGGTCCGAGGTTGGAGACAGTTTCTCCTGGGCAAGACACAGGCAGTAAAGAAAAACACAGACGTCTAGTTACAGATAACTGCCTTTTGCTGAGCAGGGTGCAGATGTTATTACACGCCAACAGTATGGTGCTGAGTGGAGAGGATGCAGTGTAACCTCTTGGGAGCCCTGTTGCCTTGCTGGGACTTATGGTGCTTTTCACCCATGCAATTAATTCTGACTTGATATGAGACTGAAGATTTTTCAGGCCGCTAGGGTTCTGACAAGGTCCTGTGACTTTCTCCGCCAGGGCTTGAATTTCCTCTGTATGGGGGATCTCTTGCAGAATGGCTGGATAAGACTTGAGAAGAGATTTGTTTTGGACTTCCCTCAGAGCTTCTCCACACACAACTCACTCCTTTACCACACTGGAGCTCTGCTCTCAACAGTGACTAGCACTGAACTGCGGCAACTTCTCCCTCACTACACTATATACTGTAGCTAACAATTTAGGGGTTCCCATTGGGCAGGCAGGGTCACATGGCTTACACTGCTCCTCAGTTCTTAAAGGCACAACACAGATAAATAACATATAACAGTGCATACGGAAAATATAATAAACATTTGATAAAGTGCTTGAACAATTGAAACACAGCAGTCAGTCATTTAGCGGGCCCAACCTCTGTGCCGCAGATCCGCAACCCACAGGACAGCCTTTGGTGCTGGGACACCACATGAACCGAGCCATATGATGACTTGTTTTTGCAGGATAAGTTTTATTTTTTTGTTTTAAAATGTCTTTTTATTTTACTTCACGAAAGACAAAACAATAAAATAACGGATAACAAAAGTATAATCAACAGATGTATTTTCATTATAAGTAATTAGTTAATGTTTAAGATCTTACCAGGATTTTTAATGGTAAAATATTATGTACAATATAATGCATTAAAATTGCAATTGTGCATTTTGTTTTTTACATTGTTCACTGCAGGGTACAAATGTCCAATTCCAAATATATATATATATATATATATATATATATATATATATATATATATTTTTTATTTTTTTTCCTTATTACTTTTACAAAGTAAGAACCATTTTTATATCTGTCTCCTGAAACGCATATGTTTTTTTACATTTTTCCGTCTATGAACCTGATATTTTCGTACACGTGGCTTGTTGATCCCTTTTATTACATTTTTTCCAAAGTCCCCAGGGCATGCCATGTCCTATTCCTTGTTAGTTTCATACATGTTTCTTGACCATTGGCTTCTGATCTCACTTGACCCTTTGTGCAGTCAACCATGGCCTATCTTCTGAAGAACTTTGTATCTAGAGATCTGGGTATTCTGTGAGTAGCTTTTTTATGTGGACAATTGGTTGATGTTTTTCTGCTCCGGTATCTCAGTACAGATCTTTGCTTATTAACAGCCTCTGATCTCTTTCCAATATAAGCCACCATCCTTGGAGACTGTCTTAAAGGTTGATTACTTGACACAGTCAGGTCTATTCTGTTTAATTCAGTTTTATGATGCAGGCTTTTTCCTAGATGGTACCATATGCACCCTTGTAATGAATTAATATATTCATTGCAAATGAATTAATTTCGATTACTAACCATTACTCATGTCCATAGACCAGTAAAACCAATTACAATGTAGCCTTTGGGAATTGAGACAAAATGATTGCTAATCAATGTATTTCAATTTGGGCAATGATGGGTAATTACAGAATAAGCGTTGTATAGGCCACTACAGGACTTCAGACTGAGACCCCATTAATGCGAATGGCGATGTCACTATGTATCCAGAGCACACGAGCCAGTGTTTTACTAATATCATCTAGAAAGAAAATGTCTTTCCCAGAGTTGAGTCCACATGGCAGCGTTACAATCCCGTTCATTCCCTTGAAATTGATATCTCTTATTGGTACCTGACAAAATACCTGATTAATTAGATTTCGGCATCCTCCAGAGCCAAGAATACATTGTAATTATCAAAAGCAAAGCATAAACCCAAGCAATTCAAATGACAATTATCCTAAATGAAAGTTATTATTTGCTAATCCCAGGAACAGCTTGCAAAGGGAGATTTGGGTCTTTCTTTAATAATGTAAAGTTAATACGTAGTCCTCTTGTAATTATCTTTATCAGAAGGCCCTTGTTTAATCTGCATGTTTAGCAGAAAAGGACCAAATCAAAAAGAGATCTGCTCTAAAGCAGTGGATGTAAGCTGTTTGTAAGTCGTTTGCATAAACAGATGAAGCATAGAATTGCAATCCAGGTGCAGAAATGGAAATCACATAAACTGATGTGGTTAGGACACATCTAAGGTCAGGGAAGAAATTCTTCCTATTTCTTCTCCGAGTGAGAACACATGGCACAAGACTGCTGCTCTCTGCTGCCGACCATAATGATTTCATCTCGGGTGATTTCAGTGCAAGTAGAGTAAGCTTAAATCTGCATGTAAGGACGAAGATCAGGCACTGCCTATAGGATATACAACATGTTCACTTCAGACTACAGCTAATATTGTTACTAGCGGAAGAAAGCAATGCATTGGCATAAAAAGAAAGAGCAATGAAAACACCTTTGTATAGGAAGCTGCAAAGTCTATCTCTCAAAGTCAGTCCACTTGTGATAAAACCACTGGCTTAGCCTAAAGCAGCCTATTGGAAACTGTGGCCTGCGGATTGGAAGCTCTTGTATATAAATGTATTATATGTTAGTTAGAATATTTCAATGTAAATCATCAACATACCCATCGGACCTGGATCCTTGCAGGTGCCTTTTGGCCCGGAGGTGAAGGGTAGGTTTGTTGGGGGGCCTCTCTCCTGTTGGAGAAGGGCTTAGCGATAGACCGCATCTTTGTGCACTTTTTTTAGTGTGACACGTTTTCACTTTTTCTTGCACTTTGGGTGATAGAGAGCACTTGCCTTGGCTCTATATATATATAATTTATATTTATCTACACATCTAATATTTACAGATATACTGATTTTGAATATATTTACATATAGGGTTCATTTTCATTATGATTACAGTGTGGTGGCCCACGGTGTATGGTGGGACCATGGGATGTAGCGGTGTAGGTGGTGGGGCCAGATGGTATTAACCCCTGGGACAAAATTTTGTTAACCCCTAGTGTTCGTGACACCAGGATGTGGTTGTTTGGTGTAGGACACCGCCTACAACCAACCCAGAAACGGCATATATTAAAAGAGTCCAATGCAGGTTTTGATGCAACTGGAACTTTACTGAAGAAGGCAGTATAACGTTTCTTCCACAGAGGTGACCGGGACACTGGGAACCTCTCAGGCTTGCTTGGACTTGTAGTGGTAATGATGATGATGCAGGCCACTGTGTTACTGTTATGACTTTGGTAGGGACAGTAGAGACTTGACTTGTAGACATAGATGAGACTTACAGATTAGAAGTGGCTGCAGACTTGTAGGCTTTGGCCTAGCTGTACTGGGCTGAACTTGTACAGGACTTGTGCTTTACTGTCCAGGAATCAAGAGACCTAGTGTGGAGACTACAGCCCTTTATATATCAGGGGGCAGGACTAAAGTCCATTGGTAGCTGGTTGCCTGTGGTTACCTGTGCCTCTGGAACTCTGGGTATCAGGTGATCACATAACACATGATCATATCACATGACCTTAGGAAGGTCTTATACAGTTTAAATACCATAACAACCTTTGTACATAGCTCATATTCACTGTATAATACCTGAAATAAACATACAGAATTAATGTACAATAGAAGTCATAATAATGGCCTAGGGGGATCCTGCAGGAGAGCCCTGTGGACTTGAGGGACTCTGCCTGAGGGGACTTTAGGAATTGTACAGAAGCACGTTCTGTACCAGAACACGACGACAGTACAATTAAGGGGTTATTTAATTTCAGCTGGACTGAGGCTTCTTGATGAAATATTAACTACCAATGTGGGTGTGGCCATGCTCTCCTTACCTGGGATCTGGTCTGGATCGGATCTCTGTTGGTATCGACGGTTCTGACCCCCCCCCCCTCTGTATCTTCTTCGGAGGGGTCTCCTTTGTACTAAAAAAGGAGACTGGAATCGATTGTAGTATCCCCCTTCTGAACCGGAAGACATTGAATCTTGTGAATTGGCACGGCTGCCATAGTACCCTTGTTGATAGGGATAGAATTCTTGCCGTTTATCTACACGGTTGTGTATGTAGTCTTCAGTGTCTCGGACGAACTTATCTCGCTTCTTTTTTTCAGAATCTTTACGGTGAGTTAATAGGATATTGTTAACTTTCTCTTTCAAAGAATTAAGTTCTTCAAGGTCCTTGAGTTGGGTTTCAATGCTGGTGATTTTTTCTTGTGTGGTTATTATTTCTTTCTGTAGGAATTCGACTGTAAGGGTGATAATGTCCAAGGAGCACTTATTTAATATTTTTTCAAAGATCCCGCAATATTGCTTATTATCATGAAAGATCATTGGACATAGACGGACTCTTAAGCCTCTAGGAATTCTTTCAACTTTTAGATATTCTGTTAAAGTAGCGCAGTGAAATTCCAGGTTCACTAAATGCTTGGATTCTTTCTCATAATCACGTGTGCGGAACTCAAATGTTGGTACTTGAAGAAAGTCTCTTGGGAGACTGGTTTTGGAAATGATGGTAGCCGTATCTTCGGCAGTATAGCAGAAGGTGTTGGTTGTCATCTAGGAGGTGCCCATATAGGGAAACACATTCAATAATGAGAAATATGGCACTCTCCTAATTTAATGGTGCACAAGTAGGCTCCCAAGCCATAAATACTAGGTAGAAAAACTCGGTACTCCAATAGAATTAGGTATAACTTGAAATTTATTTTGCAATCTTTAGAATCTGACGTTTCGGTCCAATCCCTGGACCTTCCTCAGAGTTTCTAAAATTAATATATACAGGAAAATAATGAATATGACAAAATAATGTAAGATAGACAATGTAAATCCAGACACAGCTATCAAATAATGGATTTTTCAATCCTAATTAACAATGGATCATAACAAATAAAACATAATAGGGATAAAAGAATGTATATGAAAAAAAAAAAAAAAAAAAAAAAATATATATATATATATATATATATATATATATAATGTCATGTGGATGACATCATAAGCCAGGGTTACCAGGGAAATAAATAGATCATGCTTGGAGAAAGAGTACTTACAGGTCATAGGATTAGTGTATGGTATAACTTTGTACATGTAAATAATGAATATAACCATCCTAGAACACCGGCAAAGTAATGAGAGAACATCAATTGTTATATACATGTAACATTACTTTTCTTTAAAAAAAACTTTTCTTTCCATTTTTTTCCACTTTTCCTTCCCTCGTCTCTTCTTCTTCTTTATTCAATTCTCCTTTTTCTTTGCTTTACTATCTATTAGTCCTCATACATTACATTCTTCCATCTTTTTGAAATATTTTCTTATAGTATTTTTTTTAATCATTTTTTATCATTTTTACAGTCTTTTTTATCCACCTTATCCTGATTACTTTCATATCTCTTTCTTTATATCTGTTACACCCCTTTTTTTCATACACTCTTATGTCCCAGGACCTTTCCCTACATGCACTATGCGCTCCACACCTCCATTCAGATTCTCATCAGACCATTACTTCCTGTCACATACAGCCTTTTACCAGCTGGAACGCATACTGCGTTTCACACCTCATTCCCGACACAGGTATCGTCTTACATCCTGTTCCCCTCATCTTTCATACTTCTTTATCTTTTTACTTTTCTACTATTCTCTTTTCTACTTGCTCCTCTTACATTCGTATCTTCTATCTTACTCTGTTTACTCCTATACTATTTAGAATGTCCCCTGCCGAATGCCGCGGCATACCGGAAAGGGGATTCCCGCACTTCCGGCCGGGATCCTGTATAAGACGGAACCATGCTAGTCATCTAGTCACCCACCAGCAGCCATAGACTGCGCTCTTTATACCTTTCTCCCGGCATGAAGCCGTTTACCTCTGTATATTCACACCTCCGCAGCAATCTGTAAGTATGAACTCCCTTCTTTGTTTTATAATACATATACTGCATTACCTATGACCATCTACTCTGGATCCAGTACGCTATTTTCCTTATATGTATAACCATTAGATATTTCTCCTGTGGCCGTGCTCTCCTTGCCCCCAAGTGGAACTCTTATGTAATGTTACATGTATATAACAATTGATGTTCTCTCATTACTTTGCCGGTGTTCCAGAATGATTATATTCATTATTTACATCTACAAAGTTATACCATACACTAATCCTATGACCTGTAAGTAATCTTTCTCCAAGCATGATCTATTTATTTCCCTGGTAACCCTGGCTTATGATGTGATCCACATGACATATATATATATATATATATATATATATATATATATATATGTATATATATATATATATTTTTTTTTCATATATATTCTCTTATCACTATTATGTTTTATTTGTTATGATCCATTGTTAATTAGGACTGAAAAATCTATTATTTGATAGCTGTGTCTGGATTTACATTGTCTATCTTACATTATTTTGTCATATTCATTATTTTCCTGTATATATTAATTTTAGAAACTCTGAGGAAGGTCCAGGGATTGGACCAAAAGATTCTAAAGATTGCAAAATAAATTTCAAGTTATACCTAATTCTATTGGAGTGCCGAGTTTTTCTACCTAGTATTTATGGCTTGGGAGCCTACTTGTGCACCATTAAATTAGGAGAGTGCCATATTTCTCATTATTGAATGTGTTTCCCTATATGGGCACCTCCTAGATGACAACCAACACCTTCTGCTATACTGCCGAAGATACGGCTACCATCATTTCCAAAACCAGTCTCCCAAGAGACTTTCTTTAAGTACCAACATTTGAGTTCCGCACACGTGATTATGAGAAAGAATCCAAGCATTTAGTGAACCTGGAATTTCACTGCGCTACTTTAACAGAATATCTAAAAGTTGAAAGAATTCCTAGAGGCTTAAGAGTCCGTCTACGTCCAATGATCTTTCATGATAATAAGCAATATTGCGAGATCTTTGAAAAAATATTAAATAAGTGCTCCTTGGACATTATCACCCTTACAGTCGAATTTCTACAGAAAGAAATAATAACCACACAAGAAAAAATCACCAGCATTGAAACTCAAGGACGGTCTGAACCTTGAAGAACTTAATTCCTTGAAAGAGAAAGTTAACAATATCCTATTAACTCACTGTAAAGAATCTGAAAAAAAGAAGTGAGATAAGTTTGTCCTAGACGCTGAAGACTACATACACAACCGCGTATATAAATGGCAAGAATTCTATCCCTATCAACAAGAGCACTATGGCAGCCGTGCCAATTCACAAGATTCAATGTCTTCCGGTTCAGAAGGGGGATACTACAATCGATTCCAGGCTCCTTTTTAAGGACAAAGGAGACCCCTCCGAAGAAGATACCGAGGGGGGAGGGGGGGGGGGGCAGAACCGTCGATACCAACAGAGATCCGATCCAGACCAGATCCCAAGTAAGGAGAGCATGGCCACACCCACATTGGTAGTTAATATTTCATCAAGAAGCCTCAGTCCAGCGGAAATTCAAGTGCTACAGAAGGGACTCTCATTTTGCCCCACTTACGGTTATGACCTATTTCAGCTTGACTTAGATCTTCAGAAATGTTACCGTAATATTAGACTCAAGGCTTTTTTTGACACCAATACTTTTCCCACTAATCCAAGAGACATTTACCCCATTGACCTTGAGAAACTGGGACTAAAAACTCCGAGCAAGTTCAATCCCCCTGAGGGATCACCCCCAGTAGAGACATTTATTAATCTAGTTAAAAAGGACATATCACACTTACGGACAGACATTGAAAAAGGACTCTTGCATCACCCACATAATCTGAGCATCTCTGACAGACAGGCACTTCAGTCTCTCAAGAATAACAATACAATTATCATAAAACTGGCCGATAAAGGTGGAGCCATAGTCATTCAGAACAAAACTGACTACATCCAAGAAATACAAACTCAATTAGCAGACCGTACAGTCTATAGAGTCTTGGACAAAGACCCCACTAAACTAATAGCAGACAAAATCATTCAGAGTTTAGACCAATTTTTGGAATCAGGAGTAATTGACATCAAATCCCGTAGTTTCTTGATCAAACATAATCCCATTATTTCGGTTTAATGCACTCTTCCCAAAATACACAAGGATCCCCGAAAGCCACCAGGTCGACCCATTGTTGCTTCTACAGAGTCCATTACCTCCCCTCTATCTATTTGCCTTGAAAAAATTCTTACTCCCTTGATCAAACAGACCCCTTCCTTTCTGCTAGATACTGGACAGTTTTTAAACCTCATTAAGGATATTGGATCAGTTCCCCCTGACACATTATTAGTTACATTCAACGTGAATTCCCTGTACACTTCTATCAAGCATGAAAAGGTTTTACACGCAGTTTCTACATTACTTCAAAAATCTGACATGGACGGACCCACCATTGACTTTTGCAACTCACTATTGGATATTGTGTTACAGAACAATTACTTTATTTTTTAGGGCACCTTTTATTTGCAAACACAAGGTACTGCCATGGGGTCTAATGTGGCCCCCCATATGCAAATGCACATATGGCTTTCTTCGAGGAAAGATTTACACCAATTACTTATTTTTCCAACATGCCAAAATTTGGAAACGTTATATCGATGACGTATTTTGCATATGGGAGGGACCCTCGGACTCACTGGCAGTATTTCACAATCACATAAACAACGTTTGGCCCAAACTCCAATTTACAATTCACCACAGCACACAATCCATCAGTTTCCTAGATACTTTAGTACAGGTGGATAGCGAAGGCAGATTGAGCACAGACCTTTACAATAAACCCACTGACCGGAACCATTTATTACATTTCTCAAGCTGCCACCCCAAATCTACTCTCACCTCTTTGCCCATATCCCAATTTGAACGAGTCAGATGGATTGTAACAGATGATGAAACAAGACAAATACGTCTGAATGAAATTAAAAATAAGTTTGCTCACAGAGGCTTTCCAGAGCAAGTTTTGAAAAAATGTTTACAACCCCGAATACCTAAAAATAAAAACTCCAATGACAAACGACTACCATTCGTACATACATATCACCCATTTGCATACCGTATACACGGCATTATACGTAAACATTGGTCATTACTAAACTCAGCACATCCAAATGTACCCGAATTTCAACAACCATTCATGCCCTGTTTTATGCGCCCCACTAACATCCGTGATCAGCTCGTTCGGGCAGACGTTGGCAGTAGTTCTCAACAAAGACAATCCATCCTGATTTGCTGTGGAGGTCACCATATGAGCACATGTATCCTTTTCCAGTTTCCCTCTTTCATATATCTTTTTTCCCCCATTTTTCCCCCTTTTTCGTCCTTATTTTTTCTTCTATCTACTATTTTTCTCCTCTATCTACTATTTTCAAATTTTTTGCCCCTCTTTTCTTTAAAAATACTTTTCTTTAAAAAAAACTTTTCTTTCCATTTTTTCCCCTTTTCCTTCCCTCATCTCTTGTTCTTCTTTATTCAATTCTCCTTTTTCTTTGCTTTACTATCTATTAGTCCTCATATATTACATTCTTCCATCTTTTTATAATATTTTCTTATAGTATTTTTTTTTATCATTTTTATCATTTTTTCAGTCTTTTTTATCCACTTTATCCTGATTACTTTCATATCTCTTTCCTTATATCTGTTTCACCCCTTTTTTTCATACACTCTTATGTCCCAGGACCTTTCCCTACATGCACTATGCGCTCCACACCTCCATTCAGATTCTCATCAGACCATTACTTCCTGTCACATACAGCCTTTTACCAGCTGGAACGCATACTGCGTTTCACACCTCATTCCTGACACAGGTATCGTCTTACATCCTGTTCCCCTCATCTTTCGTACTTCTTTATCTTTTTACTTTTCTACTATTCTCTTTTCTACTTGCTCCTCTTACATTCTTATCTTCTATCTTACTCTGTTTACTCTTATACTATTTAGAATGTCCCCTGCCGAATGCCGCGGCATACCGGAAAGGGGATTCCCGCACTTCCGGCCGGGATCCTGTATAAAATGGAACCACGCTAGTCATCTAGTCACCCACCAGCAGCCATAGACTGCGCTCTTTATACCTTTCTCCCGGCATGAAGCCGTTTACCTCTGTATATTCACACCTCCGCAGCAATCTGTAAGTATGAACTCCCTTCTTTGTTTTATAATACATATACTGCATTTCCTATGACCATCTACTCTGGATCCAGTACGCTATTTTCCTTATATGTATAACCATTAGATATTTCTCCTGTGGCCGTGCTCTCCTTGCCCCCAAGCGGAACTCTTATGTAATGTTACATGTATATAACAATTGATGTTCTCTCATTACTTTGCCGGTGTTCCAGGATGATTATATTCATTATTTACATGTACGAAGTTATACCATACACTAATCCTATGACCTGTAAGCAATCTTTCTCCAAGCATGATCTATTTATTTCCCTGGTAACCCTGGCTTATGATGTCATCCACATGATATATATATATATATATTTTCATATATATTCTCTTATCACTATTATGTTTTATTTGTTATAATCCATTGTTAATTAGGATTGAAAAATCCATTATTTGATAGCTGTGTCTGGATTTACATTGTCTATCTTACATTATTTTGTCATATTCATTATTTTCCTGTATATATTAATTTTAGAAACTCTGAGGAAGGTCCAGGGATTGGACCGAAACATCAGATTCTAAAGATTGCAAAATAAATTTCAAGTTATACCTAATTCTATTGAAGTACCACGTTTTTCTACCTAGTATTTATGGCTTGGGAGCCTACTTGTGCACCATTAAATTAGGAGAGTGCCATATTTCTCATTATTGAATGGTCTCATACTGCCACCACATGTTCTCCTCATGCGTGTGCCAGCTCCAGGCTGTCTCATTCTTCCACCATATATTCTCCTCATGCTGATGCCAGCTTCAGGCTGTCTCATACTGCTACCATATGTTCTCGTCATGCTGATGCCAGCTCCAGGCTGTCTCATACTGACACCATATGTTCTCCTCATGCTGATGTCACCTCCAGGCTGTCTCATTCTGCCACCATATGTTCTCCTCATACTGATGCCAGCTCCAGGCTGTCTTATTCTGCCACCATATGTTCTCCTCATGCTGATGCCTGCTCCAGGCTGTCTCATCCTGCCACCATATGGTCTACTCATGCTTCCGCCTCCTCCAGGCGGTGCTATTCAGCCACTATATGGTCTCCTCTTGCTGACGCCAACTCCATACTGTGTCATTCAGCCACCATATGGTCTCCTCTTGCTGCCGCCTCCTCCAGGCTGTGTCATTCAGCCATTATATGGTCTCCTCTTTCTGCCGCCAACTCCATGTTGTTTTATTCTGCCAGATTATGGTCTCCTCATGCTGCTGCCACCACCAGGCTGTGTCCATCAGCCACTTGATGGTCTCCTCTTGCTGCCGCCAACTCCTGGCTGTGTCATTCAGCCACTGTATGCTCTCCTTTTGCTGCCACCAACTCCAGGCTGTGTCATTCTGCCAGATTATGGTCTCCTCATGCTTCTCCCAGGCTGTGTCACTGTGCAGCTGTGTGGTCTCTTAATGCTGGATGCACATTAAATAAAACTTTTTAGGTTCATCTATTTGAAATCTTCAATTTAAATGTAAAAAAAAATATCTTTAATCTTTTCAATTGTGAGGCCTTATGGTCATTCAGCCACTATATGGTCTCCTCATGCTGCCGCCACCTCCAAGCTGTGTAATTCAGGCACTATATAGCGATATCTAATAGCGACGCCTCTAATCTGCATGTCATACTGAATAACAGTATTATTTCACAGCAGACTCCCTATGTTATGTAAATGGTTAACAGTGTTATTGTGCCTTTAAGGGAGCTAATGCAGAGTAAATCATGTGATCCTGATGCCCCAATGGGAGGCCCCCTAGCCAAAGCCTAAATAGTCTAGGGGGAGGAGCTAGTCAGTTTAGTATAAGATGAGGTACAGTGTGCAGAGGAATAGGAAAGTTGTTGTGGTGAACCAGAGGAGGCCTAAAGAAAACCAGTAATTCCTAGCTTTGGGCAGCAGGAGTTTGTGAGTCAACAGGCCACTCAGTCCAGGATAATGTCAGGAGAAAGCCTCAGACAGCTGGGGTCCCAAGATCTAGTTCATACTCTTGCGGTATAGTGTCAAATGGACATTTTGCAGAACTCTAGCTTGCGTTAGTTGTCTTGTGCTTGGCCCAGGAGAACTGTTTAACCTTGGAGCGTGGAGGTCACCTCTACCTTGGTGTTACGAACTGTAGATTGTTATTGCCACACCATACACCACCACCATATGCCATTGTAGCCCGGCTTATCACAGTGATATATATATATATATATATATATATATACTGTAGATTTCTAAGTGTCAATCATTCTTACTTATGATCTTCAATGGGGTGGGTAAGCATTTCAGAGGCCGCAGAAAAGCTAGAAATGGCCCTGTCTACACATGAAGTTTTGTACTTTGTGGGGGGAATTTATTATTGGTCTGTTGCACAATTTGTTGTAGTTGCTGTTTAGAGACTTTTCATTGCGACTTTTGCTTTAGATACTTTCTCTAAAATTGTGTAGCTATGCCATAGCCTGGTAAACTGTTTTGCAGTGGCCATAAATATAGTATGTGCGACTTGTCGCACAATATGTTGCACAGCCCTCTTTTTGAAGCAAATCTACACCAGCCCAGACCTGGCTAACAAAAATACATTTGCATACATCAGCATTTGCAATGGGTTCAAAAGTCGCTGTAAAAGTTGCAGAGGAGGAACTATACAAAGTGATGCATTGAAGTGTAATTTCCCCCCAAAAATCCTAGTACCATATGTAAATTATCACTTACCACACAACCATTTAATACATTTAATGCACGTACAGGATTATAAAAACCGTATACAGTTTTTATAAACATAAAATTACATATGGTTTTTTCCATTTTTTGTTTCCCTTTGAAGGAAACTGTTACAAAACTGTATGTTAAAATTGTGATGTGAATGTAGCCTAAGCTGTCTGCGACTTGCTTTTTACAGTTGCGTTTTGGCTGTTGCAAGCAGAATTCCATGAGTAGAATTCCGCGCTGTGAACATTATCATCAGTGTGAATGGGTCTTCCGTAAGACCCATTCACACTGTGGAATTTCAGCGGCAGACAATCAGCACTGAAATAGTTCATTGCGAAGAAAAAAACATGTTCATTCTTTGTGTGTAATTCCGCGGGTACTGCATAGCCGTCAATGGTGACGGCGCAGTGCTCCGTGGTCCTGCTGCCGTATTTTCGGTGGCGGCCGCCTGACACAATCTCCACTCACGGAATTCCGCGAGCGGAGATTCTGCAGTGTGAACATAACCTTATAGTGGCAAAACAGAATGTGACTTGACCTGCGATCAAATATCTATAGATTTTTTGTGGCTGTTGCATTGCAGTCCAGCTATATTGCTATCCAACACAATTCACTAACATTACATGCGATATCGCAATACAATGATGTGATTTTTGTGTTGTGCAACTATAAATACTGTATAACCCTAGCCATATTCTGATCATAAGAATTTTTTCTTCAAAAGAGGCATAAATACTGTATAAAAAAAAAACATGGCTGAACTGGAGTGGGTGCAGAGGAGGGAGACTGAGGGAATTAACAGGGTTGGCCACTTTTAAATCGGTTTTTAATAAATCCCTTCACATCACTGGCTGGCTGGGGAGTAGTGCATGCTGCTGCTTCCCTGGTTTATATAGGTAGGATCACAGCAGGTCTCAGGATTTAGACCCGATGCAAGTAGTCCCTCAGTCCCTGTACTACTACTCCCAACTTGGAACAAACACTTTTCCATAAAGGGAGTAGTAGTTAAAGCTTTCCCGCTGAGTCCCTACAGACGCCCAAGACTACCGCAGCTAGGGGATGCTGCAGGAGTCCCCAGAGGTTGTGGAAAGGATTAAAAAAAAAAACTTATACAATTATTATAAACTTTACACGTAATCATACCTCCTCTCTTGTGCCTGTGCTTCCTGCAGGGTACAGGCATGCGCTTAAACAAGGACCATAAGTGCAGTGGAGAAAGCACAGTGATGTGTATCGTCACATGCTCCTCCATAGGCAGCCATGTATGGACGATTCGTTGTTTGGTTCTATCTGGCAGGGTGGCAGAGTTCGCTAGTCCTGTGTGTACCCTGTTCACAGAAGGTAGTCCTTAAAGGGGTACTCCGGTGGAAAACAATTTTTTTTTTAAATCAACTGGTGCCGGAATATTAAACAGATGAAAATTACTTCTATTTAAAAATCTTAATCCTTCTTGTGCTTATCAGCTGCTGTTATTTTCTTTTAAAATGTCTTTTCTGTCTGACCTCAGTGCTCTCTGCTTACCTCTGTCTGTCTCAGGAACTGTCAAGAGCGGGAGCAAATCCTGATAGCAAACCTATCCTGCTCTTGACAGTTCCTAAAACAGACAGAGGTGTCAGCAGAGAGCACTGTGGTCAGACAGAAAAGAAAATCAAGGCAAATCTGTTTAACGTTCTGGCATCAGTTGATTTAAAAGAAAATTTTTTTCACCAGAATACCCCTTTAAGGTCATCAATTTATAAAAACATGAACAGATTATTTAACCCCTCAAGGACCAACCCATTTTTTTTTACCTCTATGACCAGGCTCTTTTTATTTTGACATGTATCTCTTTAAATTATAATAACTGTAGAACGCTTTTTCTGAGCAGAGCGATTCTGAGATAGTTTTTTCGTGATATATTGTACTTTATATAACTGGTGCATTTTTGTTGACACATGAAGCATTTTTGTGAAAAACTTCAAAATATTGTGAAAAACTGGAAAATTTCTGGTGTTTAAAAAAAAAAAGTTTTATGGTGTACACTGTGCGGTAAATGTGATGTTATATTTATTCTGTGGGTCAGTACGATTATGGCGATACCCATTTTTTATCGCTTTCTATGTTCTTTTACCTTTTCTGAGCAAAATTCTTTTTCTGCCATTCATTTCCCAACAGCCGTAACTTTTTTATTTTACGGCCGACGCCATTGAGTAAGAGCTTATTTTTTGCAGGATGAGCTGTACTTTTTATTGGTATCATTTTTGTGCTATGCGCTACCGTTTGATCTCTTTTATTCCGCTATTTGTACCAAAATTGACAAATTTCACGCTTTTTTAATGTTTTTTTTTTACGACGTTCACTGTGCGGGATAATTTACATCATAGTTTTATAGTACACATCATTACGGATGTGGCAATACCTATTATGTATGATTTGTGTTTTTGATCTTTTTTGGTGATAATACAGGGCTTTTATTGGGAAAAGGGCATTTTTATTTCTTAATTTTTTTTACACTTCATACTTTTATTGAAGAACTTTTTATTTAATTTTTTACAGGTTATACTATGCTGCAATACATTTGTACTGCAGCGCAGTATAGCCTGATGAGCTGCAGACACTACAGCCTGTGTGATCCAGTCTCTTGCTGGATCTCACAGGCTTCTGTAGCAGGCAGACAGGAGGTCTTGATCTGACCTCCTGCTGCCATAGCAACCAACAGCGACCCACGATTGTATCCTTTGAGAACAACAGGATCAGGATTGATCACGGCATCTATGGGGTTAATGCTGCCGGGACTGGCACGATCGCGGCTCCAGCAGCTGCGGCGGGACTCCGGCTGTGATTGACAGCCGGTTCCTGTTGCCGATCTCCTGCGCTGCCCATGGCAGTGCAGGAAATTGCTATGACGTATGCATACGTCCAATTGCGCGAACGTGTCGGATGATTGGACGTATGCATACGTCCTATAGCGGGAAGGGGTTAATGTGTAAAAAAAAGTTCCTTCTTGAATACTAGAAATAAACTTAAAAAGTCGGCTAAACTTAAAATAGATAAAATAAGGTAAAATTAAATGAAATATAGAATAAAACCCCAAGTATCCACCAATATGATATTAGAATCCATAAAAATAAATGTCATAAACTACATGAAACATTCATACAGAAGCTCATCTGGATGACCACATTTATTTCAGAAGTAGAGGTAAGTGAACTTTGTGAAAAAGTTCAGTTCACAGCGAACAGGTTCTCCACAAAGCAACATTGAATTAAAGGGGTACTCCGGTGGAATTTTTTTTTTTATTATTTAAATCAACTGGTGCCAGAAAGTTAAACAGATTTGTAAATTACTTCTATTAAAAAATCTTAATCCTTCCAGTACTATTTAGCTGCTGAATACAACAGAGGAAATTATTTTCTTTTTGGAACACAGTGCTCTCTGCTGACATCATGACCACAGTGCTCTCTGCTGACATCTCTGTCCATTTTAGGAACTGTCCAGAGCAGCATATGTTTTCTATGGGGATTTTCTACTACTCTGGACAGTTCTTAAAATGGACAGAGATGTCAGCAGAGAGCACTGTGGTCATGATGTCAGCAGACAACTCTGTGTTCCAAAAAAGAAAGAATTTCCTCTAATATTCAGAAGCTCATAAGTACTGGAAGGATTAAGATTTTTTAATAGAAGTAATTTACAAATCTAATACAATACAAAAGAACAAGAAAGGAGAGAGCACACTAAAGGGTTACTGCACCTGTAACGGAGGTACTGCGAGATGTCAGTGGCCCATAGTAAGTCTCGAAAAGTATGAAGTATCAATAACTATAACAACAAAAGCACGTACGTGCACTCACCGCTCAGTGGAGACAACTCAGTGTGGGGGGGTGGTCAACGGAAGGCTGGATCACAGCACCCCTTTTTTGGATCATGGCAGGTTGTAGACCTGTTGCAACTCCCTTTTTGGAAGTTGCAGCAGGACTGGTGTCCCAAAATAGTAAAGAATTAATGAAGTGTATGATGTATGACAAGCTGGACCTTAGATGCATACTTTGTATTCTAATGCTTTTAATGCGTATTTATGTTAAAATACATGTCAGCCCACTGCTCTGCTTAGCTTGCTTTGCATTGTAGTGTGATAGCTTTTATGAGCTCCTGCAGTAACACTGCTGGGATCTGTGCAACAGTTGGAAACAGTAATGCAGGTCAGCCCACTGCTCAATGCTTTACACATCTTGCTTACTATTGGATTTGTGAAGGATTTCCAGGATCAGCAGTTCCTGTGCACTGCCTGCAATGCAGTGCATATAGTTTTATCCGCCTCTTAAAGGGGTACTCCGGTGCTTAGACATCTTATCCCCTATCCAAAGGACAGGGTATAAGATGCCTGATCGTGGGAGTCCTGCCGCTGGGGACCCCCGTGATCTTGCACGCGGCAACCTGTTTGTAATCAGTCCCCGGAGCATGTTCGCTCCAGGTCTGATTACCGGCGACCACAGGGCGGGCGGCGTGTGACGTCACGCCTCCGCCCCCATGTGACATCACGCTCGGACCCTTTGGATAGGGGATAAGATGTCTAAGCACCGGAGTACCCCTTTAAACGCAACCCTATGCTGCCTCCTGTTTGGCCTGGGATCTGTATGTCACATAATGCAATCAATGATCATGTGATCTTGCCGCTAGCTGCAAGGTATGCTGGGCTACCCGATATCATCTCAGTGTTCCTAGCACTTCCTTCGTCCATTCAGGTGCCAAAACACCATGTGTTACTCATTCCTTTTGCTAATAATAGTGCCCTTTCCAGGTTTCCGCGAGCCGAGCTCGGCAAAGATCGAGAGCTATGCGAGGTGATTTTATAAGTTTTCCGGGCTCTGCTTGTAAATCTCTCTTCAGAAGCAATAAATATGTGTATATTCACAAATTGCGTCACACATATATTATTGTTTAGTTGTTTAAACGGATATTTGTCTTATAGATGTCAACAAGTAATTCAAATCTTTTTAAACGCCTTTTCTGGTTCTTTAGAGCTGGCACAACCTTTCAGAATATTCAGAAAGCTGAGTAATAACAAAAGATAAGATTGTTCATAAATTTGTTCTTTGATGCTTTATATGGGTTGGTTATGAATGGTATAGGTTCCACAAACCTTATTTTTTTTAGGTATCTTGTGTTGTAACAAAACATTAACTTCTATAGTATATGCAGGAACTTAATCCAAGTATTAAAGCTGGCACCCACCACAAAACAACCTCAACAATTCGAACAGAAACAACAATCTAAAACTTGGTTCACAAATCTGAGAGTATAATGTGGGAATTCATTTTATTTCCATATTTTTGATTTTCAATTATTTTTTTTTTTATTTCTATTACTTATTTTGTTTTTATTTGTAATGTTATCTTTTTACTTATGTATTTATTTATTTGCTTACCTATTTATCTATTTATCAAGTAGTAATTTGTCAATTTATTGAAATCCATTTATGCATAAATGTACGGTACTTATTTACAGGAGAGTGGATAAAAAGAATGGAATTTATGAGATGTGAGAATGGACCCAATCCTGAAAAATCCTGTTTAGAACTTAATAAACCTAAGAATCCTACATAAACAAATGGAAATACCTATTGAACCATTGGACTGCAGAGGAAGGAGAAAGGAAGTTTCAAAACTCATCTAGTCTAACGGCGAATTAATAAAATAGAACACACTACTGATAGGAGTGCAGTGCTTGACTGCTTAGGCTCTGCTTAAACAAAGTGTGCCCACAGTGTCAAAATGCAGGGAAACCAAATACATACAGTTGTGTGCAAAAGATTAGGCACCCCTGACAATTCCCATGACTTTTTATTTATAAATATTTGGGTGTTTGGATCAGCAATTTAAATTTGACACGGTCATATTTCAGTATCAAAATGAGGTTTAATGGATGAACTGAAGATGTACAATCTGCATCATAACAAAAGTAGAAAGGTGCATAAATTTGGGCACCCCAACAGAAATATCATATCAATATTTAGTTGAGCTTCCTTTAGCAGAATAACGGCCTCTAGATGCTTCCTATAGCCTGTAATGAGTGTCTGGAATCTGGATGAAGGGATGTGTGATCATCTCCAGTTCAGTTAGGTATGATGGTTGCCGAGCATGGGCATCCCGCTTTAAATCACAGCACAGATGGGACCTCCACCAAATTTTACTGTGTTCTTTTAACGTCATGCATAACGCACTTGTTATGACTAAATAACTCCAAAATGAAGCTGGCTTGTCCAAATGTGCGTTTGCATACCTCAGTCGACTCTGTTTGTGGCGTGGGTGCAGAAAAGGCTTCTTCAGCATCACTCTCCCATACAGCTTCTCCTTGTGAAAAGTGTGCTGAATTGTTGAATGATGCACAGTGATACTATCTACAGCAAGATGATGTTGTAGATCTTTGAAGGTGGTCTGTGGGCTGTTTTTGGCCGTTCTTGCTATCTATCGCCTTTGCCTCTTCGATAGTTTCCTTGGCCTGCCACTTCTGGCCTTAACAAGAGCTGTACCTGTGGTTTTCCATTTCCTTACCATGTTCCTCACAGTGGACACTGACAGCTTAAATCTCTGTGATAGCTTTTTGTAGCCTTCCCCTAAACCATTATGTTGAACAATCTTTGTTTTCAGGTCATTTAAGAGTTGTTTTGAGGCCCCATGTTACCACTCTACAAGGGAGAGTCAAAGAGAACAACAACTTACAATTGGCCACCTTAAATACCTGTCTATGAAGTTCAAGGCTTAATGATCCCACCAAACCTATTGTGTGTTCCAATTAATCAGTGCTCAGTAGTTAGAAGTATTCAAATAAACAAAATGACAAGGATGCCCATATTTATGCACCTGTCTACTTTTGATGCAGATTGCATATTTTCTGTCCATCCAATAAACCTAATTTTATTATTGAAATATGAATGTGTCTTTTAGATAACTGATACCTCAAAATTAAATTACTGATACAAACACCTAATTATTTATACATAAAATCATGGAAATTGTCAGGGGTGCCTAAACTTTTGCATATGACTGTACATATAGCAGACTAGATTAAAACCCACACCTAGTAACATTTTTTAAAGGTATGTTAAACCTATTTCATTCATAATCATCTCATATAAATCAGGAAAAGATTTTATAATAAACAAAAAATGGTATGCTATCATCAATTTGTTAGCTTTCTGAGGACCCTGAAAGGTTCTTCCAGCTATAAAGATCCAGGTGTCTTGAGCTGATTTTAATTACTTGGACATCTATAAGCCTGACCATCAGCAACAAATATAACTTTAAACCCCTACAAATTCATATATGTGCCTCATTCTGTGACTATACACATTTTTTTCTTCTGAAATATGGATTTGTGTTTGTCTCTCATGAACTACTGTATTATACCTTTCTAAAAAAAAAAAAAAAAAAAAGGGGGGGCCATCCAGGTAAACTTCTCTATGGATGTTTTATGTAATTTAATTATATTATATTTATATCATATTAGTTGATACTTGGATTTTACTCTATATTTCATTTCATTTTATCTTATCTACGTTTAGGTATCAACCAATTTCTAGTATCACTGGAGAAACTTTTTTACACATTAAAGTTGTCTAAATAAATTAATCTCTTCATGTATGTATAAATTGGTGACCTTAACCCCTTAAGGACGCAGGGTTTTTCAGTTTTTGCACTTTCGTTTTTCCTCCTTACCTTTTAAAAATCATAACCCTTTCAATTTTCCACCTAAAAATCCATATTATGGCTTATTTTTTGTGTCACCAATTCTACTTTGCAGTGACATCAGTCATTTTACCCAAAAATCCACGGCGAAACGGGAAAAAAAATCATTGTGCGACAAAATCGAAGAAAAAATGCTATTTTGTAATTTTGGGGGCTTCCGTTTCTACGCAGTGCATATTTCGGTAAAAATGACACCTTATCATTATTCTGTAGGTCCATACGGTTAAATTGATACCCTACTTATATAGGTTTGATTTTGTCGCACTTCTGGAAAAAATCATAACTACATGCAGGAAAATGTATATGTTTAAAAATGTAATATTCTGACCCCTATAACTTTTTTATTTTTCCACGTACAGGGCGGTATGAGGACTCATTTTTTGCGTCGTGATCTGAAGTTTTTATTGGTACCATTTTTGTTTTAATCAGACTTTTTGATCACTTTTTATTCATTTTTTAATGGTAAATATGCTTTTTTGGACTTTGGAATTTTTTTGCGCATACGCCATTGACCGTGTGGTTTAATTAATTATATATTTTTATAGTTCGGACATTTACGCACGCGGCGATACCACATATGTTTATTTTTATTTACACTGTTTTATTTATTTTTTTATGGGAAAAGGGGGGTGATTCAAACTCTTATTAGGGAAGGGGTTAAATGACCTTTATTAACACCTTTGTTTTACTTTTTTTTGCAGTGTTATAGGTCCCATAGGGACCTATAACACTGCACACACTGATCTCTCATCCTGATCACAGGCGTGTATTAACACGCCTGTGATCAGTGTTATTGGCGCTTGACTGCTCCTGCCTGGATCTCAGGCACGGAGCAGTCATTCGTCGATCGGACACCGAGGAGGCAGGTAAGGGCCCTCCTGGTGTCCTGTATGCTGTTCGGGATGCCGCGATTTCACCGCGGCGGTCCTGAACAGCCCGACTGAGCAGCCGGGTTACTTTCACTTTCACTTCAGATGCGGCGGTCAGCTTTGATCGCCGCGTCTGAAGGGTTAATACAGGGCATCACAGTGATGTCCTGTATTAGCCGTGGGTCCCGGCCATTGACCGACCCGATATGATGCGGGGACACCGCGTGACCCCGCGGCATATTGCGGGAGTTCGGCGGAGGACGTAAATATACGTCCTTTGGCGTTAAGGACCAATATATTGCCATATACTGTGCACCCTAAACACCCTTAAGTGCATGCTTTTATCCATGCATTCTCGGTGGAGGTGTCTGCATTGAGACTCCAACTTCCCAAGGGACACCAGATGGGTGCACATACCTGTAAAGCTATAACACTTGTAATGTCCCAGTACAGAACATGGTTCTGTACTACCCTTAGGTCCTGTCAGGTTGAGTCCCTCGGTGACCTGGGGGTTCTCCTGCAGTGTTACTGTACTGTTATCTATTTAATTTTATGGATAGTCAGTGTCCTAATGTATAGTTAGTATAAAGGACTTTTGGAGGACTCCAGCAGTTGTATACAGGGCCTGTGAAATGCCACATGTTATTTATTTTTATTTTTTAAGCCGAGGAACGTGCTCTCGATTCACCCAAAGTGCAAGAAAAAGTGCAAACGTGTTACACTAAAAAAAACGTGCACAAAGGATGCGGTCTATCGCAAGCCCTTCTCTGATAGGAGAGAGGCCCCCCAACAAACCTTACCCTTCGCCTCCGGACCAAAAGGTACCTGCGAGGTTCCAGGTTCGATGTCCCTTTTCGCCGAAGCTACTAGGGGATCACAAATGCTCCCGGCATCCCCCTTGGTGTTAGCCAAGGTATCTGCCCGCAGAGCTGATAACGGTAGGTACCCTGCCAAAGCAGGAGTACCCGGGGTGTTTGCAGGGAGGTGCGGAACCTAATGGCCACACACACCTCCCCTAGACCGCCAGGAGGGACACCCAGAAGGGCTACCGCATCCTGACAAATCCTGCGAACACACAACACGCAAAAAGTGACACAGTGAGACAAAAAGAAATAAATAAGTGAATGTGTGCAGATATACTGCCCGGAAATGCCACATGTTATGTTTATGTTGTCACATGTTACCCAGAGGGCACTAGTTTAACACTTGACCCCGTAGCTTTACCAATGGGCTTTGGCTCAGCCCCCCTCTATATAAGGGGGTGGCCATTACAATTCTCGCAGACTCTTCTTTACTGAGATCAGCAAATATCAGATACCACAGTGCTAGTGACCAGCACCTGGAAGGCCGCAAAGCTTCAGTCGTTTCAGTAAGTCAAAGTCTATGTCTGCTGTCACTACAAATAGTCAAGTCCAGCCTATAGTCAAGCCTGAAGTCAAATCTCTAAAGCCTATTACAAATCTAATTGGTCCCAGAAAGCTGCGAAGTCCTTCTGTGTTCCTGGCCACCTCTCTGGGAATCTGGCATAGCTGTGAAGATAATACCATCTATCTAAACTCAGTAAAGCCTCCATTAAACCATAACTGGTAGTGGACTCTCCTTTCACTACCTAGCCATTGGAATAGTGGAGATACCGTTTGTGTGGTTCCGGTACCCAAAAACCACTCTGGCATCACGAACATTAGGGGTTAACAACACCATGCCCCAGGGGGTTAATACCATCTTGCCCCTCCACCTACACCGCTACACCCTGTGGTCCCGCCATACACCATGGGTCACCACAATCTTGGTGTCACAAACAGGATATGGGTGTGTGCCTTAACCACCAAGTCAAGTCAGGCCACCCATTAACAGTATGCGGGTGTTTGCCATATGCAAGTTGCTGCAAGTCTTTTCCCCCCCAAGTCTGAACTGTGTCCAATGGAAAGTCGCATGCGGTTGCAAAAAAGTGTACACCAGCAAAGTGTACGGGACTGTGTCATTGAAATATGTTTCTGTACTGGCACTGAAGAAGTAGAGGAGGAGGTGAAAATTACAGTATTGTTGGTGACAAAGAAGTCTGCAAAAGTTGGATTTACAATGTGAAAAGTCAGGCCGGAGGCCATGTTGCACGCCAAAATGTCTGCTGTACCTGCAATGGTTAACTTGATGGTCGAGAAGCAAGCCAAAGGTTCCCACCAGAGCCAGCATCCCGCCCCCGGGCATGGAGATCATGTCGTGGTGTCCAGCCCAAAATGGAACTTGAAAGATCTGTACCTTGCTGCCAGGGGGGCTGCTGAAGAGGATGCACCGCTGAGTTTCTTCCGGTCCCAGGCCCCGTTGATGATGTCCTTCCGGCCGATGGCCATCTTATTGGAGACCAATATAAAAGGCAAAGCGGAGCCCGACCTCTTCAGTCTACAGGAAGTGCTGACAGTGAGCAGTAACATGGCGAAGTAGCAGCGATCCACGTGCACCGGGAGCCCCAAGATGGAGCTGGAGGATCAGATGATTGCGAAGATGCAGCGAAGATGTTCCAAGAGTTATCGGAGGGTCTGCACCACTTGCTGCCTGAAAGTTCCTCTACCCGAGGATGACGGAAAGTGGGCCGCAACTCAGGAGAAGGAGACACCGGAAGATTCCAGAGGGCCGTCGCCTCACCACTGCAGCTGGGGTTCCTGGGCTGAGATCCCGACACAGAATTCTGATGTGAGTACCCCGGCTAAGGCCAATTTCTCTACACTTTCCTCCACTTCCAGCCCTGAGCCAGCACCCAGGCCCAACAGCCCCCAGCACGTCCCAGGTCACCACTGCTCCCTAAGTGGCTGTTCGGCGACAAGTCGAGTCTCATCCGGTACATGTGGGAGCACCGACTTTCCTTTCCCGGGAAGCCCCTGCACCCAGTTCCTCTGGCCCAGTCCAAAAGGGCTAAGAGAGATGCAGAAGTGGCCGCCATCATGAAGGAACTCGGAGCCCAAAGGCTACAGCGATATGGGCCTAAACAACTGCCCTTTGAAGTAAAGCAGCAACAGGACACTAAGCAGTTAGAGGCTCTGTATATCCGTAAACTAAAGCATCCCCGGGAGGGTGAGCCACCCCTGGAGCACCGACGTGCCACAGTAGTAAAGTTTGATCGTGTACGGGGATTCGGCACCCTCATGGACTGTCACCATGGAGGCATTCTCCTAGTCAACAGGAGAGCTGTACAGAGGGACTATCTCCCCTCAGAAAAGCATTCTCTAAAGAGCGGGGAGATTGTTGAGTATACTCCAGTGCAAAGCTTGCGAGGGGAATGGGCAGCTGCTGTCACCAGACCCAAGAATTCTACCCAGATTCCATTTGCCTATTTCTCCTCTGAAGATTGGGATGCAGATCCCTTCGGTCTTCTTCCTCCATGTGCCAAAGGAGCAGTCATCCAGGAGGAGTATCCTGATCCACCAGAGATGGATCCCAAGTACCTATCTCACCGTTCCAGTACAGATGTACCCAGGCCTACTCCTATGAGCGAGAAGATTTTGCCTGACCATCAGGCACCAACTAATGTACCCAGCTATTTAGATACCACCTAAACTCAGTAAAGCCTCCGTTAAACCATAACTGGTTGTGGACTCTCCTTTCACTACCTAGCCATTGGAATAGCGGAGATACCGTTCATGTGGTTCTGGTACCCAAAAACAGCTCTGGCGTCACAAACATTTGGGTTAATCACACCTTGCCCCGGGAGTTAATACCATCTTGCCCATCCACCTACACTGCTACACCCTGTGGTCCCGCCATACACTGCGGGTCACTCACCACACACTGATATAATATATAAATAACTAAAGGCATCTACATGATGAGCACTTCTCCTTAATAACAGATATGAGGGAAGGTTAAAGGTTAATTGGAAGAATTAGATTTTCATGAAACTCTACATTTTTTGACTAGACAGCTCCATTGTAACTGAAAAAGTACTACACCTAATGTGCGCATGAAAGCATTCTGCTAGGTGCTCATGTTAAATCATTGGGGGTGCAACATGACAAAAATTAACTAAATCCAAAAATTAAATAAGGGAAAAAGAAGCTTCGGCTGAGGTTGTTTCCACGTTCACGGTGTCCACGGTGGACATTTTCTTGGCCGAATAAATGTTACATTTTAACCCCTTAATGACATTGAACGTAAATGTATGTCATGGTGCCGTGGTACTTTCCGCACCATGACGTACATATATGCTCCGTGATGACCGCGAACACCGGATTGGTGCTTGCGTCATGCACGGCAGGACCCGGCTGCTCTCAGCATCCAGGGACCCACCGGTAATGGCAGACATCAGCGATCGCTTATGTCCACAATTAACCCCTCAGATGCCGTGATCAATACAGATCACGGCATCTGTGGCAGTGCGGCACTTAAAATGGATGCTGCTGCAGCGGGATCTGACCATCCAGCATGGCGGCCAGAGGTCCCCTTAACTGCCTCCGGCCGTCTCCTGGGGTCTTCTACTCTGGTCTGAGATAGAGCCGACCAGAGCAGAAGATGACCGATAATACTGATCGGTGCTATGTCCTATGTATAGCACTGAACAGTATTAGCAATTAAGTGATATATCAAGCTATAAATTGTCCCCGATGGGGACATAAAAAGTGTAAAAAGGTAAATCATCCCTTTTTCCCATTTTACCCCCAAAAAGCTTAAACATTTTTTATTAATAAACATATTTGGTATTGACGCATGTGTAAATGTCCGAACTATCAAAATATAATGCTAATTACACCGTATGGTGAACGGTGAGCTTTTTTTTTTTCAATCACATTTTATTATATCACATAATAAAAAGTAATTAAAAAGTAAAATATAAGCAAAAGTGGTACCAATAAAAATTACAGATCATGGCACAAAAAATGAGCCCTCATACTGCCCCGTATATGGAACAATTAGAAAGTTATAGGTGGTGAAAATAGGGCAATTTTAAACATACTAATTTTGTTAAAATAGTTTGAGATTTTTTTTAAGCGTTACAATTATAGAAAAGCATATATCATGGGTATCATTTTAATCGTACTGACCCACAGAATAAAGAGAACATGTAATTTTTACCGTAAAGTGTACAGCATGAAAACAAAACCTTCCAAAATGTCATAAATTGCTGTTTACTTTTCAATTTACCCACATAAATAATGTTGTTTTTTTTTGGTTGTGCCGTACAATTAATGGTAAAATGAGTGATGTCATTACAAAGTAAAATTGATGATGCAAAAAACAAGCCCTAATATGGGTCTGTGAATGGAATTATAAAAGAGTTAGGATTTTTAGAAGGTAAGGAGGAAAAAACGAAAATGCAAAAATAAAATTGGCCTGGTCCTTAAAGGGTAGCTCCCACCATCATGATTTTTTTTTCTGTCCCTGCCTATTGCACTTCTATCCCTAACACCCTCCCTGCCTTTATTTATTTTTTTTACTATTTTTAAAATGGCATTTTGTCTGCCTGGTAGTGTGCTCACTACCAGGCAGACTTCCCCAGCAGGCACCACGTCACTGATGCCTGCTGGGGGGGACTTCCGCCCTTAGTTCTCCCAACAGGGTGCCTCCAGCTGTTTCACCACTACAACTCCCAGCATGCCCTGACATCTATTGGCTGTCAGGGCATGCTGGGAGTTGTAGTGGTAAAACAACTGGAGGCACCCAGGACAGGAGATTCATGGGGGAAGGAATGCGCCAGGAGCCGATGCGGGAGGGACGGGTGCGGGGGAGACTCTTCCTGCCGCTCGGTAAGTAAACCCAAACAACCCCCATCCCCCCCCCCCCCCGTACCTTGCAGCAGCGCCCCCCATCCCGCTCGTACCTTGCAGCAGCGCCCCGCACCTTGCAGCAGCTCCCCCCATCCCCCCCGTACCTTGGAGCAGCACTTCCCGCACCTTGCTGTAGCAGCCAACCCCCCGCGCCGCCCGCACCTTGCAGCAGGGCCGTCGGCGAGTGCGGGAAGCCGATGCGGAGCCCTGGCTGTTACTGCGCCTGCGCAAAATTTCGACTAATGCCCTGCCGGAATCAGTCGGAATTTTGCAGTGACGTCACTCCGCACTGCATTCGGCCACTAGGGGGGCGCCCCCTAGTGGCCGAATTTCAAATTGCTTTTAAAATGTTTTAAAAGCATTTGTTTTTTAATAAAAGTATATTAGAGATATGTTGTAGTACTTGAGTACTACAACATATCAAAAAATAATTTTCATGACAGTGCCCATTTAAGGTCAACATGGGCCTGGTCCTTAAGGAGTTAAACAGGTGAGTGCACATTCTATTTTCTTTTTGCCTTATTTTATTTTATGAATAGAGGAGTAAACACTGCACCTTTTATGAAGGTCTACTAGTAAATAAGTAGGGAGAAGTTTTACTGAACAAAGGAGCAGATTGATTGCAAATGTGACAGAATTCTAGTGCAGTTTGAGACAAAAATCTGTTTTACATGACTTGCACCACATTTTTTATTTATTTTAGATACTTGTGTGTCTCGGCTGACAGGGATGTGTGACTTAATAAAAGGACGTGTGGCTGAGGAAAAAGCCTTGCAGATAACAAAAAGTGCTCCAAAATTGTGACCAATATTTGTGGCCCACACTAAGCCAAATAATGTCATCTCAACTTAAACAGTATAAAGATGCACCAGATTTATCAAACAGATGGTCAAAGTAACATTTTTCACTGCTTAATTATTAGGCAGTATTCGCAATTGCCTATGGTATCTATACTTATATCTGTTAAATCAAATATATACAGTGGTCCCTCAACATACTATGGGAATCCGTTCCAAATGGACCATCGTTTGTTGAAACCATCGTATGTTGAGGGATCCGTGCAATGTAAAGTATAGGACAGTGGTCTACAACCTGCGGACCTCCAGATGTTGCAAAACTACAACTCCCAGCATGCCCAGACAGCCAAGGCTGTCCGGGCATGCTGGGTGTTGTAGTTTTGCAACATCTGTAGGTCCGCAGGTTGTAGACCACTGTTAGAGGAAGTTGTACTCACTTGTCCCTGCCGCTCCGGACCGTCACCGCTCGTCACCGCTGCCCGGGATGTCGCCTTCCATCGCTGTCGCCGTGTCCCCGAGGTGTCCCTGACGCTCCGGCAAGGCCTCTGCTTCCCCGGCATCCTCGCTCTCCGTCGCCGCCATCACTTTGCTACGCACACCGCTCCTATTGGATGACGGGACGGCGTGTGCAGCAACGTGATGACTATGATGGAGAGCGCCGACGATGCAGGGGATCCCGAAGAAGACGTGCCGGAGCCCCGAGGACAGGTAAGTGATCATCACCGGAGCTCACGGTGCACCGTAAACGGCTATCCGGTGGCAGCTGAAGCAGTCTGCGCTGCCGGATAGCCGTTTATGCGATGGCCCCAACATACAAAAGCATCGTATGTTGATGCTGCCTTCAACATGCGATGGCCTCTGAGAGGAGTATGCTGAAATTATCGTATGTCGGGGCCATCGTAGGTCGAGGGGTCACTGTATTAATATATAGGCCAGTTAGGTAATTATTATATATTCCTAAATTTAATTAGTTCAATGGGGCTTCATGTATCTGTGGGTGTTTTAGAAGAGATTCAAAATGCTATCAAAATATTTATTATGTGCTCCGAACATTCACACGGAACTAAACAAACATTAAAGGGATACTCCGGTGGGAAACTTTTTTTTTTTTTTATCAACTGGTGCCAGAAAGTTAACCAGATTTGTAAATTACTTCTATTAAAAAAATTATTAACCCTTTCAGTACTTATTAGCTTATGAATACTACAGAGGAAATTCTTTTCAAACACAGAGCTTTCTGCTGACATCAGGAGCACAGTGCTCTCTGCTGACATCTCTGTCCATTTTAAGAACTGTCCAGAGTAGTGGAAAATCCCCATAGCAAACATATGCTGCTCTGGACAGTTCCTAAAATGGACAGAGATGTCAGCAGAGAGCACTGTGCTCACGGTGTCAGCAGAGAGCTCTGTGTTTCAAAAAGAAAAGAATTTCCTCTGTAGTATTCAGAAGCTAATAAGTACTGGAAGGATTACGAATAATTTACAAATCTGTTTAACTTTCTGGCACCAGTTGATAAAAATAAATAAATAAAAGTTTTCCATCAGAGTACCCCTTTTAGGCTGGGTTCACAGTTTTTTTTTTATCAGTCTTAGTTTAGCTAAAAACAGGAGTGGAACTGACATTGTTACTTTTGGTTTTGAGTAAAATACTGACCAAAATACTACAGTGTGGAAACAAGACGATAGTATGTTAGGACTGAAATGTCTGAGCGAAAGTATTGCCATTGCCGTTGTACTTCTTCATAAATGTTTGCAGAATAGAATATTAAGGGGATTGCAACATCTTTCAGCGTGCACCGATTATCAAGTTCACAGTGCCGATCATAGTTTTAATCTGGGGGTTTAACGTGTTGAAGACCAAATTAAGTCCCAGTATATTACAGCATGCAGAATAATTGTCAGTAACATTGTAATATCAGTATAATAATGCTATCGTGAGGATCATCTTTATGGAAACACAATAGAGAAGTTGTTTGTAATACAGAAAAAAACTACTAGCAAAGAAAGTTGCCTAAAATAAGTTTTCCCTTGTAAGGATTAACCCCAGATATACAGGATCACTGGTCACTTGAATGTCAGGAGGTTTAGCCTTGTCCTTCCTCCCTGTTTTCTCCTAGTGTTGGTAATATCAGTACCCCCTGTTGTGGTCTGGTAGTTATGTGTCAGAATCAATCAGTGGGCAATGAAAGGGAGGGGTTTTAACTCACTATGTTAGGTCGCTATGTGCCATTCACTAATAGACAAAGGGTCTCCTCAACAGATGTAAAGTTAAGTGAAATCTGTCATCCTGCATAGAAAAAAATGACCACGAGCAGGAGGGAGAAGGAAACAGGAGGTTAGAGCCAGGGAATTTATCGGATTGAGGAGGATGGAGGAGGGGGGGGGGGGAGATGGGGTGAATTGGTGCCAATTAATCCTGTGGGATTGAGAAGGAGGTGGAACCCTCTCTAAACACGGCAAGGGGCATGTCCGGGAGCTTATTGGAGCTGGGGAGCAACATAAAAACCCCCTGCCTGGCACTGACCTCTTATATCCTTCAGATCTTCCTGGTAGTAGGAAAAGAGAAAGTAAACTTATCCCATCTTTATACAGTCATGACTGGGCGAGATGACATCTCAGAAGGCAAATCAAAAGTGAAGATCTTGGCCCCAAGTATGGGAAATGAGAAATCGGGGCGTTTTCATGGACCTGCAATGAGATCCAAAGGCTTTGCCATCACAGACCTGCTTGGTCTAGAAGCGGAGCTACAGCCACCATCAGTTTCTCTTCCCAGCTGTGAAGGTCCAGGAGGAGGTCTTGGCGGGGTGTCCTTGACTAATGGCTCATTGCCCCTTGGGTTGGGGTTTCTGTGTGGTTTTGCCTCTCAACAACCCACTGGGACTACATGTCTTCTTCCAACTCACATACCATTTCTTCAGCCTAGAGCAGATCATCAATACCTCCACAGCTCAGACAAGCACAAAGAAAATATCTCGGGTAACTAACAATATATTTGCATATAAAATATATACTTCTATCGTACTAAAAAATATCAATAGAAGGCTTTAATATGTAATGTCTGAAAACGGGGGGATATTGGCCTTTATAGTTGTATAATGGGAAAATTCATTTTAGTGGGTCGAAAAATAGTAAATTGTCCCCAAAAATACATTATTCTTCAAAATATAAACATTTGCATATTTAAAGTTCCATGTTGTATCAATTTTGTGTGGTCACTTTTAGTGTATTGGGCATGTAGTTAATGCTGGTGTGTGCTGTTTCCTTGGGTGACAGCAGCTTGAGAAAGTGATTGCTATAGCTTGAGCCCTGGATCAGAGAGCTGTCCAGCTTGTATGACCTCTCTGTGGTGCTGAATGGTCGGTTGTAAATACATCACACAACTTTCCCCTTTAGTCTGAACTGAGCGTATGTTACCAGCTAA
This sequence comes from Hyla sarda, assembly GCF_029499605.1. Classification (NCBI taxonomy): domain Eukaryota; kingdom Metazoa; phylum Chordata; class Amphibia; order Anura; family Hylidae; genus Hyla; species Hyla sarda. Next base: position 352,440,718 of record NC_079191.1, read on the forward strand.
TGCACTGCTATGTCCTTATGTTAAACACAATACACGTACTATTGCTATGTTAATCATTAAACTTAGGATTTCAATTTACAATTTTTCACACCAAAATCTAATAGTATTTTATTGTGTACGATTTGTACTATTCTATAATATTTAGTGAGCAATAGCGAAGTTCATGTTATAATTCTTCGTGTTTGCATTTCTAGATGATGATAGTCTCCTAGGAGATAAGAGTGATTTGAAGGCATCTGGCTCCCAAACAAAAAGGAAGAAAAGAAGACACAGGTAACCTGGAGATCTTTATGTTTTGACTAGCCATGCTTAGTATTCAGTAGGCCCGTAGATCAGGAGAGAAAATAAGGATTCTATGGATAAGTTTATGTGTATTGACACTGAAGCACAATATTTCCAACAATTTGTACAGGACACTTTGTTTTTTATCTATGTATAACCTGTAATATTTATATTAGCAACACAATTTTTTCTTATTTTGTAGCTCATATATACTACATAATAATTCCAAATTCGGACCTACGAGCCAAGATAATATATATATATATATATATATATATATATATATATATATATGAGATAAAAAACTACAAACTCATGAGCCTCACACTAAACACATTTTTTTTTTATGCTTAATGTTTTTACCAGTAGGATACTAGTCTGGACTGAGGGGGGGCGTATATATTTTTGGCAACTGGTGGCAACATTCCATAATCATATGTCTATTTTGCAGGACTGTATTTACTGCTCATCAGCTGGAGGAATTAGAGAAAGCCTTCAATGAAGCTCATTATCCTGATGTGTATGCCAGGGAAATGTTGGCTCTCAAGACAGAACTGCCTGAGGACCGGATACAGGTAACATATGAACATTTTTACCTACTGCCTCAGCTACAACCCAAATGCGAGTCGCAGTAGAAAAGTGGCTACTTTGACCACCATGTTTTGTACAATTCATGACATTTTGCTATTGTTTATTAAAGGTCTGGTTCCAGAACAGAAGGGCTAAGTGGAGAAAGCGTGAGAAGTGTTGGGGCAGAAGCAGTGTTATGGCAGAGTATGGGCTCTATGGTGCCATGGTGAGGCACTCCATCCCACTCCCTGAGTCCATCATCAACTCCGCAAAAAATGGTCTTGTTGGCTCCTGTGCTCCTTGGCTATTGGGTAAGGAAGCATTTTGCTGTTGATACCTTCAAATCTATATTTAGAAAACCATAATAAAAGTAGCATTTACAAGCAGCTGTACTATGGCTTTATGAAACACTTTTTTAACTGTCCCCAAAAGACCACCCCTTTAAAAAGACAACCTCCTTACCCAGACCAGATTTCCTTTAAGGGTTTTTGTGAGTTCCACCCTTTATTATGCATTCTTTGAAAATACCACCCCTAGAAGACTACTTTTTGTGCAATTTTAGGGGGTCTTTTTGAAAAAGGATATATATATATATATATATATATATATATATATATATATTTATTCATTTATAGTTTATATTCTAAGGTTTTATATTCCAAAATTTTCTACACTTTTTTAAAGTTGAGACGCCTAATAAGGTTTTTTACAAATAAAAAAATATACAATTACTGATTATTTATATAAAATATATATTATACCAATTGTAAGCCTGTGCAATGTTTTTCAATTTATGAACTAAAATACATTTCTTTTTTCACTTTTTAGGTATGCACAAAAAGTCTGTAGACATCACCAGAAAGCCAGATATGGACGAACAAGAAATAGATAATTACAGGAGGGAACATCATATCGAAAACCTATTATCCAGGCCATCAGAATCCCATAGGAACATGCAGGACAGAAGCAATAGTACGGACACTTCAGAAGAGAGAGCCATTGACCTCTCAAGTACAGCAAAACAAGAGACACCATGCAATATAAGGCATGGATCCAACAGAGACAGTCAAAATGACACCACAGACAGTGAACATTGAGCCGAATGTTTTCATATAAGAGGCAGGTAGTTTGGGGGGGGGGGGGGGGGTAAAACAAGATGGTAGGGCCAAATACAATCACAGACGTTCCTTATTGCACATGTATTTCAACCAGCAATTCCTAAAAACTTTATTGCAGTTTTTTATTGAGGTTTTTTTCCTCATCATCAGAGCATAAGCTAATTGTTTAATTTGTGTAAATTATTTAAAATGTTTTAGCTTTTTATATGTATACAAGAATAGTTATTAGGGCTTTTGGAATTCTCTTGTACAAACCAACATTTTTTAAAAAAAATTTAAGCTGTCTACAAAGCAATAGTCCAATACCATATAAATCCTAAAAAAAATCTATGTCACTTTGGTGGAAAAAGATTTGTTTCGTGAAAATACCGTAGTACACTAAAGAAGCCCTGAACCTCAAAATACATTTATTTATGGAATGCATTCATTAACTAAATCCGTATATCGGAAAACACTGTAAATATTTTATAATTATTCAACGAAAAATGAAAGGCCCAGTAATTTCACTTAATCAAATTAATGTTTCTATATTAAACATACATAGAAAGGAAAAATATTTTACTGATTATATGATATGTGGATTTTATGGTAAAAAGAAGACACGTTAATAAAAATTGAACACAGGTATATTTTTAGAATGTAAACCTACATTTATAAAAACAAATGAAGTATACAAAAAACTTACAGTTTTTAAAAAAAAATTCTAAAAACAAAAATAAGCATTCAGTTCAAATATTTTTTGATAAATCATATTTATAGATATGCAAAGATTGGAAAATATTTTTTTCTCAACAGAATGTAAATTTGAAGCAACCTAGAACGGTTAAGATTACATTATTTTTGATGCGAGGTAAACTATCGGCTGGATACCATATTGTTGCATTGTGTTCGGAAATTTTTTTAGGTTTTGCTGATATTTTTATTGAGCTATTTTTTAATGTACGCTTATTAGCCCAAAAATGTCAGTAATATTTTTTGTTCATTAGAATCAGGGGTTGATCTGTCACCATCTCTGGATAGGTCAGCATATGTTAAGCATTTGGATGTGGCGGTCTAGCATTTCAGTTGGGAAAATCTAAGAATTCAACAGCCTTATACAGAATCACTGTACATTTGTATATAAATATAAACTTTTATAAGCTCAGATAGATAAAATGAGCGTGTTCCTTACTTATCTATGCATAGAATATGAGAAAGGATGCGGGAAAATCGGAACAGAAGACGATTGCTTCTAACAAGAAAATACTCTATATTTTGGGAAAAAGAGGATAGTAAACGTTTTGTAATTATTTGAATTGTCTGTAAATCTGTGTTCTTACGTCCGGCTTTGTCATTCATGGCCATTTTATATTTATGTATTGAAGCACTTTGGTAGCCAGGGGTTTTTACATTTGTTTGGTTATATTTTATCATATATTTATTATATATAAACCAATAAAGCTTTCTGTATCTTTTATTTGCAGAAACGAATTGTGTGTGACGGACATGTGATTATAAGGGAAACAATTGTGTGTGACTGTGAAAGGATACACATAAAATGAGAGCTTAATCATAGACAAACTGACTAGAGATGAGCGAAGTTACAGAGATTCGATTCGTCACGAACTTCTCGGCTCGACGGTTGCTGACTTTAGCCTTCATGAATTAGTTCAGCTTTCAGGTGCTCCGGTGGGCTGGAGACACTCTCCTAGGACTGTATCCATCTTTTCCAGCCCACCGGAGCACCTGAAAGCCAAACTAATTTATGCACACTAAAGTTATCAACTGCCGAGCCGAGAAGTTCGTGACGAATCGAATCTCTGTAACTTCACTCATCTCTAGAACTGACCATGCAAACAATGTTGGGATTAACTACACTTTTCTTTCTTTCTTTCTTTCTTTCTTTATTTATCTATTTATTTTTCATCTAATATATAAATAAATACATAAATAAATAAGTAAATAAAAAAATAAAATAGCAATTAAGCTCTCAGTTTGCTAAAGATCGGGCAATTGGCAAAGATCGTCATTTAGAAGCTTTGTCTATATATTATACAGCCGCAGGGCCTTAGGAGTTTACCCTTTTTGTATGGACACTTTATTTATATATTTTATAATATTTATTTTATATATTTTATATTTCTGCATCATTTTTGTTTTCAGAAACATTTAAGCATCACAGAAGCTGTTTAAATAGCAGAAATTACTATGTAATGAATGATACTAATATAAAAAGTGTATGTATCACCCTCACTTAGTATACACAGAGATGGAGCCTATTCTCCGTATAAAGAACTGATTAGGGTAGAAAAGAAATAAATTAATTGTATAGGCCAAACAGTAACAGCTCTGTTCTATCTCTGATTTTCTAACCCTATACAACTAGTGATGAGCGGCATAGGCCATATTCGAATTCGCGATATTTCGCGAATATATGGACGAGTATTTGTCATATATTCGCGAAATTCGCATATTCGTTATATTCGTTTTTTTGTGCATATGCGGAAATATATGTATATGCGAAAATATATTCGCGAATATTGAGCCCTCCCTTCTTTAATGGTATAGGGAACTAATGGGCTAGTGCAGTGGTCTCCAACCTGCGGACCTCCAGATGTTGCAAGACTACAACTCCCAGCATGCCCGGACAGCCGTTGGCTGTCCGGGCATGCTGGGTGTTGTAGTTTTGCAACATCTGGAGGTCTGCAGGTTGCAGACCACTGTCCTATACTTTACATTGCACGATGGTTTCAACAAACGATGGTCCATTTGGAACGGATTACCATCGTATGTTGAGGGACCACTGTATTCGCGAATTCGCGAATATGCGATATTTGCGATTAAAATTTTGAATATTCGTGAGCAACACTATATACAACCCCCTTTTAAACACATTTCAGTGGCTTGCCTATAAGTCCACATATTATTACCGAATATTGACACTTCTATGCCACAATCATATTCCTCCTCCTCTACAATCATATGGACAATTATATTCCTTCTCTAGGCCATTGGTGCTGATGGCCCATTTATTGATGCCCTTAGTCCTTTCTTAGTGTAGTGAGCATGATTAACTAAAAATATTCACTAGTGTTCATTACTAAGGGGACTACACACACACACACAAAAAAAAAAAAAAATATATATATATATATATATATATATATATATATATATATATATATAAAATTATGTCAAGAGATGCTGCCACTTTTTGACAGCTTGAAGGGAATTTTCCCTCAATAAATATATGTATCATCTATCCACCTGATAGGGGATAAGTATTTGATTGCTGAGGGCCACACAGCTTGGACCCCTATTATCACTAGTATGGTGGTCTCCAGGTCCCCATTCTTCCTAACCAACACACCACATGATGAGGAGTTTGCATGGAGTGGGATCAAGCATGTGTGCTGAACCTTATACAAGTCCTTGAGCCTTATACGTGGCTTTTTTGATTTTGGTTTTAGAATATTTTATATAACCAGTAACTACTATTGCATTTAGGCAGTAGGCCCTATATACTTATAACTATTTCATACCACAATGATCCATGATCAAATGTATTCACTATTTATTTGCAGTACATATGTCCACAGGGTCCACATAAGGGGATTGTCCAAACTTTGGACAATCCTTTCTTCGTTATTAAAGGGGTTCTCCGGTGCTTACACATCTTATCCCCTATCCAAAGGATAGGGGATAAGATGCCTGATCGCGGGAGTCCCGCCGCTGGGGACCCCCGTGATCATGCACGCGGCACCCCGTTTGTAATCAGTCCCCGGAGCGTGTTCGCTCCGGGTCTGATTACGGTCAACCGCAGGGCCGGCGGCGTGTGATGTCACGCCCCCGCCCCCCGTGTGATGTCACGCTCCGCCCCTCAATGCAAGCCTACGGGATGGGGCGTGATAGCTATAGGAGATAAGATGTGTAAGCACCGGAGTACCCCTTTAAATATATAAATATATTGAAATGAAGGATATCAAGGTCCTGGATGCTGTAACCTGGCAAAAAGTGTTAATTTTCCCTGTAGTTCTTCTATAAAGGAAATAGGATATATAAACTAATTGAGACACATAAGAGACTTGCTTTTGCTCCATATGATTTAATATATGTATATATATATATATTTCTTATTATTGTAGTCAACAGTAAATGTAACTGCAGGAACCAGTGTCAAGCAGCTGCTGCTAAGGCAAATAAATCATTGGGTGCATTACCACACATGGAATACTGTGTACAGTACTGGGCACCAGTGTACAAGAAAGTTATAGTGGAGCTGGAGAGGGTTCAAAGACAGGAAACCAGAGTAATACGGGGAATGGGAGGACTACAGTACCCAGAAAGATTATCAGAATTAGGGTTATTTAGTTTAGAAAAAAGAAGACTTAGGGGAGACCTAATAACTATGTATAAATATATCAGGGGACAGTACAGAGATCTCTCCCATGATCTATTAATACCCAGGACTGCATCTATAACAAGGGGGCATCCTCTACGTCTAGAGGAAAGAAGGTTTCTGCAACAGCACAGACAGGGGTTCTTTACTGTAAGAGCAGTGAGACTGTGGAATTCTCTGACACAGGAAGTGGTCATGGGGAACTCAGTAAAAAGGTTCAAAGGGGTCTGGATACAATTCTGGAGAAAAATATTGTTACAGGTTATAGATACCAGAACATTGATTTCTGTGCTCTCTGCTGACACCTCTGTCCATGCCAGGAACTGTCCAAAGTAGGAGCAAATCCCCTTAGCAAACCTATCCTGCTCTGGACAGTTCCTGACATGAACAGAGGTGTCAGCAGAGAGCACTTGTAGTCTGACAGAAAAAAAAATTCAAAAAGAAAAGAACTTCCTGTGAAGCACACAGCAGCTGATAAATACTGGAAGGATTAAGATTTTTAAATAGAAGTAATTTACAATCTGTTTAATCTGCTTAACTTTCTGACACATGTTGATTTAAAAAAAAAAATAATAATAATTCCAACCGAGTACCCCTATAACTTGATAGACATTTGTCTTTTTTGAACCTTATTATGTATGTAACTAAGTAATACTCTGTTGTTACATACCAGCTATGGCACTTCCTGGTGTTATTTGGATTCACTTATCAGAACCTCTGCCTATTATGTTTAGTTATAGTAGATATCCATTTGTTCAGTCTTACTGCCTGTGTTCTAGAGTGATTTAAAGGGGTACTCCGGCGCTAAGACATCTTATCCCCTATCCTTTGGATAGGGGATAAGATGCCTGATCGCGGGGGTCCCGCCGCTGGGGACCCCCGTGATCTTCCATGCCGCACCCCGTTAGAATCAGTCCCTGGAGCGTGCTCGCTCCGGGTCTGATTACTAGCGCTCACGGGGATGGAGCATAGTGACGTCACGGCTCCGCCCCCGTGTGACGTCACGCTCCGCCCCCTCAATGCAAGCCTATAGGCTTGCATTGAGGGGGCGGAGCGTGATGTCACACAGGGGGAGGAGTGATGGTAGGCCAGGATGTGTATGCTAGCAAGATTATAGCACAGTTTCTGCATTACGCAGCCGCCACAGGCACAACAACCACTGCTCCGAGGCAAAATCAGGACAGGGTGTAGAGTATACAAGAAAGTGTCATCCCTCCCTCATTCCTGCCCGTGTAACAGCAGTGCATATTAGTATAAAGCCCCTTTAAGTTTATCTGTGAGATTATTAGTAAAAAAGTTCCATGAAATCAGTCACACAGTGCCCTGTTATCCTAGGGAAAGCAATGTGTAATTAGACTGACAGTACAATACAGGAGCCCTGAAACATTTCCAACAGAATCCGCTGGCCAACTTGTAAATGAATAAAGGACAAAAGATTTATTAATTGAAATCTGGGTAATTCCCATTTGGAATGGATCCCAAAACAGCTCCAAACATGACCTGCATGTTAATAAGCTGACCCATCTGCCTGTAGCTTTCTTCACTTACAGCCAGAATTTATGGGCACTAATTGTGTTTACATTGTGTTGCCCATGGTACAGTTGTGCTCCATCACTTACATATTAGAGGACTGCGTGATTTAGAATATGTTTTTCTTTATTTCTTTTTTCTCATAAGGTGACATTTTTAAGGAAAGAAATTTGGAAAGCTTCAAACCTTGGTGCTATTCGGAACAATATACACTCCACAACAATGAAATTGCAACACCAACAATAAAAAGTCATGGCATTATGGAAAGCACAGAATGGATAGACATGTTCATTACACATAAAAGATTAAAAATAATTAGACAAAATATTCAAAACATCTCAATTTATTCAGTGTCGTGCATGAGCGTCATGTGCAAAAACACACACAATTACACACCTTGGCATGTGATCAATGATGGTACTAATAGTTAGAGTGATTAAAAAAATGGCTCCTGGGACACACGGAGCAATGGCCTTACCACTGGCTCCATGACCAAATCAATGTAGTGCCAAGCTGTTTATGTATCTTTCATTTTTTTATTTTTCCACTGACAGAGTTATATCAGTGTTTATGTTTTGCATGACAAGTTAGACTGGGTTCACATTCCCTCCAGCGCAGTGGCGTTGCGACCCGGGTGCGGGGGGTGCGGCCCGCACCGGGTGACACCAACCTAATGGGGTGACACCAAGACGCTCTGCAGCACCCACACCCCCTCCTCAGCTACACTGACACCCCCCTATGTGCCCGACCGGCCTCCCATCCGTCAGCACACACCCCCCCCCCCCCTGTGCTGTGTGTGCGGTGCGCCCGTCCATTAGCAACCCCCCCCCCCTTTCAGTGCGCCCGTCCGTCATCACGCCCCCCCCCCCTCTCACCTTCACCAGTACTGTGCCCGGCCTCCGCTCCCACGTCTGCGCCGGCCTGACGTCATACCGCATGGCCGCGCAGGGGGACGTCAGTTACGTCACTCGCATTGCGCCCGGTGAGAAGGATCGCTGCGCTGGATGGGTGAGTGTGTGTGTCTGTCTCTATCTATCTATGTTTGTGTGTGTGTGTGTGACTCTGTGTATTTGTGTGACTCTGTGTGTGACTGTGTGACTGTGTGTGTGTGTGTGACTCTGTGTATTTGTGTGACTCTGTGTGTGACTGTGTGACTGTGTGTGTGTGTGTGTGTGACTCTGTGTGTGTGACTCTGTGTGTCTGTCTGTGAGTGTGTGTCTCTCTGACTGTGTGTGTTTGTGTGTGTGTCTCTCTGTGTTGTGTTGTATGTGTTTTTTTTTTTTGTGTGTGTGTGTGTGTGTGGGAGACTTTGACGCATTGTGGGGAACCTACAAGGGAACCTGTGGCCTAATGTGGGGAGTCTATGCTACCTAATGTGGGGAGTCTATGCTACCTAATGTGGGGAGTCTATGCTACCTAATGTGCGGAGTATATGCTACCTAATGTGCGGAGTCTATGCTACCTAATGTGCGGAGTCTATGCTACCTAATGTGGGGGGTCTATGCTAGCTAATGTGGGGAATCTGTGCTACCGAATGTGGGGAAACTGCTACCTGATGTGGGGAATCTGTGCTACCTAATATGGGGAAATTGCTACTTAATGTGGGGTAACTGGTACCTACCTAATGTGGGGAAACTGGTACCAAATGTGGGGAATCTATGCTGCCTAATGTGGGGAAAAGATGCTACCTAATGTGGGGAAACTGCTACCTACCTAATGTGGGGGAACTGCTGCCTACCTAATGCTCCCCCCCCCTGGCAGTAGCACCCTCATCATCCGCCAGCAACTATCCCCCCCCCCCCCCCCCCCAGCGGCACCTCCATCAGATGATCCTGCCGATGGATGATGGGGGTGATACTGCCAGGGGGGATGGCCAGTAGCACCCTCATCATCCTTCAGCAACACCCCCCCCCCCAGTAGTAGCACCCCGATCATCCACTAGCAACACCACCAATACCCCCCTCCCGTGGTAATAGCATCAGCTAACGGATGTTGAGGGGTGTTACTGCGGTTGTGGTATTATAATCAGAGGGTGCACTGTACACTGTATGGCAACGTTATATTCAGAGGGCGCAGTTTGTGGTAGTGTTATATTCAGAGGGCACAGTGGGTGGTAGTATTATATTCAGAGGGCACAGTTTGTGGTAGTATTATTAGAGATGAGCGAACTTACAGTAAATTTGATTCGTCACGAACTTGTCGGCTCAGCAGTTGATGACTTATCCTGCGTAAATTAGTTCAGCCTTCAGGTGCTCCGGTGGGCTGGAAAAGGTGGATACATTCATAGGAAAGATTCTCCTAGGACAATATCCACCTTTTCCAGCCCACGGGAGCACTTGAAAGCTGAACTAATTTATGCAGGAAAAGCCATCAACTGCCGAGCCGAGAAGTTTGTGACGAGTTGAATTTACTGTAGTTTGCTCATCTCTAAGTATTATATTCAGAGGGCGCAGTGGGTGGTAGTAATATATTCAGAGTGTACAGTATGTGTTGGTATTGTATTCAGAGGGTACAGTATGTGATAGTATTATATTCAGGGGTACAGTATGTGATAGTATTATATTCAGGGGTACAGTATGTGATAGTATTATATTCAGGGGTACAGTATGTGGCAGATTTATATTCAGAGGGTACAGTATATGGTAGTATTATATTCAGAGGGTACAGTATGTGATAGTATTATATTCAGGGGTACAGTATGTGGCAGATTTATATTCAGAGGGTACAGTATGTGATGGGATTTTCAGAATGTACAGTGTGTGGTATTATTATATTCAGTGGGTATGGTGTATGGAAGGTTTATAATCAAAGAGTATAGTGTATAGTAGTATTATATTTAGAGGATACAGTGTCTGGCAGGTTTATAATAATACTTGTTTTCATATAGAGGATGAGAATGCGCTGACATAGTGAGGAGACGTCTGGGCGTCACATTCTGCAGAGAGAAGTTTTAGCTGGACCAGGCGGTATGTACCATCTGAATTAGATAAGGGAAGACTATAGAGAAGACGTCACCTGTAGTCACTGATATTATTGTGTATTCTCCTCACTATAGAGAAGACGTCACCTGTAATCACTGATATCATTGTGTATTCTCCTCACTATAGAGAAGACGTCACCTGTAGTCACTGATATCATTGTGTATTCTCCTCACTATAGAGAAGACGTCACCTGTAGTCACTGATATCATTGTACATTCTCCTCACTATAGAGAAGACGTCACCTGTAGTCACTGATATCATTGTGTATTCTCCTCTCTATGTCCTATCAGAGCTGTAGTTGCTTGTCAGTTCTACAGTTATGGTCAGTGAAACTACAACTCCCAGCATAACCTCACCACTGCATAAAGGGGTACTCTACTGGAAAAAAAATTTTTTAATCAACTGGTGCTACAAAGTTAAACAGATTTGTAAATTACTTCTATTTAAAAATCTTAATCCTTCCAGTACTTGTTAGCTGCTGTATAAGTGATTCACAGGAAGTTATTTTCTTTTTTAATTTATTTTCTGTCTGACCACAGTGCTCTGTGCTGACACCTCTGTCCATGTCAAGAACTGTCCATAGTAGGAGCAAATCCCCATAGCAAACCTATCCTGCTCTGGACAGTTCCTGACATGGACAGAGGTGTCAGCAAATAGCACTGTGGTCAGATTGGAAAGAACTACGCAACTTCCTGTGGAGCATACACCAGCTTATAAGTACTGTAAGTATTAAGATTTTAAATAGAAGTAATTTAAAAATCTGTTTAACTTTCTGGCACCAGTTGATATAAAAGTAAATGTTTTCCAGTGGAGTACCCCTTTAAGTAATTCTGGGAGCTGTATATTTAAATGGTGAAAACTTCTTTAACACTTTCCCATTCTGTGGCAACTGGTATATCTGATTATTATACTGGAATTTCTCCCAATGCGCTACAACAGTGGTGTCTGTCACAACAGGCTAAAAACTTACTGGGGGGAGGGGGGAGGTATGGGGGTGACACCATTTTCTACCGCACCGGGTGACACCAACCCTAGCAACGCCACTGCTCCAGCGTGCACTGGAGGGAAACTGATGCTAGAACTGATCCTGTTCATTTGAATGGGTAAATTCCCAGTCATCTAGCGTCTCTAACCGGGGGTTATAGGGTGCAAATAATTGTTTATGGCTGGGGTTCACTAATGTCCGGCATCCGGCATAGGTGAACTCAGCCTAAATCTAGACGCAACTGATGCCACAACTGATAAAAAAGTTGTCATCAGTTGTATTGCATCCGGCATCCATGGTTTTTGCACAGCGGACGGGGGAACGAAGTAATCTGCGCAAAAACAATGGATGTCAGATGCAATACAACTGATGACAATTTTTTTTATCAGTTGTGGCATCAGTTGCGTCTAGATTTAGGCTGAGTTCACCTATGCCGGATGCCGGACATAAGTGAACCCAACCATAAACAATTACTCGCACCCTATAATTTAGCATATAACATATTACGAGGCAAGAAAAGGAAACTTATGGGTCAAAATGTAAAAAAAAAAAAGGGATTCTGCAATTTTGCAGGGCAATTTTTTTGGGGGGAGTTCACTATATGGTAAAACATACTAGCTAAATTTATTCTGTGGGCCAGTACGTTTCCTATGATACCAAATTTAAATGATTTTTCTTTCATTTCCCTTTAAAAAAGTGACAAAAATCTAAATTAGTGTGAATCGCCATGTTCTGACCCCTACAATTTTAATTTTCCACCTATTGAGCTGCGTGAGGGCTAATTTTATGTCATGAGCTGTGAACTTTTGCGTACTTTTGATTTTTTTATCACTTTTTACTCAATATGGTTCAATATGGTGTGAGCAAATATCAGCAATTTTGGTTATCAGAATTTTTTTGAGATTTTACGCCATTGACTATACAGGATAAGGAATGTGATCGGACATGGTAATATCAAATATTTTTTTATCGTAAAATAGGATGATTAGAATATACCTACAGTCATGGCCGTAAATGTTGGCACCCCTGAAATTTTTCTAGAAAATGAAGTATTTCTCACAGAAAAGGATTGCAGTAACATATGTTTTGCTATACACATGTTTATTCCCTTTGTGTGTATTGGAACTAAACCAAAAAAGGGAGGAAAAGCTAATTGGACATAATGTCACCAAACTCCAAAAAGTAGCTGGACAAAATTGTCACCCTTAACTTAATATTTGGTTGCACACCCTTTAGAAAAAATAACTGAAATCAGTGGCTTCCTATAACCATCAATAAGCTTCTTACACCTCTCAACCGGAATGTTGGACCACTCTTCCTTTGCAAACTGCTCCAGGTCTCTCTTATTGGAAGGCGCCTTTTCCCAACAGTAATTTTAAGATCTCTCCACAGGTCTTCAATGGGATTTAGATCTGGACTCATTGTTGCCACTTCAGAACTCTCCAGCGCTTTGTTGCCATCCATTTCTGGTGCTTTTTGACATATGTTTGGGGTCATTGTCCTGCTGGAAGACCTAAGATCTTGGATGCAAACCCAGCTTTCTGACACTGGGCTGTACAATGCGACCCAAAATCCGTGTAGGTACTGTGTTCTTTTCTTTGTAGGCCTCATTCTGTTTTCGGTAAACAGTGGAATGATGTACTTTACCAAAAAGCTCCATCTTGGTCTCATCTGTCCACAAGATGTTTTCCCAGAAGGATTTTGGCTTACTCAAGTTCATTTTGGCAAAATTAAGTCTTGCTCTTTTATGTCTCTGTGTCAGCAGTGGGGTCCTCCTGGGTCTCCTGCCATAGCGTTTCATTTCATTTAAATGTCGACGGATAGTTCGCGCTGACACTGATGCTCCCTGAGCCTGCAGGACAGCTTGAATATCTTTGGAACTTGTATGAGGCTGCTTATCCACCATCCGGACTATCCTGTTTTCACAAATTTTTCTCTTCCGTCCTCGCCCAGTGAGATTAGCTACAGTACCATGGGTTGCACACTTCTTGATAATGTTGCGCACTGTGGGCAAAGGCAAATCTTGATCTCTGGAGATGGACTTGTAACCTTGAGATTGTTGATATTTTTCCATGATTTTAGTTCTCAAGTCCTCAGACAGTTCTCTTCTCCTCTTTCTGTTGTCAATGCTTAGTGTGGCACACACAGACACACAATGCAAAGACTAAGTGAACTTCTCTCCTTTTTATCTGCTTTCAGGTGTGATTTTTATATTGCCTACACCTGTTACTTGCCCAGGGTGAGTTTAAAGGAGCATCACATGCTTGAAACAATCTTATGTATCCAAAATTTTGAAAGGGTGCCAATAATATTGTCCAGCCCATTTTTGGAGTTTGATGTGACATTATGTCCAATTCGCTTTTTTTCCTCCCTTTTTTGGTTTAGTTCCAATACACACAAAGGGAATAAACATGGGTATAGCAAAACATGTGTTACTGCAATACTTTTCTGTGAGAAATACTTCATTTTCTAGAAAAATTTCAGGGGTGCCAACATTTACGGCCATGACTGTAGATATATATTACACACATATATATATATATATATATTCACAACAAGAAAGAATGGGCTGGTACCAGAGACTATCTGTCCTGTTAACCAATTGGATGCTAGTGTGTGTGCTGTGTTCGCACTAGGTGGTTGTGCATTGCCGCATGGAGTTCACAAAAAACTGTGTTCATGAAAGAGTAGAAATGAAGCTGCACTCACCAACTTTTCTTTGCAGTGCTTTAATTTTTCATCTCTGAACAATGCAGGGTTACAGGTAAATGTGCAGGTGCGTGTAAGAGCAACACGTGTTTCACGCTAGTCGCGCATCTTCTGGCTTTCAGTTTTTACCTGCAGCTTTCGTCCTATATATATTTATTTCCACATTTTTAAACACTTTTCTGCCCCTCTTGGGGCCTTTATAAGCATTTTTAAGCATCATTTCATTGCTTATATAGATCATTATAACACATTTCATTAATATCAGACAGGTGCTCTGTATCATTTACTAAGTCAGGGCAGACTGCCCTAAAAAACTGGTTAAAATACAATAGACAAAAGCGCTCCCTCATGTGACACCTTCAGCATAAGAATTTAAAATAGGTGAGCCAAGGATTAACTCACCTAAAACGGTTGTGCAAATTCCGGCACAACACGTATATGCACTTGGTCATTTAAAGAGTAGCTCCCACCATCTTAAAAAAAAAATTCTGTCCCTACCTATTGCTAATCTATCCCTAACCCCCTCCCTGCCTTTTAAAAATAGTTTCCTACCTATAAATGTATTTTCTTCTGCTGCCAGCTGTAGCTCTGCTGGAAGCCGACTTCCCCAGCAGGCGCGACGTCACTGACACCTGCTGGACGCTGACTTCCACCCTCACCTCATCTATGCTGTGCTCGTGAGCGGCCAATAAGCATGGCAGGCTGCTCTGGGGTCTCCTCCTCCCTGTTGAGCAGATCATGTGCTACCCAGGGAGGAGGAGTATAGGAGCATCGCCGTCCTGCCGTGTCGGGGGCAGGGACGGGCTGCGCATGAGGCCAGTGAGCCAATGCGCGCAGCCCCGGCATTCACAGCGCTAGCTCCTGCCTGTCTGATTGACAGGCAGGGAGCGAGCGCAGGCTGACTGGCTGACTGAATTAGGACCGATTGCCCGGCCGGCATCGGTCCTAATTCAATCGTGACGTCACGTCAGGCTGCAGCCGGCTACTAGGAGGGAGACCCCTAGTGGCCGGCTTTCAAATGTAAAAGAAAATATTTTAAACAAAAAATAAATAATGGATATATATTAGAGATATGTTGTAGTACATAAGTACTACAACATATCCCCAAAAAGTTTGGTGGCAGTGCCCATTTAAGGCTGCTGCACATTCCTCCTTGACAGGAAATGACATCAACAATACATTAACATTAACAATAATTTTACATATATATATATATATATATATATATATATATATATATATACGAGAATATGAGAAAAGGGACATCAAAAAAACATTTTAAAACATTGAAAATGTGCTAATAGTATTAGATCAAAAAGTAGTCCGTTCTATAACTTCATTAAGCCCTTTCGGGGCCAATGTGTTACACATAAAGATCCAGTAAGATTTCCTATTGATTAGGGCTTGATTAGGGGTTGTTAATATCAAGAGGTATAGTTTCAATGATGGCCAATTGGGGCAAACATGGCGAGAGACGCTTTGTTTCATAAAGGAATCCAGTATATTGGAATTCAATATACTGGATTTCTTTATGCAACACAGCGTCATGTGATTGGAATTGTGGGTATTTATTCTGAGCATTAAGCATTTTTGTCATGCCTACAGAAGAGACCGGTCCGGTTTGCAACGCGTAGCATGCTTCAATAAAATACGTTTTTATTATCACCCCTGGATTACCTTACCGGCAGCGCCTATTATCCTCCATGGAATTTGGAGTGGTTTTGGAATCTATAAAACTGGTTGGCACCCGTCGATTACATGTAATTGCAGGGGTGCCGATTGGGACACTAGACACCAGGGATGCATGGCAAAAACTGTTTAAATGCCATGATCACTATCTGCCACTAATGACTAATCTACAAAGTCAATCATTACCGGCAGGTGTTAGCTGCAGATAGCAGCCAGCACCTCCCGGTTATAGTACCAGTGCTTCTGCACACCTGACCCATGATGTGATCTTTCCACGCCGATCTTTCGGACGCTGAATTCCGTTCCGCTTGAAGAATGAGCATGTTCATTCTTCAAGCGGAATCCGCTAGCAGAAATCAATAGAAGTCAATGGTAAAAAAAAAAATTCCGCCCGACATCGCTTTAACGCAGAATTTGCGCGGAAATGGCTCAAAAACCCTTCACTTCTCTCTCCCCCATTTCCGCGTGCAATTCCGCGCAAAGTCCACGCAAATTTTGTGCGAAAATAAAATTCTTTTTTTCCGCCCGTAAATTTTTCGGCGTGAATTACTCTTGATTTACTCCGTGTGAACGCACCCTTATAATACAGGTCTGTATTTTACCTTTATATGGTTGTGCAGCGATGGAGAAAATCCTGATGACATATGTATCATATGTATAATGTTGCTTTTATCTTACACCAATTCATTCACACACAAAAAAGGAACTATGTACCTGCATCATATGCTGACGTTACAATAGATGAGGCATTGGAAAACAGTCCCCTTAAAGAAGAGGTCACTTTAAGAGTTATTTGCTTTCTTCTTTATTGAATAGCTCTGTACTATTTTGTACAAGCATTTGATCTCATCTTGATAAGCTGCTTTAGATGGTAAGATTACTATAACATGCTTGGATAGATTTCCAATAGATGGTGCAGTGCGCCCTCTAGGGGTAGTTTTTATTCAGCCAGCTGAAAATATGCTTCAGTATAATATAAGGCAGTGTTTCCCAACCAGGGTGTCTCCAGCTGTTGCAAAACTACAACTCCCAGCATGCCCAGACAGCCAAAGGCTGTCCGGGCATGCTGGGAGTTGTAGTTTTGCAACAGCTGGAGACACCCTGGTTGGGAAACACTGGCATAAGGCTTTATGCATGGATTTGGGTAAAGTGGTGATATATGTAGTCTATGGGTCCACAATGTACCGCTGTATGCCTGACATGAGCATGACAGGGGACGAGGTGAGCAGTGTTATTGCTAAGATCTGAGTGCCAAAAAGAGTTAAAAAAAACATTCGGATGGTGTGAACAGGTCCACAGGCAGCTGTACCTGTCTACTGCATTTTCTTTGTAATGTGTAGGATAGTTTTTTTCAGTACAATTTTGCTTTTTCAGCAATAGCCTCAGTAATGCATTCTTTATTTTTTTTTTCGCAGATAGGTCAGGGCAGGCGGCACAGTAGCGTAGTCAGTAGTGTTGTTCGTGAATATTCGCAATGTTTTTTTTTTTTTCATAGTACACATCACAGTGATCATCCCTCTCTGCTTCCAGCTTGTGTGGTGTAAAGAAGGCTCTAATAGTACTGTGTGAGACTGGCGTACGAATTTTCACATATGTAAAAATTTGCATATGCTAATTTTTGCATATGCTAATTTTCGCATATGCGATTTTTCGTTTATGCTATATTTTGCAAATGTAAATTTTCGCATATGCAAATTTTCGCATATGCGAAAATAAAATGCGAAAATTACAAATATGCTGATTTAGCGAATATATGACGAACATTCGTCCATATATTCACGAAATATCACAAATTCGAATATGGCTTAAGGCCACTCAACACTAGTAGTCAGAACATAGCAGGAGGTCAGTAGTGTTGAGCGGCATAGGCCATATTCGAATTCGCGAATATTCGCGAATATATGGACGAATATTCGTCATATATTCGCGAATATTCGCATATTCGTTATACCCTCGTTTTATTTTCGCATATGCGAATATTCGCGTATGCGAAAATTAACATATGTGAAAAGTTGCATATACAAAATTAACGCATGCGAAAATTCGCATATGCGAAAATTCGCATGTACTAATATTCGCATATGCGAATTTCCGCACGTCAGTCTTACACAGTAGTATTACAGCCTTCTTTACACCACATAAGCTGGAAGCAGAGAGGGATGATCACTGTGATGTGTACTGTGAAGAAAAAAAAAATAAATAAAAAAAAAAAAAAAAACGAATATTCGTAATTACGAATATATAGCGCTATATTCGCGAAATTCGCGAATTCGCGAATATGCGATATTCGCGAATAATATTCGAATTGCGAATATTCGCGAGCAACACTAGAGGTCAGT
This sequence comes from Hyla sarda, assembly GCF_029499605.1. Taxonomy (NCBI): domain Eukaryota; kingdom Metazoa; phylum Chordata; class Amphibia; order Anura; family Hylidae; genus Hyla; species Hyla sarda. The sequence continues at coordinate 352,459,299 of NC_079191.1, forward strand.
AGGCAGGCGGCAGAGAAACAAGGTCAGGTCACAGAGCAAAGAATTAGATACACGGCAAGGCAACTCTCAGGTATGCTTTCTCTCATGCACAAGGCAACAAAGATCTGGCAGGGAAGTATGAGAGGAGGAGTAATTTATCAATGAGCCACAGGTGTACTACACTAATGGGCGCACTGGCCCTTTAAATCATAAAGCTCTGGCGCGAACGGGGACATGCGCGCCGGAGCAGAGAGGCAGAGGGGCAGGAGAATCACCTGGTGAGTGACGGACTGGGATTCGCATGTGGGCGCGTCCCACGATGCGAATCCCAGCCCTGCCGGCAGCAGCTGGTAACTGTACCATGTGCGCACAGCCAGCGTGTGCAGTCGGAGCACATAGCGTAAAATTTGGCTTACTCAAGTTCATTTCGGCAAAATGCAGTCTTGCTTTTTTATGTCTCTGTGTCAGCAGTGGGGTCCTCCTGGGTCTCCTGTCATAGCATTTCATTTCATTTAAATGTCGACGGATAGTTCGCGCTGACACTGATGCTCCCTGAGTCTGCAGGACAGCTTGAATATCTTTGGAACTTGTTTGGGGCTGCTTATACACCATCCGGACTATCCTGTGTTGACACCTTTCATCAAATTTTCGATTCCATCCACGCCCAGGGAGATTAGCTACAGTACCATGGGTTGCACACTTCTTGATAATGTTGCGCACTGTGGACAAAGGCAAATCTTGATCTCTGGAGATGGACTTGTAACATTGAGATTGTTGATATTTTCCACAATTATGGTTCTCAAGTCCTCAGACAGTTCTCTTCTCCTCTTTCTGTTGTCCATGCTTAGTGTGGCACACACAGACACACAATGCAAAGACTAAGTGAACTTCTCTCCTTTTTATCTGCTTTCAGGTGTGATTTTATATTGCCCACACCTATTACTTGCCAAAGGTGAGTTTAAAGGAGCATCACATGCTTGAAACAATCTAATTCATCCACAATTTTGAAAGGGTGCCAATAATGTTGTCCAGCCCATTTTTGGAGTTTGGTGACATTATGTCCAATTTGCTTTTTTTTCCTCCATTTTTCGGTTTAGTTCCAATACACACAAAGGTAATAAACATGTGTATAGCAAAACGTGTGTTACTACAATCCTTTTCTGTGAGAAATACTTCATTTTCTAGAAAAATTTCAGAGGTACCAGCATTTACGGCCATGACTTTGCGGATGTTTTTTTTTTTTTTTTTACCAAAAATTGCTTAAAATTGGCAACGTATTTTCAATCATACTTGTATTTTCAACATTTTTTTTTCACACTACTTTTTCTGGCCATATTTCTGGTCCCTTTCGCCGCCTCCAGTATCCCACTCAGGCCTCTGTAGCGATCCTCTTCCTGGTTGCTGGTGGGCGTGTACGCAGCGTATTTGACGCGACGGGATATACGCAGCGTATTCCTTGCTCACTATACACACAGGGCTTTCCGGTGGCAGCCCTATGTGTGCAGTGAGTTTTGGAGGCGGGGCCGTGTGCCTGCGTAACTGTGACGAGCGGCTTCACCAAAAAACTCACTGCACACATCGGAAAGCCCTGTGTTATATAGTGAGCAAGGAATACGCAGCGTATTTCCCGCTGCTGCCGTAAATTTTGCGCAGCGTGAAATATGCTGCGTATACGCCAATTGGTAACGCACCCTAAGTAGAACTCCATGGGAATTTTAGGGCTGTTAAACGGATGTTTCTCAGTGTGCACATATCCTAATTTATAAGGGGCCATTCACAAGGCGGGATTTTCGAGCACAATCTAACAGAAGAATTCTGTTTGGAAGTTCCGGTGCAGCAGTCTCCCATTATTTTCAATGGGATTCTGCTGCATCATGAAAATCTGCCACAGAAATGTACATATATTTCTCTGCTGAATGAATGAACATGCATTTCAGCCATCTTCATAATCATGTATTGCATTCAGGCCTGGTGCAAGGATTTTTGCCACCCTAGGTGAAAGTTAATTTTGCCATTCCTTGACCCCGCCCTTTGACTCCACCCTTTGACACGCCCCACCTTTCTACAGGGGTGACACACTGTAACAAATCTCCTCCTCATGTAATCTCCTTACTACTGGGGTGACACACTGTAACAAACCTCCTCCTCATGTAATCTCCTTACTACTGGGGTGACACACTGTAACAAACCTCCTCCTCATGTAATCTCCTTACTACTGGGGTGACACACTGTAACAAATCTCCTCCTCATGTAATCTCCTTACTACTGGGGTGACACACTGTAACAAACCTCCTCCTCATGTAATCTCCTTACTACTGGGGTGACACACTGTAACAAACCTCCTCCTCATGTAATCTCCTTACTACTGGAGTGACACACTGTAACAAGCCTCCTCCTTATGCAATCTCCTTACTACTGGGGTGACACACTGTAACAAGCCTCCTCCTTATGTAATCTCCTTACTACTGGGGTGACACACTGTAACAACCCTTTCCTCATCTAATCTCCTTCCTACTGGAGTGACACACTGTAACAAACCTCCTCCTTATGTTATCTCCTTACTACTGGGGTGACACACTGTAACAAATCTCCTCCTCATGTAATCACCTTACTACTGGGGTGACACACTGTAACAAACCTCCTCCTCATGTAATCTCCTTACTACTAAGGTAACACACTGTAACAAACCCCATCCTCATGTAATCTCCTTACTACTGGGATGACACACTGTAACAACCCTTTCCTCATGTAATCTCCTTACTACTGGGGTGACACACTGTAACAAATCTCCTCCTCATGTAATCACCTTACTACTGGGGTGACACACTGTAACAAACCTCCTCCTCATGTAATCTCCTTACTACTGGGGTGACACACTGTAACAAACCTCCTCCTCATGTAATCTCCTTACTACTGGGGTGACACACTGTAACAAACCTCCTCATCATGTAATTTCCTTACTACTGGGGTGGCAGGGTTTAGCTGGAGGGGCAGGTGTATTGGATGCTGGCTAAATGTATTGCTGCGGGCAGAGCGGTACCCCATGAAAAATGGCTGCCTATTTTGCCTACAGACAGAGCCGACCCTGATTGCATTCTATGGAGGCGGTCCTAATGCTGACTGATGGAATATACAGTATATCCGCCGATATTCCTATGTCTCCATGGGCCCGTACAGGTGTCGTCCCCTTCTTCTAGAAATCTTTGGTGAAGTCCAGGTATATTTTAGGACTATGGGAGGGATGTAATAGAAATCATGCCCGTCCAGCTAAGCCTTTATTTTCATGGCAGAGTTGAATGACTAAATTGCTTTCGGACAAATCAGCAAATTGTCTCATGTGTAATTCCTGTTTAACATAAGAGATACAGATGGAGCGATCTGTATCCTTAGTGGATTGAGATAGCAGTCAATGCATTAGGTATATCTACAGATAACACATTGCAATATCATCAAGGTTGCCAAATGACAAACTCACTATTATAAATAAAGCTATATGGGCTTATGAATCGGGGTATTCTCCTTGAGTGTTGGGTTATTTAAAGGGGTACTCCCGTGGAAAACTTCTTTTTTTTTTTTTTTTAAATCAACTGGTGCCAGAAAGTTAAACAGATTTGTAAATGACTTCTATAAAAAAAATCTTAATCCTTCCAGTACTTATTAGCTGCTGAATACTACAGAGGAAATTCTTTTCTTTTTGGAACACAGTGCTCTCTGCTGACACCTCTGTCCATTTTAAGAACTGTCCAAAGTAGGAGAAAATCCCCATAGCAAACATATGCTGCTCTGGACAGTTCCTAAAATGGACAGAGATGTCAGCAGAGAACACTGTGGTCATGATGTCAGCAGAGAGCACTGTGTTCCAAAAAGAAAACCATCACCTCTGTAGTATTCAGACCCTAAAATGTACTGAAAAGATTAAAGGGGTTATCCAGGAAAATACTTTTTTAAATATATCAACTGGTTCCAGAAAGTTAAACAGATTTGTAAATTACTTCTATTAAAATTTTTTAATCCTTTCAGTACTTATGAGCTTCTGAAGTTAAGGATGTTCTTTTCTGTCTAAGTGCTCTCTGATGACACCTGTCTCGGGAAACGCCCAGTTTAGAAGATGTTTGCTATGGGGATTTGCTTCTTAACAGGGCAGTTCCCGAGACACGTGTCATCAGAGAGCACTTAGACAGAAAAGAACAACCTTAACTTCAGAAGCTCATAAGTACTGAAAGGATTAAGATTTTTTAATAGAAGTAATTTACAAATCTGTTCAACTTTCTGGAGCCAGTTGATATATAAAAAAAAGTTTTTTCCTGGATAACCCCTTTAAGATTTTTTAATAGAAGTAATTTAAAAATCTGTTTAACTTTCTGGCACCAGTTAATAAAAAAAAAAAATAAGGTTTCCACGGGAGTACCCCTTTAATTCACTAGGGGGAGCTGAAACTATAGGAGTTATAACACCCGGAACATTCGTAACTAATGTTTCAGTGTTATCTGCAATTTAACCATTTTTTCCCCACGGACCATACTTTACTTATCTACTACTTTTCACATGGATTCAATTTTACAACCAGGGTGCATCCAGCTGTTGTAAAACTACAACTCCCAGCATGCCCACCGGGCATGCTGGGAGTTGTAGTTTTGCAACAGCTGGAGGTAGCCTGGTTGGGAAACACTGGTGAATATAGTGATATCACAGCACAATGGTAATGACCATGAGTGAAGTAACAACACATGAATAATGTTCTCAGTGATGTCAGGGATTATGCACACAGTGGTAATGGTTAAAATGCATCACCCTATAGGGATGATGTCACAAAACAGGATTAGTCAATGCAGTAATATCACAGTACAAGGGTAATATATAATGTTTACGTAATATTCACACCTTGGCTCAGTGTTTCCAACCTTTTATCCTTGGGGTACCCCTTGCCATTAGTGTTGCTCGCGAATATTCGTGAATATCGCATATTTGCGAATTCGCGAATATTCGCGAATATAGTAATATATATTCGTAATTACGAATATTGTTTTTTTTTTTTTTTTTTTTATCACAGTACACATCACAGTGATCATCCCTCTCTGCTTCCAGCTTGTGTGGTGCAAAGAAGGCTCTAATACTACTGTGTGAGACTGGCGTGCACATTTTCGGATATGCGAAAATTTGCATATGGTAATTTTCACATATGCGAATTTCCGCATTTGCCAAAATATAACGCGAATATTACGAATATGCGAATTTAACGAATATATGATGAATATTCGTCCATATATTCGCGAAATATCACAAATTCGAATATGGCCTATGCCGCTCAACACTACTTGCCATTAGGATTTCTTCCAGCCACAACTTATCTCCGCAGAACCTGCCATACAAACATCTTAGGCTCGGCATTTTCCAGACCCCCCCCCCCCCCCTTACATTTTAGGGTTCCAAACAATAATAACTCTGCTGTTTAGTGTCATTCAAAGAAAAGTGAGTATGTAAGTGGTTGGTGGGGATGGGTAGGTCGATTGTGGAGGAGTAGGTAGGTCTTCCCCATTAGGTAGATAGGCTGCTCCAGTAGGTAGAAGTTCCCCATTAGGAGAGTGTCACTTTGTAAGTAGGTGTACCCAGTATGTAGTTTCCCTTAGTAAGCTGGTCCCCAGTAGTTTTCCCTAGCATGCTGGTGTCCCATGTAGGTAGTTTCCCCAGTATGTTGTTTCCTCCAGTAGTTGTGTGTAGTTTGCTCTCTGTAGGTAGGATCCTCAGTATGTTGCTTTCCACCTGTAGTTAGAACCCCCTTAAGCTTGTTTGCCGCCTGTAGGAAGGACCGCCTTAAAGTAATTTGCCCTCCTACAGGTAGGATCCTACTTAAAGGGGTACTCCACTGGAAAGCATTTTTTTTTTAATCAACTGGTGGCAGAAAGTTAAAAAGGTAGCTTGCTAGCTTCCCACCTGTGGGTAGGACTTCCCCAGAAGATTGAAAAAGAAAATCTGAAAATAAAACAAAACATACCTTGTCATCTCTCCTGCAGTCACAGTCCTCTTCTGCCCACCTTCTAGGCTGCAGTCTGCTTCTTTCTGCAGCCACTAGTAGTCAAGAGAATCTCTAGCTTTGGGATATACACAATGTTGCCACTGTGCACGTCCCAGAGGAAGTAGCGTACCAGCCTCTAGTGGCCGCAGGTAGCATCATGCCTGTGGCCTAGAAGAGTTTAAAGGGGTACTCTGCCCCTAGACATCTTATCCCCTATCCAAAGGATAGGGAATAAGATGTCAGATCGCAGGGGTCCCACTGATGGGGACCCCCGGGATCTACCATGCGGAACCCACCTTTAGCGGCTTCCGGAACTGCTGGAGGTCCTCAGGCTGAGTCCATCTCGACCACCGGGACGGCTGTCACGCTCCCTCCTATAGACTTGCATTGAGGGGCGGAGTGTGATGCACACGGGGGCGGAGTCGTGACATCCCGATCTACCGTCCCGTTGGTCGAGATGGACTCAGCCTGAGGACCTCCAGCGGTTCTGGTCCTTTGGATAGGGGATAAGATGTCTAGGGGCGGAGTACCCCTTTAACACTTAGGACGCACTAGGTCAGCCACCAGACTGCCACGGCACCCAGGACAACCATTGTAAATAGTAAGCTTAACCGTTTCTATCAGGTCAATAGGTTCATAGTTGTTTTTAGGTGAATATAAAACTGAACAGAATATTGGCCTTCATTTACTATTGCAAACCTGACATGTTTTGCCAGATTTTGTGCCAGAATTTGCGCCAGAATTGAAAAAACCCAGACTAACTCTCCAACTTGCTAAGAAAACCCAAAAAGGGGCGTGGCCACTGGGGAAGGGGGCATGGTCTCTGAAAAGGGGCGTGTTCCTGACATTTTCACAAAAACCCAACATATTTACTAAGGTTTCCACATAAAATGTGGTGGATTTGAGTTGAGGAAAACCCGACAGATCAGAGCATGTGTAAAAAAAAGGAAAATGTAGGGAAAGTGGAAAATGTAGGGAAACCTTAGTAAATACCATGGAAAATAAATTGTAGGGAATTAAAACCCACAAAGAAACCTACATAACACTCTTAGTAAATAAGGGCCGATGAGTTTGAGTATGAGAAACACCCAGCGACTGTGAGGGACTGACAGTTCTGTTTTATGTACAGCACTTGGCCAATAAAATGCATAGCAATTAAAATGTTAGATGCAATAGTATAGTTTTCTACCAAAAGATTAAGAGAGCAGATTTCAGACCCAATAGTGCTATATTGTGGAGGGAAGAACCACGCAGGAAGAACCACGCAGGAAGAACCACGCAGGAAGAACCACGCAGGAAGAACCACGCAGGAAGCAATATCTGATGTGGGAGTGAGTGGCACGCACCAGGAATTTTGCCTTCCCTGGTATCTTCAATGGACAAGGTTTGTCATATGAAATTTATATTTGTTAATTCTACATATAATTTGGTAAATAATACAAAGGGTTGTGGGTGGCTCACTCTATAAAAAGACAATGTATACCGAAGTCGCTGTGTTGCACCATACCCTTCATGCCAAAAAACAAACAGAGAATTTACCCAACTGGATACAGCCCTCTAAGTATGTATACTTACTAGATGTACTACTAAAATTAAAATAAATAAATAAATAACTGATATGGCTAGTTTTACTTAAAATATTTATTAAACTATGAATTGAAAGATACATACATATGAATTAGCAATAAATGATGAGAGTAAAAACATGATAAAAATCTGAATCATTCTTTCATTATGCAAACGAGTGACTATATATACAGTTTTATGCAGGCAGTCTTTCATTGGACTTAACCACTTAAGAACGCAGGGTGTACAGATACACCCCCCGTTCCCGAGTCCTTAAGGACTCAGGGAGTACCTGTATGTCCTAAGTCCCGCTAACAGGGTTTAAATCATTCTCACGAGCAGAGAACGGGTTACATCCCGTGGGTCCCAGTTGCTACGGGCAGCCAGGACCCGTGGCTAATGCCAGGCACTACCGATTGGGCTGATGCCCGGCATTAACCATTTAGACGCTGCGATCAAAGTTGATTGCGGTGTCTAAAGTGAAAGTAAAACTATCCCGGCAGCTCAGCGGAGCTGATCGGGACTATCGCAACAGAATCGCAATGTCCCGATCAGCTTACTGGATGATAATCTACTGCTCCATGCCTGCTCAGCAGGCTGGAGCAGCAGAGCGCCGATAACACTGATCAATGCTATGCTATGGCTATATGTGGTACTGTGCGTAAATGTTCGATCTATTAAAATATAAGGTTAGCTAAACTGCACGGTCGATGGCGTACACATTAAATATAATACCAATGTCCAAAATTGTGCATATTTGGTCACTTTATATACCATAAAAATATTAATAAAAAGCGATCAAAAAGTCCCATCAAAACAAAAATGGTACTGATAAAAACTACGGACCACAGCGCAAAAAATGAGCCCTCATATAGCCCCGTATGCAGAAAAATAAAAAAGTTATAGGGGTCAGAATTTGACAATTTTAAACATACTAATTTTGGTGCATGTAGTTGTGATTTTTTTCAAAGTAGTAAAATAAATAAAACCTACATAAATTCGGTATCCCTGTAACCGTATGGACCTACCGAATAAAGATAAGGTGTCATTTATACTGAAAAGTGCACTGCATAGAAACGGAAGCCCTTAAAATTTGCTAAATGGCGTTTGTTTCTTTTCATTTCACTCCACAAATTTTTTTTGTTTCGCCGCAGATTATGTTTTCAAATAAGTAATGTACAATTGGTGATGCAAAAAAAAAAGCCCTTATATGGGTCTGTAGGTGCAAAATTGAACCCGTTATGATTTTTAGAAGACGAGGAGGAAGTAACGAAAGTGCAAAAATGAAAATGATTTTGAGTCCTTAAAGGGGTACTCCGCTGCTCAGCATTTGGAGCAACATTTTGCTCCAAACACTGGGCAGCGGAGTACCCCTTAAGGTGAAAATAGGCCTTAGAGTCCTTAAGGGGAAATAATAATTTGTATCATCTTTTTATTCTCATTATTTATTGCTAATTCATATGTACGTATCTCGTCGGTGGCTAGGGCCATGCTATAGACGTGACTTTCAATTACTAGTTTAATAAATATTTTAAGTAAAACTAGCCATATCAGTTATTTATTCATTTTTATTTGAGTATTACATTTAGTAGTATATGCATACTTAGAGGGCTGTATCCAGTTGTGTAATTCTATATATATTTTCTTTTTTTCCAGGACAATTATGGTTGACTCTGCATTATCTCTCTCTGATTATTCACTAAGAATCTATTATGTTACACTAGATCGATGTATTTAACCACTTAGATCAAGGGTCAATGACTGATACTGTATATATATATACTTCAGACCAATGCACAAAAACAAGTTATGAGATACTGCTCAAGCATGTATATATATATATATATATATATATATATATATATACATATATATGTATACACTGTATTTTTCGCCCTATAGGATGCACCGGCATATAAGACGCACCCAATTTATAGGTGCAAACTCTAAAAAAATGTAGATTCTAAATCCAACAGTGGTCTTCAACCTGTGGACCTCCAGATGTTGCAAAACTACAACTCCCAGCATGCCCGGACAGCCAACGGCTGTCCGGGCATGCTGGGAGTTGTAGTTTTGCAACATCTGGAGGTCCGCAGGTTGAAGACCACTGGTATAGGAGGTAATACTCACGTGTCTCTGCCGCTCCGGACCCGTCACCGCTCATCACCGCTGCCCTGGATGTAGCTCCATCGCTGTCGCCACGTCCCCGTGGTGTCCCCGACTCTCTGGACGTCTTCTTCCCCAGGATCCACGCTCTCCGTCGCCGTCATCACGTCGCTACGCACGCCGGGACTGCGTGCTCGACGACGTGATGACATCGAAGGAGAGCGCTGGCTAAGCAGGGGATCCCGGAACGGAGCAGACACCGAGGAGGCAGGTAAGGTCCCTCTCGGTGTCCTGTAAGCTGTTCGGGAGGTCGCAATTTCACCGTGGCGGTCCCAAACAGCCCGACTGAGCAGCCGGGTTAATGTTATTTTCGCCTCAGACGCGGCGGTCAGCTTTGATCACCGCGTTTGAAGGGTTAATACAGGGCATCACCGCGATCGGTGATGTCCTGTATTAGCCGCGGGTCCCGGCCGTTGATGGCCGCCGAGACAGACCCGATAGGTGTGTATTCGCCGTATAAGACGCACCAACTTTTCCCCCCCAGTTTAGGGAAAGAAAAAATGCGTCTTATACGGCGAAAAATACGGTATATATATATATATATATATATATATATATATATATATGTATATGCTTGAGCAGTATCTCATAACTTGTTTTTGTGCATTAGTCTGAAGTCACTTTAAATATATATGTTTTCTTGATAAAATACACAAGGTGCTGTCTTAAATGCAGGTTTCCTGCTTTTTATCTTAGCTATATCATAAATAGAAATCATTGTCGTGCAAGAAATATTCAAAGCAGAAGGTAACAGAGCAGTAAGCTACACATGCTCATAACAGCCGACCACCAAGTGCTAAAGCCTGTAATGCATACAATTGTCCTCAATCCTCATTACAAAAGATTTTTGATGGAGACTTAATACCAAGCAGTCACTTGCAAGTCTAAGTCATCATGTGCATTGTGAAGAGTCAGTAATGTGGGGTATATTGCGACTGGTATCCATCATGTATAATGGTTGAATCTGGGCAGACACCAAGAGGACACTTTGTGGTTAAATGTGTAATGCAAACTTTATTTTTTTTTAAGAGTAATCTGGGGAACTAGACATATCCACTATCTACAGCATAGGGGATAAGTGTCTAATCGCGAGGGGTCCGACTGGGGCTAGAGCCTCAGACATGGGGCCTGGCTACTTACCCGTTCTCGCAGCAGAGTTGCCCCCACCCTCGGAAAGTGACAGCCCATTCAGCCAATCAAAGGGTGGACAGTGAATTGAGCAGCAGCGGAGGGGGTTAAGATAATTTAAAGGGGTACTCTGCCCCTAGACATTTTATCCCCTATCCAAAGGATAGGGGATAAGATGTCTGATCATGGGGGTCCTGCCACTGGGAACCCCCGCGATCTTGGCTGAGGCACCACAGACCTCCAGTGCACGGAGTAAACTTCGCTCCCTGCCGGGTGACAGGTGCTGTGGAATGGAGGCTCGCGACGTCACGGTCACGCTCCACTCATGACGTCACGGACATGCCCCCTCAATGCAAGTCTATGGGAGGAGGCGTGATGGCCGTCACGCCCCCTCCCATAGACTTGCATTAAGGGGGCATGGCTGTGACGTTACGAGGAGGGTGTGACCGTGACGTCACTAGTCTCCGGAGCTGCACCCAATGCTCTAAACGAAAGCCAGGTGTAGCAGGGTGATCGTGAGTGTCCCCAGCGGTGGGATCAGACATCTTATCCCCTATTCTTTGGATAGGGGATAAGATGTCTGTCAGGATCCGATCTGGAATGCGGTGGATCCTCTGTGTCAGTGAGGTGATGGCGTGGGCCATACCAGGGGAACGGAATCTAAGGGGTTACTGGTTTTCACCAGAGCCTGCCGCAAAGCGGGATGGACTTGCAGCGGCAGGTAACCCCCAGGTCGTTCCACCCGATAGCGACTCAACCTCACTGACAGCTGAGTCAGGCGCGGTACACAGGGACAAGGCAAGAGCAAGGTCGGACGTAGCAGAAGGTCTGGGCAGGCAGCAATGGTTCGTAGTCAGGGGCAACGGCAAGGGTCTGGATACACAGGCTATGGAACACACAGAAACGCTTTCTCAGGGCACAAGGCAACAAGATCCAGCAAGGACAGGAAGGGGAAGTGGGTTTTTATATGTATTGAAGGTGTAGGTACTGATTGGGCCAGGCACCAATTAATGGTGCACTGGCCCTCAAAATTTCAGAGAGCTGGCGCGCGCGCGCCCTAAAGAGCGGGGCCGCGCGCGCTGGGACAGAACAGCAGGAGAACGGAGCAGGTGCGGTTATTGGGATGCGACCCGCGGGCGGGCGCATCCCGCTACGCGGATCGCATCCCCGCTGGTGATAACAGTGCAGCGCTCCCGGTAAGCTGGTCCGACCGGGGCGCTGCACACAGAAGAACGCCGCGAGCGTAACAATGTCTAGCGGCAGAGTACCCCTTTAAGTCAGAATACCCCTTTAACAAAGTTACTAAGTTTGTTATGTATGAACACAAGATGGATGATGTATGGAAGATGATGTCATGGTGGGAGGACCACGTCACAATCATGTCATATCAGAACTGTAGTTATTAATAAGTATATAAATTACTATACGTTAAACATATTTATAAATCAGTCTTCAATGCTGTAGTTCTTTCTACCTAAAAATGGTTCAAATGACTCAAACAAGGCAATCTGAGAAAGGTTCAAGTTTTCTGCGAGTTATCTAAAGACCCAAATATCCTAATGGAATCCACAATCACTCTCTAAGAGACGGATAAGCAAAAGTAAGTTTTTTAATCACTGGAGTGAGAAAATAAACAAATGCTTGTAGCTAATCCTGTGATCATCGAGGCTTTTAGTGGTCTAAAGTCTTTAACCCAGATAAACTTGAAGAAGGGTTCACTTTAATGGACGTGATCTCTTCGTACATCCCTTGATCTTAATAATGCCTTGAACTATTTTCAGTTCTTTTCAGCTGTTCCTGACCAATATCCTACAAAGACACTCAATGACGGCCTAAGGGATTTCAATTAAGCCTTATGTGTTGATTCAATCAGGAAAACTTAAGCTGTCCGATTGCAGGCAGCAATTTTGATAAGTTACGGGTAAGTGCACCAACACATATGTAAAAATACTATATATTAAAAAAATACTTACTGAAATGGAAAAGTTGTACACTTACAAAGTGTATGTAGATCAAATAAGATGTTAGCCTCACTGTAACATTAAAATAGAAAACCCAATGAGTAATAATATTTATTGTTCAGAAACATATTTTATACTTAGTAATATCATGTCAAAGAAACTTATAGTTTAGTTTAACACCCTTTATTTTCTCTAATAATTCCTAACTATTCTTTGCCTTTAAAGGGGTACTCCACGCCTAGACATCTTATCCCCTATCCAAAGGATAGGGGATAAGATTTCTGATCACGGTGGTCCCGCCGCTGGGGACCCCCGCAATATAGCACCCACATGTTACTGCTCCAGAAGCGCTGGAGGGTCCGGGTCCCGACCCCGGGAACGGAAGATCGTGACATCACGACTCTGCCCCCGTGTGCTGCCACTCCCCCTCCCATAGACTTGCATTGAGGGGGCGGGGCACGACATCACACGGGGGCAGAGTCGTGATGTCATGGTCATCCGTTCCCAGGGTCGGGACCCAGACCCTCCAGCGCTTCCGGAGCAGTAACAGGTGAGTGCCGCATGCTGTAATGCGGGGGTCCCCATCGTCGGGACCCCCGCGATCAGACATCTTATCCCCTATCCTTTGGATAGGGAATAAGATGTCTAGGGGTGGAGTACCCCTTTAAGGCACCTTTTAAGGTGGAGGCAGTTCCCCTGAGATGCTGGGATCATAACAGCTGCTATGCCTATAAACCTATAAGTTACTCTTTTGGGTCATTGCATCAATAGAGTAGTTGTGGTGGCCTGGAACAGCTATACCAGTTGCTACACTGGGTTTAGCTCAGGTGGCCGTAGTCTTATGGGACAGCAAAAGTCTTTGATTAAAATGCTTTGTCTTTTATCTGTTTCCATACATTGTAAGTAAGTATTATGTGTTTCTGTGGTGAAAAAAACTTAGAAAATGGGTGGCTGCACACTAAAAAGAGGTTAATTATAAATGCTAACTGTGCCGAGGTACTGAGTTGCATTATACCTGTAGTGCCAAATAACAGTAAAAAATACATAAAAGGTAATCAACCTCAAGGAACAGATAGCTACATTTAAATGGAAAAAATATATAAAAGATATCAAAAACATAGATTTGGATGTTATATATAGTGGGGTAAAGGAGGGCTAGCTGGGTAACAAAAACATGCTTTAATAAAATAATTTAATAATAATTGTATAGTGTTGAACTGGACCCTGAGCAGGGCCCTTGCTACAGAGCCAGCACACTAATATAGAGATAATAAAATAATGTAATATCAGGGTTGAATAAAATTAATTAGTTAAGATATAATAAAATAACTGGAAATTCTGCCACCTGTGCAAATGCAATGGACTGTCCTGTATAGTGCCCTTTTGGCAATGTAGCAGTGCCCCCTCAATGCAGTGTTTCGATCGAGATAAATAGTTCAAGTTCTTGGCCTTGCACTGGTAATAATATGTCAGAAGATAACAGTTTATCATGTATATCCGTGGATAAATGTAAAAGGAAACATAGCTTGCTCGCTGGTTGGCACGGGTTTGCACCCGGCCTGCTGGCAGATGTTACCTGCGGTCCTCGCGCAATGGCCAACTAGCAGTTGCGAGAAGGTTTGTCGTCTTGGCGTGGAGGCTGACAACTGGTATCGGGCTTGCCTGTCTGCTGGGTGCCACTGCTGCCAGGTGGTCCAGAACTTGGATGTCCTCTGGATGGCACGGAACAGCGTTCGGCTCAATATTAGTAGGTCCAGGTAGTGGGGTAAGTGTGAGAGGAGCGGGCAGTGGCGTCCTTGTGCGGCAGTTGCTATTTGGGCGTGTATCACACTGTGCGGTGGTACACTGCAGTGCTTGCAAGGATCGTGCATATATTGGTATTACAGGTGGCAGATCATAACCATAAGATCTGTAAGGATGCCAGACGCGTTTTGGGGGGAACTCCCATTCTCAATGACTTAGCCATTAAAAAAGGGGGACCCCCTGAAACGCGTCTGACATCCTTACAGATCTTAAGATTATGATCTGCCACCTGTAATACCAATATACGCATGATCCTCGCAAGCTTTGCAGCCCTTTATTCAGTGTACCACCACACAGTGTGATACACGCCCAAATAGCAACTGCCGCACGAGGACGCCGCTGCCTGGAGCGCTCACACTTTCCCCGCTACCTGGACCTACTAACATTGAGCCGAACGCTGTTCCATGCCATCCAGAGGACATCCAAGTTCTGGACCACCTGGAAGCAGTGCCACCCAGCAGACAGGCAAGCCCGATACCAGTTGTCAGCCGCCAGGACGGCAAACCTGTTTCCAACTGCTAGTTGCGCATAGTGCGAGGACCGCAGGTAACATCTGCCAGCAAGCCAGGTGCGAACTCGTGCCAACCTGCGACCAAGCTATATTTCCTTTTACATTTATCCACAGATATTTGGTGGCCCAGCATGGGAGTTGTACCCCCATACCCCTGACTCCCTACAGTGATCCCTGGGCCCCCTGTACACCTGTCCCCTTGTATATATGTCTATTGCCTGTATTATATTGTATAATGTTTATAAAAGGTGTTATAGCTTTAAGAATTGTTAACATGTGATTACCAGTTGTCATGTGAATGTAACCCAGTGAGGTATCAGTAACCATGTGATCTTAGGGTTACCTATGTAACCTATGTCTCCCCCATATAAGCCCTGGGTGGAGCCTCTGCTCTCTCGCTTTCTGCTTATGCTGAATTGCAGCAAGGTCAAGTCCAAGAGTGTTTCTGAAGTCCATAGGAGGCCTCAAGTCCGTCCAGCAGCCACAAGTCTTCACGTAAGCTACAATCGGGGTATAGCCAGTCCCATTCAAGTCAGTCAAGTAATCTGTCTTCAGTTAGTGTGGCCTGCATCAATATTGTCCCAGTCCTCGAAAAGTCCCAGCAAGCCCTGAGGTCCCTGAAGTCCCTGGTAACCTCCGCGGCCCTGGCTAAGCTGTATAGACTGTTCCATCTGTCACTCAGTAACGCTACCGTTGTCCGTAACTTGGGGTCAGAGTCATTATTGCCCCCGTACCTAGCCCAGGATCCAGCGGTATACCTTTGGGTGTTCTTGAGGATAAACCATGCCCTGGCTTCATAGACACAAGGGGTTAATGCCATCTGCCCCTAGGGTAATTCCATCTGCCCTGCATCACACCCTCTACCACAGATATACATCATAAACTGTTATCTTCTGACATATTATTACCAAGGCAATGCCAAGAACTTGAACGATTTATCTTGAGCACAAACACTGCTACCAGTGCAGTACAGGGCACTATACAGTACAGGGCACTACCAGTGCAGTACAGGGCACTATACAGTACAGGGCACTACCAGTGCAGTACAGGGCACTATACAGTACAGGGCACTACCAGTGCAGTACAGGGCACTATACAGTACAGGGCACTACCAGTGCAGTACAGGGCACTATACAGTACAGGGCACTACCAGTGCAGTACAGGGCACTATACAGTACAGGGCAGTACCAGTGCAGTACAGGGCACTATACAGTACAAGGCCCTACCAGTGCAGTGCAGGGCACTATACAGTACAAGGCACTACCAGTGCAGTACAGGGCACTATACAGGACAATCCATTGCATTTACACAGGTGGCAGAATTTCCAGGTATTTTATTATTATTATTATTATTATTATTATTTATTATATCCTATTGGATGATGTGACGGCGTGCGCAGCGACGTGATGATGACGATGGAGAGCGCCAATGATGCAGGGGATCGTCAGCGGACCACACGGGGCACCGTAAAGGCCTATCCGGTGGCAGCTGAAGCAGTCTGCGCTGCCGGATAGCCGTTTATGCGATGGCCCCGACATACAAAAGCATCGTATGTTGATGCTGCCTTCAACATGCGATGGCCTCTGAGAGACCATCATATGTTGAAATGATCGTATGTCGGGGCCATCGTAGGTCGGGGGGTCACTGTATTAGTGTGCTGGCTCTGTAGCAAGGGCCCTACTCAGGGTCCAGTTCAACACTATACAATTATTAGTAAATTATTTTATCAATGCATGTTTTTGTTAAACCAGCTACATCTCTAGCCCTCCTTTATCCTTTTGATATATTTTATATATTTTTTCCATTTCAACGTAGCTATCTGTTCTTTGAGGTTTGATTACCTTTATATATTTTTTACTGTGGCGAGTCTAATGCAGAGTCATAGGGGTTAACAATTGCCTATTTTAAGAGAAGCAGTATCTAATCACATGTACAGTCGTGTCCAGTGGTTGTTAAGCTCCACCCTTAATCCTGGGATGGGAGGTAAAAAAAAAAAAGCTGTTTCTAGTTAGTCTATTTCTGGCCTCTGGTCAGAGAGTATATTAGTCAGTCAGCTCCTCTTACTCTACCAGAGGAGACTAAAGTCCGTCTAATGTAAACCCTTATACAGCTAGGAGCACAGCTCATCAGCTTCGCTAATCTGAGGAGACTCAAAGTGGATCTCAGGTATAGGTAGAATCAGGCACACCTTATACAAATAGGCCACAACCTCCACAACCGTCTTAGTCCTGTCTACAGTCAAGGATATCGGTTTCTACAGAATGGATTAAGTTCTGGGGTAGCATTTGGGAGACGTATTCTGGGGCCCGATTGCAAAAGAAAACTAGGTGTTGTCTTCTCCTGGTCCTGGTCCAGTTTGCAAGTAGCAAAGTCGGGGAGTTCCTTCTGGATATGCCAACAGAGTCATATCTTAGCACAGTCCATGAAGTAAGTGGAAAAGGATTCTGCTCATATATCATGGTCGACCCCTGTAAAAAAAAATCCTTGTGGGTTTGATCTTTTAAATAGGACACAAGCTAATGCTATACATAAATGTCATGATGTTGATACGTTTTTAATCCTCCCAGTTCACTTCTCCCATCATGATAAACTACCACATGTCTTGACTTTTATTATTTTTTAGTTTTCTATCTTGATATTGTTCTGTATTTTCTGCTCAGTCTTGGTCAGCTCCACAGACTGGAAAGGGGCGCCCCCCGGCAGGTGTAACATCATCCGGAGCCCTGCTGGAGAGAACCTCCTCCCTCACGTATTTAGCACAATATTCAGCACTATGCACTGAAAGCATCATGACTTTACAGTCTACCTGAGCTCAAAGGGAAAGGGAGCTGAAATATTCTATTTTCAATACCCCTCACCATTTAGCAGGGTAGACCAACCCCCCCCCCCCCCCCCCTCTGCTGCCCCCCCCCCCCCCCCGCCATTGTGCTACACTATTTGTAAAAAAAAGCAACAAACCAAAACAACAACTTACCTTCCACGGCACCCACGCAAAGCCATTCTGTCTGGTGCAATAATGTCTGCGCCATCGGGTAGGCGGCGTCATGATGTCATATCATTGTGGATCCCCATGTGAGGACATGGGGAGAGGAATCCTGGGAAGGCAGGAACAAGGGTCGGCGGAATTAGTGTTGAGCGGCATAGGCCATATTCGAATTCGCGAATATTCGCGAATATATGGACGAATATTCGTCATATATTCGCAAATATTTGCATATTCGTAATATTCGCGTTTTATTTTAGCCTATGCGAAAATTCGAGTATGCAAAATTCAATATATGCGGAAATTAGCATAAACCGAAATTAGCATAGCCGAAAATTCGCACACCTGTCTCACACAGTAGTATTAGAGCCTTCTTTACACCACACAAGCTGGAAATATAATTACGAATATATAGTGCTATGTTCGCGAATATTCGCGAATTCGCGAATATGCGATATTCACAAATAAAATTCGCATTGCGAATATTCGCGAGCAACACTAGGCGGAATGACCCTGAATCACACGCAGCATGTGTCATGATGCAGAAGTTCTGTTTTCCATAAACCCTGTCTGTAAAAATGGCTGCAGCCAGAGGTGCTAAGTCCCCACACTATGCTGGACCGTCTCCTGGCCGATGCCACATTCTTTCCAAAGCTGGATTGGCCAGGCAACACCTGACATGCCCTTGGGATGGTGGACCTGGTTGAGAAGTTCGAGGCCACCATGAAACTGCAGGAGGGGGCATCTAAAGTGTGGGGTTAACAGTGCTGGTAGCTATGGGATAGTTCAGGCATTTTTGCACCCATATATACCAATATGTTTTTCTTTTTTTTTATTTGCGAAACGGGAGAAGAGAACGGATTGGGGCAGGGTCTTATTAAATTTATTATAACATTTTTTATATGGGCAGGGTCTTATTCACTTCTATTCTACTACTATTTCTACTCACCTGACTACCTTTTACGTGTCAATATGTAATTATAGTTGCACTCATGTCTCTTTAAATACAGACTGTCCTGCTATGATGATTTATGTTACCAATTACTTGGTTATCATTTTCTTACTTTGTCATTATCAGCATCTTGACCTTTTTACATTTAGTTGTGCTTTTCCATTACATAGCATTAAAGTTCAGGCTATCACATGTATGTTATACAACTGCTTTATGAAAGTACCCTAGTAATACATTTACATCCAGAGCCTATAAATTGTCACGTCCCTTTAAGGGTATGTTCACACTGAGGAATTGGAGAGGAATTTCCACGAGTAATTCTGCTCGCTTTTCCCTCTCCAATTCATTCAGCAGTGAAAATCCCCATAGAGTTGTGCAGAATTTCTGCCCCTCAGTTCACACTGAGGAATTTCCTCAAGCAGAATTCTGACGAGGAAGTCAGCGTCTTATTCCTATAGAGATCAATGTTAAAAAAAAAATTTCAGTCAGAATCATTTCCACGTGGAATTGGTGCAGAATTGGCACGGAAATGGCACGGAATTCGCGCAGAATTGGCGCGGAATTGGTGCAGAATTTCCGCATGAAAAAAAGAGGATAATATAAATATTATACTCTTCTCCTCCTCCACTTAAAATGTTCATTTCCGCGTGTGGAATTCCGCTCGAATTCCGCTCCAATTTTGCACCAATTTCGCACCAATTCTGCACCAATTCCGCTCCAATTCCGCTCCAATTCTTGTGGAAAAGTAACAATATTTTGAGGCAGAAAATTTCTGCTTGATTTCTGCCCCAATTCCTCAGTTTGAACATACCCTAACAGTCACACTTAAATCACACCACTTTAAAAATAAACATGATAACAAAATACATTGATATTAATAAACAAACAGCATAAAAAGACAATAGTTCAGTGATAGCTGTATCATCCACGCTCCGGCCAGACACGCTAGCCGTGAGCGCTTTGTCATGTCCTGGCTGCAGGCGGGGCCGGGAGTCGCATCGCGCGACGCGCCCGCATGCAATTCCCAGTCCGTCACTCACCTCCCTGTCCTTGAAGCCCCGGTGCGCGTGCCCCCGTCTCCTAGGGGGTGCGCAGGCCGGAGCTCTCACTCTTAAAGGTCCAGTGCTCATTTAGTCAAGTGTCTACACCTGCACCCTGGTCCTTAAATATCAGCTCCTCCCTTGGTTCCCTGACGGATCTTTGGTTGTCTATTGCCATAGTGAAAGTTCTGTGTCTCTGTTACTGTGTACCTGTTCCTTGCTACCTTCCTACCCTGCACCTGTGTTCCTGCCCTGACCTACTGCCTTTTTGCCACGTCCTGCTAGTCTCCTTCTGTGCCTTGCCACCTCCCAGCTACCTGTGTGGAAGAGTCGTGACAGGGGTAGCGACCTGGGTGCTGCCTGCCGCAGCATGACCATCCCACTTTGCCGCGGGCTCTGGTGAAAACCAGCAGCACCTTAGACTCCGTCCCTGGCACGGCTCACGTCATCATCCACACAGGCCCAGAGGATCCACCACCTGGCGTGACCATAACAGTAAGATCCGGCCATGGATCCCGCTGGGGTGCCTTTGCTAGATTTCTCGGATCTCCCCACCATCGTGGCTCAACAGTCGCAGCAGTTAGCCATCAGGAGCAACAGCTGAATCAACTCACTGCCATGCTGCAACAGCTCCTTGCCGCTCAGCAGCAACAACAGCAGCAGCAGCCACTTGTTCCTGAACCTCTTCCTGTGTCTGCAGCTTCTCCTGGGACCAAGCTTCGTTGGTCCTTGCCTTCTAAGTATGATGGAGATCCTATGCTGTGTAGAGGTTTTGTGACACAGTGTTCTATCCATCTTGAACTCCATCTTGGCAGATCTATTCCCGACGGAGCGTACTAAAGTGGCGTTTGTGTTCAGTCTACTGTCTGGAAAAGCTTTGGCCTGGGCTACTCCTCTCTGGGATCCTAGAGATCCGTTCTCCTTAAACCTGCCAGCCTTCCTTGCAGAATTCCACAATGCATTTGAAGAACCCACGCGAGCCTCCTCTGCCGCGATGGCTCTACTGAACCTTTGCCAAGGGAACTCCTCCGTTGGCGACTACGCGGTTCAGTTTCGCACTCTTGCCTCTGAACTTTCTTGGAACGACGAGGCCTTGTGTGCTACCTTTAAAAAAGGACTTTTCTCTCGAATCAAGGATGCTCTCGCTGCACGAGATTCTCTGACTAACCTTAGCGAACTTATTCATTTAGCCTAAACACAGCGATGACCTCATCTGGTACCCGTGTTCCAACATCCACCTCTACTGTCTCCTTTGCCTCTTGCCAAAGAGGCTATGGAAGTGGACAGTTTTCACTTAACGCAGCAGGAAAAATCCCATCGATGCAATGAGAATTTGTGCCTATATTGTGCCAGTTCGGAGCACTTTGCTAAAGACTGTTCTAAATGTCCTTTGCGTCCGGGAGAACTGTTACGCCAAGCACTGCGGGTCCCTGCTCCTCCCCGGAGCGCTCGCGGCGTTCTCCTCTGTGCAGCGCCCCTGTCAGACCCGCTGACCGGGGGCGCTGCACTCACACTGCCGGCGGGGATGTGATTCACATAGCGGGACGCGCCCGCTCACGAATCGCATCCCAATCTACTTACCTGTCCCGGTCCCCGGCTGTCACGTCCTGGCGTGCGTGGCTCCGCTCTCTAGGGCACACACGCGCCAGCTCTCTAAGATTTAAAGGGCCAGTGCACCGCTAATTGGTGCCTGGCCCAATCAGTGTAATTAGCTCCCACCTGCTCCACGCCTTTATAACCTCACTTCCCCTTCCCAGCATTGCCGGATCTTGTTGCCTTGTGCCTAGTGAAAGCGTTTTGTGTATGTACCAAGCCTGTGTTCCAGACCTTCTGCTGTTGCCCCTGACTACGACCCTTGCTGCCTGCCCTGACCTTCTGCTACGTCCGACCCTGCTCTTGCCTTGTCCTTCTGTACCGCGCCTGTCTCAGCAGTCAGAGAGGTTGAGCCGTTACCGGTGGATACGACATGGTTGCTGCCGCAGCAAGACTATCCCGCTTTGCGGCGGGCTCTGGTGAATACCAGTAGCAACTTAGAACTGGTCCACGCCAATCCCTCTCTGACATAGAGGATCCACTTCCAGCCTGCCGAATCCTAACAGTAGATCCGGCCATGGATCCCGCTGAGGTGCCGCTGCCAAGTCTCGCTGACCTACCCATGGTGGTCGCCCAGCAATCCCAATAAATCGCCCAACAAGGACAGCAGCTGTCGCAGTTGACCACCATGCTACAGCAACTTCTGCCACAGCTACAGCAACCATCTCCTCCGCCAGCTCCTGCACCTCCTCCGCAGCGAGTGCCCGCTCCTAGCCTCCGCTTGTCCCTACCGGACAAATTTGATGGGGACTCTAAACTCTGCCGTGGTTTCCTGTCTCAATGTTCCCTACATTTGGAGATGTTGTCGGACCAATTTCCTACAGAACGGTCTAAGGTGGCTTTCGTAGTTAGTCTTCTGTCTGGAAAGGCCTTGTCTTGGGCCACACCCCTCTGGGACCGCAATGATCCTGCCGCAGCCACTGTTCAGTCCTTCTTCGCTGAAGTCCGTAGTGTCTTCGAGGAGCCAGCCCGGGCCTCCTCTGCCGAGACTGCTTTGCTGAACCTAGTCCAAGGAACTACGCCTCCCAGTTTCCTACCCTCGCCTCAGAGCTAGCCTGGAACAATGAGGCCTTCTGCGCGACCTTCAAGAAAGGCTTATCCAGCAACATCAAAGATGTACTGGCCGCACGAGAAATTCCAGCTAACCTGTCTAAACTTATCCTTTTGGCCACCCGCATCGACAAGTGTTTTTCTGAAAGACACCAGGAGCTCCGCCAGGAAAAGGACCTTGATCTCTGGGCACCTCTCTCCCAGTATCCTTTGCAATCTACCCCTGTGCCTCCCGCCGAGGAGGCTATGCAAGTGGATCGGTCTCGCCTGACCCATGAAGAGAGGTCTCGTCGCAGAGATAAAAACTTATGCCTGTACTGCGCTAGTACCGAACATTTCCTAGTGGACTGCCCTATTCGTCCTCCACGTCTGGGAAACGCACGCACCCTGTTCACATGGGAGTGGCGTTCCTTGGTGTAAATTCTGCTTCTCCACGTCTCACTGTGCCCATGCGGATTTCTCCTTCTGCCAACTCCTCCTTCTCAGCTGTGGCCTTCTTGGACTCTGGTTCTGCAGGAAATTTTATTTTGGCCTCTTTTGTTAATAGGTTCAGCATCCCAGTAACCCGTCTCGTCAAGCCGCTCTACATTTCTTCTGTCAACGGAGAAAAATTGGACTGCACTGTGCTTTACCGCACAGAACCCCTGCTTATGAGCATTGGACTGCATCACGAAAAAATTGAATTTTTTGTTCTGCCCAACTGCACCTCTGAAGTCCTCCTCAATCTGCCATGCCTCCAACGTCATTCTCCCACCCTTGACTGGACCACCGGGGAGATCAAAAATTGGGGTCCCTCTTGTCACAAACAATGCCTCACATCTGCTCCCACTTGTCTAACTCCTGAGGTTCCACCCATACCGGCCCCTCCCAAGGCTTACCAGGATATTTTCGGCAAAAAGCAAGCTGAGATTTTGCCTCCTCATAGCCCCCTTCCTGGTAACACTCTGCTCCGTGGCAAGCTTCACCCTCTGCCCCCCTCCCCATTCCCACTTCTTCTGGATTGCCTGCCGTTGATGAAGTTACCCAGGACTTCGCTTTCTTCCGGAAGGAAACTCAAGAGTCGCTCCCAATGGTCTCGTCTCGTATGAAGGGACAAGCAGACAAGCAGACAAAAAGAGGGGGAGACCTAAGGGGTCCCCGGAGCGCTCGCGGCGTTCCCCTCTGTGCAGCGCCCTGGTCAGACCAGCTGACCGGGAGCGCTGCACTGACACTGTCGGCGGGGATGCGATTCGCATAGCGGGACGCGCCCGCTCGCGAATCGCATCCCAATCCCCTTACCTGTCCCGGTCCCTGGCTGTCATGTCCTGGCACGCGC
Organism: Hyla sarda; assembly: GCF_029499605.1. NCBI lineage: Eukaryota > Metazoa > Chordata > Amphibia > Anura > Hylidae > Hyla > Hyla sarda. The sequence goes on from NC_079191.1 coordinate 352,483,359, forward strand.
CAGCTCTCTAAGATTTAAAGGGCCAGTGCACAGCTAATTGGTGCCTGGCCCAATCAGTGTAATTAGCTCCCACCTGCTCCACGCCTTTATAACCTCACTTCCCCTTCCCAGCATTGCCAGATCTTGTTGCCTTGTGCCTAGTGAAAGCGTTTTGTGTATGTCCCAAGCCTGTGTTCCAGACCTTCTGCTGTTGCCCCTGACTACGACCCTTGCTGCCTGCCCTGACCTTCTGCTACGTCCGACCCTGCTCTTGCCTTGTCCTTCTGTACCGCGCCTGTCTCAGCAGTCAGAGAGGTTGAGCCGTTACCGGTGGATACGACCTGGTTGCTACCGCCGCAGCAAGACCATCCCGCTTTGCAGCGGGCTCTGGTGAATACCAGTAGCAACTTAGAACCGGTCCACCGGTACGATCCACGCCAATCCCTCTCTGACACAGAGGATCCACCTCCAGCCTGCTGAATCCTAACAAGAACGCTCTCAACTTGGACAAGTAGGACTGGCTTCCTTAGATGTTAATATTACCTCTCCTCGCTTGACCACCTCGGTTCAAGTATTTTCCTCTGCCAAGTCATCTTTTATCGATTCTGCTCTTTTGGACTCCGGTTCTGCTGGTAACTTTATTGGTGCCTCCCAGGTCCATAAACACCGTCTTTCAGTGTCTCGTCTTGCCAAGCCCTTCTACATCTCTTCTGTTAATGGACAAAATCTGAACTGTAAGGTGCAATTTTGCACGGAACCCCTCGTCATGCAAGTAGGAAATTTGCATAAGGAAAAAATTTAATTCTATGTGCTACCACATTGTACTTCGGAGCTTCTTCTTGGTATTCCTTGGCTTCAACGTCATTCTCCACAACTTGACTGGAAATCTGGTGAAATCACTTGTTGGGGACAATATTGCCAAGATCACTGTCTTTTTCTCAATGTGATATCTTCTGTGCCTGTTAAACTCAGACATAAAGTCTTGAATTGGGGACATTCTTCCTTGCCAGTTGGTCACCTTAGAAGACGGAAGACTCCACGACAGAAGCCTGCAAGTCCCTTACAGCCTTTGCCCATTCCAGAAACCCCTTGGTCTCCTTTAGTAGGGAACTTTTTGAGTTCCAAAGAAGAGGGGGAGATCAAAGGGGGGGTATTGTAACATCCGTGCTCCGGCCAGACTCGTTGGCCGTGAGCGATCTGTCATGTCCCCGCTGCCGGCAGGGCTGGGATTCTCATTGAATGCGAATCCCAGCCCGTCACTCACCTCCTTGTCCTCACACATGTCCCCACCTCCTAGGGCGTGAGCACGCCGGAGATCTCACTCTTAAAGGGCCAGTGCTCCTTTAGTCAGGTGTCTACACCTGCACTCTGGTCCTTAAATATCAGCTCCTCCCTTGGTTCCCTGCCGGATCTGTGGTTGTCTATTGCCATAGTCAAAGTTCTGTGTCTCTGTTACTGTGTACCTGTTCCTTACTACCTTCCTACCCTGCACCGGTGTTCCTGCCCTGACCTACTGCCATGTCCTGCCAGTCTCCTTCTGTGCCTCGCCATCTCCCACCTAACTGTGTGGATGAGTCGTGCCAGGGGTAGCAACCTAGGTGCTGCCTGACGCAGCATGACCATCCCGCTTTGCGCCTTAGACTCTGCTCCCTGGCACGGCTCACGTCATCATCCACACAGGCCCAGAGGATCCACCACCTGCCGTGACCATAACAATAGCCCAGAACAAAGGGACTAAGATCACACGAAGATACACTTTAAATGTAGACTAGTGGACCAACTCCCACTGCCTGAACAATAATCCAGCCTTGAGCATAGAACTGGCATAGTTTTCTGGAGGGCCTCACTTAGGCATGAGACAAATGGGAATTCCAGGCCTGTATTTCCTTCCTCAGTACACATAGACAGTTATAATTACTGCATTTACTTGTTTTGTTGTTTTCTGCAACTTCAATAAAATCTCTATTCTTCCAATATGTGAGGGTCCCAATGAGGGGTCAGCACATACTAGGCATTTTCCCCTAGGAAGTACACCCTTAAAATAATCACTATAAATGTAAATATGCTGTGTTTAGTAGAAACATACAAAACATAAATTGTATCAGCAGATAAGAATCATTTGGCCCATCTAATCCGCCCAATATTCTGAATACTATGAATAGTCCCTGGCCCTCTTATATGAAGGATAGCCTTATGCTTATCCCATGCATGCTAAAATCCTTTACTGTATTTGCAGTTACCACAGGAAGGCTATTCCATGCATCCACTACTCTCTCAGTAAGGTAATACTTCCTGATATTACCGCATAAACCTTTGCCCCTATAATATTAAACTATGTTCTCTTGTGGTAGTCTTTCTTATATTAAATATTCTATTCCTCTTTACCGTGTTGATTCCCTTTATGTATAAAAAAGTTTTTGTCATATTTCCTCTGTCTCTTCTTTCTTCTATACATTTTAAGGTCATTTAAAGGGGTACTCCGGTGCTTACACATCTTATGGATGGGGGATAAGATGCCTGATCGCGGTAGTCCCGCAGCTGGGGACGCCCGTGATCATGCACGCGGCACCCGTTTGTAATCAGTCCCCAGAGCGTGTTCGCACCGGGTCTGATTACGCTCGACCACAGGGCCAGCGGCGTGTGACGTCACGCCTCCGCCCCCGTGTGACGTCACGCTCCGCCCCTCAATGCAAGCCTACGGGAGGAGGCGTGATGGGTGCCGCGTGCATGATCGGGGTGCCGCGTGCATGATCACAGGCGTCCCCAGCTGCGGGACTCCCGCGATCAGGCATCTTATCCCCTATCCTTTGGATAGGGGATAAGATGTGTAAGCACCGGAGTACCCCTTTAACCTTCCTGGTAAGTTTTATCCTGCAACCCATGTACTAGTTTAGTAGCTCTTCGTATCTGTATGGAAGAGCTGGAGATTGCGGTAAAAAGAAAGTTCCCCAGTTTTTTCCTATCTCATATATTATCTGTGTTTGCCTGTACTTTTTTCATGTACTGCTGAGCACAAATTATGGAGATACCTTTTTTATAAAAATTTCGTAGGGTACCATAAAAAAAATTAATAAAAAATATACAGTAGTGATGGAAAAACTTGTACCTAACGAAATGTATCTTTTTTTATTACGAAATGTTTATAAATTTTATGTGAGCGAGTAAAGCGCTAAAAATGTAGCCACAGTGATCTTTCCTTAACTACAAGTACTACTACTCCCAACATGGAGTACACTCTGCCCCATGCTGGGAGCTGTAGTACCTGCATTAATAGACAGATCGCAACAGGTGTCAGAAGTTACACTCGCTGCAATATGTCTATTAATGCAGGTACTACAGCTCCCAGCATGGAGCAGAGTGTACTCCATGTTGGGAGTAGTAGTGCCTGCTAAAGGACACATCACAGCGGGGTCACTACTGACACCGGCTGTGACCGTCCTGTCTATAGCAGAGATGGAGCGGCTGTATACATCGCTCACATCCGTGCTCTGCACTATACTCCGGGTCGGCCACTCGTTCATTCATCTTTTCCTCAGAGCTGTGATTGGCTGCAACCATCCGGCCAATCACAGCTCTGGGCGGAAAATATGAATCAGTGATGTGAATAGAGCAGAGATGTGAGCGCTGTATAGAGCCACATCTCTGCTATATTATGGACGATCGCGTCAGACTGACACCCGGGGCGATATGTCTATAGTACAGGTACTACTACTCCCATCATGGAACAGTCTTGTTCCATGCTGGGAGTAGTAGTACTACATAAAAAATGTGGAAAAAAGAGACAAAAATTGTTAAACACACACACATTTTATAAAAAAAAATTATTAACATATTGTTATAAAAAATAAACATTTAATTAAATACATTTTGACATCCCTACTGCTTCCTTTTTTTTTTTTTTTTTGGTACCCAACTATTTTGCAAAAAAAAACAAAAAAAAACAAAAAGGGCCAAAAATGGCTAATTCCACATAAAGGTAAGAACGCCAGAAAAAACGCTGATACGCAGGGAAAAACTGTGGCAGTTTTTCTGGCGTTTTTTCTGACTTTTTTAAACAACAAAAATCGTAGGGCAAAAACCTCAGTGGAGTTCCAGCCTGAAGGAGTTTGTTCCAGTGTGAAAGGAGTGTGGTCAAAGCTGATATTGGGGGAGTGCTGGGGCTCTTTCTATTTGCTCTGCTAGAGGACAAAAAATGTACTTACCTTCCTTGCTCCACTGTAGCCTCCGTTAGCACTTAGTCTTTGCTACACTCCACTTCCTAGTGCTTGGGGTCAGTAAGTCACATTGCTATGCAGCCTATCAATGGCTAAGGCAGGAGACTTCATATTGACACCCCCCCCAGCACTAGGAAGTGGAGCGTGGTGGAGACCAGGTGCCAAGATAATGGAGGCTATGGTGGAGCAGGAAAGGTAAGTGCAGCTCTTTTATTTATTTATTTTGTGGTGTCCCAGTACCGCATTCTATATGGTACCTATTTATTTATGGGCCCCCATAGCCAGAGTCCCTAGGACGTAGGGATTCCTGTCATCCAGTCTGCCCCTAGTCGCCTCTATTCCAGTGTATAGGTTAGTGTTTGATGCAAAGGTTAATGTAAAAAGAATAACATATATGTAAATAAATGGTTAAATACTTGTTTCCATAGCGTTGCAGGACCTGCGGGTCATGTGACTAGGTGAACTCTATGATATTAAGCTTAAAGGACATCTGCAGCGGTACAAACACTTATCCCCTATCCTCAAGATAGGGGATAAGTGTTTGATCGTGGGGGGTCCGAACGCTGGGGCCCCTGGCGATCTCCCGTGCAGGGGGCACGCCAGCCACAGCATGACGTTGCGGCCGGCACGCCTCCTCCATACATCTCTATGGGAGAGGCGGGAAGGCAGCATTCGTGCCTCCCCGCATCCCCCATAGAACTGTATGGGGACGGGGAGGAGATGGGGCGTCACCGTCGACCTCTAGGTCGACTCTACGTCACCATGGGCGCTAATGCCGGCGCCCCATTAGGGAGATCGAGGGGGGTCCCAGCGGTCGGACCCCCCGTGATCAAACACTTATCCCTTTATCCTTATCACCTATCCCCTGGCTCTCAGTGATTTACATCCTGAAGCTACAATGTAACTCTATGAGCTGGGAAGTGAAGTGCTCTACCCTGCACTTTCTGCTCTTTCTCCTGATCGGTAGGGGTCTCAGCACCACGACCCTGTCTGATTAAAACTTTTGATATGTCTCTGTGACATCCAAAAAAGCAAAAATAGTCTCAGATCCTTACATTTTCATTCAGTTCATGGTAAAAAAAAAAAAAAAATCCCAAAATTGCTTGTGTTATTTTTCGGCCTTGGCAAAGGTCTTTATCAAACATGTCAAGCACTTTTGGGATGTCTTTTTCTACTGAGAACTGAATAAAATGTAAGTTTTTAAGACTATTGTTATGTAGTACAGGACTTGGTCCTGTCCCTTTGTCTGGAGTCCCCTCAGCCAGAGTCCCTCCATGCTAATGGCCTCTCCTGAAGGGCTAACCCCTAGTTGCCTCTTAATATGGTAATATTTAATGTATATATTTATATATTTAATAATCTAGGATACCTCTATATAGGACCTTAGAGGTCACTTGCCTTTAATTTATGTTATGCTATGGTTTAAGGACCTTTGGGTCATGTGATATACCCAGAGTTCCATGGGTCAGGACTGACAGGTTTGGCTATCCAATGAGCTTTGTCCCTCCCCCTTAATATATAAGGAGCTGCTGCCACTAAATTCTATCTCTTAGTTCCGGACTCATCTCAGCACTAATCTCAGTACAAATCATCAATTCAAGCTAGGCCTGAAGCCTTATCTTCCGCAGCCACTAAACCGTGAGTTATCCAGCTCAAAACTACTAAAATCCTGTGTGACTACTGCAACTCAATTTTCATAAATTCAGTAGCACAGTGGCTAGCAAATCAAAGCTCATTGCACTCAGAAGTCCCAGCAAACCTGTGAGGAACCTGAACTACGGTCCTCTATACAAAGACTGTTTTGTTACCTGCAGTTGCATAAAATATGCAATGAAGTTTATTCTGGTTTTCATCAACATCTGCTGTGGACATTCCTTTATTTTCCCTACCGTTTATGGGACGGTTGGCCATAGGACCAGTACCCTAAGAAAACCTCACCCTGGCATCACGACAACAAAGGGTTAATACCAATACCCTACACTACCACTCCCATTGCATCCTTCCACCCCGGCACCACAGTTACTAATGCTGTCAGTTTACTTTTTTATGTTATTTTGAGTACGGAGCCCTGGCTTGGTGTCCTGCATCTTATTCCCCTTTGACTATTTTCTTTTTATTTATG